>NC_072385.2:123079944-123386015 GCF_028885625.2 Pongo pygmaeus
GAGGAAGCTCAGAGCCAAGGGCAGGTGTTGGAAGTGCACGGGCAGCACCCCGGTGCAGAAGTGTGCTGAGGGCCATCTTCAGCTGCGTCCTCCAGACGCCCTGGCAGGACAGATTCATCCTTCAGGGACAGGCCACAGCCAGCATGACTCCCCTGCCTCTGTCTGGCATTGCCGGCCACACCTCTCCTCCCCTCTTCCAGACATGGACAAGGAGCAAGTGTCCACGGGGGCCTCACTGACAACTCATCATCTGTATCCAAAAGTTTAAATATGAAATTAAATATGGATGAAAGCCACAATGAGAAAACCAAAAGGAACATTGCCAGGGCCTCGGCAAACCCTAGTTATTCTTAGAGCAGTTGTGAATCCTTAGGAGGGTGCGTTTTATTTCCTTGTAAAAATACCAAATGGTTGAGGGGGTGAGCAAGTAGTGGCCAATCTTGCCCAAGTTACTTTTCTAAAAAGTTTATATGATGCTCAGATGTGCTGCTACCCAACACTCCCTTCTTGGAGTCCAAGAAGCTTGGGTGTGAAACGTGGCTCTGCCATTCCTTTAGCTGAGTGACCTTGGCTGAGTTCTTTACTTTCCCTGAGCTTCAGTGACTTCCTCCACAAAATGGGATGCCACCCTGTTATGAGGATGACACGTGACAATGCAGGCCAGGTGCCCTTCACACAGCAGAGGAAGGAAAATGGAACCTCTGCAAGGGAACTTGCCATCCCCACGTTCAGCCCCCACAGTCGTCCCCTCAAATTCCAACTTCCAGTCCTGAGCAAGGAGGAGGAGGGGCCAGGCAAGGCTTCAGCCACATCCTTTTTAATATTTTAACTCCTCTTAAATTGACTGTCATCTAGAACAGGACCAGCTGGGAATCTATTCAAAGGGCTGGTCCCACGCAGCTGTGACATAGGAAACAGCTCATGTGGGGTGATCTCAGATCCTGCCCCCACCTCCAAAAACCTCCTGCTCCCAGAAATGCCACCTTCATCCCTTTGATGTAAGACTCCTCCTTGCCCACTCCCCACTCTGGAAGAGGTACCCCCGAGGCTACAGCAGACCCAGAATTCATTTCAGAAAGGCAGGTGCTTTGGGGCCTGGCCCCGCAGTGTGAACACCGGCTCACCCCATCCAGCTCTGTGCACCAAAGCAATGGATAGTCACACAAACAGTTGCTGAATGAATAAATGTGGAATTGCTAAAATGAGCCCGTGAAAATACTGAATGGTCATTGTGGGAAACGTCCACATGCCCATGTAGAGGTGGGGAAGGTCAGGGCTTCCCACTCCTTGAGGTCCGTATCCTGTCTCCTCCATTGTGAAGCAAGTGTTCCATCCCTCAGAAATTGTTTCTTTATAGAATTGACTATGACACCATCTACCTTGCATTCTTGTGCGGACTCAGCGAGACAGTGCAGAGTGAGTTTAACAGGTGGAAGTCAGTGTCCTGCTTGTGAGTACGTGATGTTGTGCATGCAGGCGGGGTCCAGGCCCGTGTCCAAGACAGCCCACGCAGGAGCAGCCGCAACTCCTGTTCCTGTGAGCATCAGCGATGGGCAGACTTGGGCAAGTCACCTCCCCACAGGCTTGCACATGGAGAGACCTCACTGACTGTGCCCAATACAGCTCTACTGAGGAGGGTCTCTCATCCATAAACTGAGAACAATCAGATCAAATGGAGCCCCACATGATAATCAATGTCATGGGGACTGAGCAGGAATTTGAAGAGGTCCTGGCTGAGCCCTGGAGGACAGCTCCCACCCCACCCCAGGGCTGATGAGAGAATGAGAATGAGGGCCAGCTTGCCTCTTCGAAGCTCTCCTCCTGTCTCCAGCACGCAGATGTCCTGAGAGGACGCCACCTTCTCACCTCTCTTCCTTTCCACACTGCCATGGGAATTGTTGATCATCAAAGGACACAAGGAGAGTGCAGCCTGAGAGTGGAGGCTGGAGCCTGTCTGGAAATGAGAAGCCTTTCCAGGAGGAGAGAGGGTTGTTGGAAGGCAGGAGACCAGACCTGCGGCCAGAATCTGGCTTTCTGCCATGTCTCACCCAAACTAAATTAACCACTCCCTGTCTCCAGCCTCCGCCTCCACCTGCGGGGCTACCAGGGGTTGCTTAGGCCTCCTCCCAGCTGACCAGCCCGAGGCTGAGCAGAGACACATGGGGCAGGGCAGTCCTGCTGCGGCCACAGGACTTTCCTCCTGGCTGCACGAGAGGATCAGAGTGAATCTGAGACAATCATAAGAGTGGTCATTCAAGGCAAGGAAGAGGCGGGGCGCAGCCCCTGCTAGCCAGGGGCACTTGGGAGCATGGGCTGTGATCACCGCGGTAGCCCTGGGCAGCCTAGTTATGGATGTTGTGTCATTTTTCAGCATCTTTTGATTTCCATGTCCAGCCACACAATAACTCAGACAAGACACCTTCTCAACTGGGGCGCCTTGTCCGTGTGATGGGTGATGATTTCCTTACCTCTCACTTCAGTGCTCTGGGACCTTCTCCATTTGACTGGGGCCTGGTGCACGTTTCTGGTCTTAGCTCCCAGCTCACCTCCCTCATTGCATCCTGGGTTCTCCTGCGTGTTCCGCAGCCCCCTGGCCTTTGCTCAGATCATCCATAGAGTCCAGAATGCCCTGCTGCTCAGCCCCATTCTGGAGCAGACGGCCAGAGTGGACACCTTGGTCCACCACTTCCAAGTCATGGGACCTTGGTCAAATGGTGTCCCATCGCTGTGTCTGTTTCCTTGTCTGTAAACACAGCGAATATTAGGACCCACCTCATGAGGTTGTGGTGAGGCTCAAATGATCTTAAAAGTGTCAAGTGCTTAGAACAGCCTTGGCATAAACATGAGTTATTATTGTTACTCGCCTTCTTCACCTCCTCCAAAACACCTTGGCAGATGCCCTTACCCAGCTCCTAGGCACGGTCAGCCTCTCCTGCTTGTGGATCCCACAGTCTATGAGCTTCTATTTCAACCTCGTCACCATCTGGCTGGCCGCGTGATTTTTGTAGCAGTCTGACTCCCCCAGATGGAACTTCTAGGGGGAACCAAAACTCACTCACCCCAACCCAATGCCTGGTGCAGGGAGGGCAGCAGGTCAGCCAGAGTGGGAAACAGGCAAGGCTGAAGTGAACAGTGTGTCCTGCAGACACCGGGGCCCACAGCACCGTGGCATGTGCAGAAGATGGCTTGTCTCTGCATGAAGAGAGTGTCGGGAGAGCACAGGGCTACATGGAACCCATATATGGGTCAACCTAGCACAGCTCCTGGGCCCTAGTAAGGCAGAATTGGTATTCCTTTCTTCTCTTCCTCTCTCCACATAAGCCAGCAATAAGACTTGTGGCTTTTTTCTTTTACCTACCCCCCTCCCCTTTTCTAAGGTCATCCAAATTCAGTGTCAAGATCAAGGTGTCCAGAGACTCTGTGCTGGGCTCTCTGGTGGTGCCAACTTGTGTTCTGGCCCAAGTGTGACATTACAGAAACAGTGAGGAGGGCTTGGAGTTTATTGGAGGACAGTGGCAGGAACCATTCAGCAAAAGAAACGGGCAGCTGAAGGAGCCGTTGGGAACCATACTGCAGGGGAGCCAGAACAAGAGGCCCTTCCCTGATACTTCAAAGGTTCCCTTTCCTCTGACATGCAGAGGGGCCTTCAGACTCAGTGAGGAGGAACCTAGGGAGGCGGGTTCGGCTCTGTCTAAATTTGACATCCCCCCAGAAGCAAACCCTGAGACAAGGATGGGGGCAGGTAAATCATTTGGGAAGTGATCCCAGGAAACAGAAGGGGTGACAGCAAGTGAGAAGGGAGGGGAGGGCAGCCGGTCATGGGGTGTCACTGAGCAAGTCATCACTGTGAACAACTGAAGCTTCATCTCTCTAGGACTCTGGGAACTCGTCCAGAATGCACAGCAGAGGTCCCCACCCAGCGGGGAGGGAGCTGGGTCGCAAAACCCATTTCCACTGGCACTTTGGTGTTTAGTCCTGACCTGAACCGCAACAGAAGTTTGTTGATTATATTTCTTCTTTTCCAGCATCTGCCACAGCTGGAAGAGACACTTTTTTTATATGAGCAAAAATGCAGAAAGAATGAGTTAATGAAGAATTGTGTGTGTTTCATCTGAATGGACCGAGTTGCTACAACCCAGCAGAGCAGGGAGTAGATGGTCTATCTCACAGCCTCTTCGAGGTCTCAGGGAGTCCTGCTAAAAAGACTCCCTGTTGCACTTGGTCAGAATAAATCACATGTTCTTCATGTTTGCCAGGAACATAGTGTAGACTGGACTATAATCTGTCTGTTTTATTCCTTGTTGGAAGTGCTGGAAATCTTCAAAGTACAAAATGCACTGTGTTATGTTTAAGAAGAAAGGGAATCACCTCTTAGTGTCTGGTGTCCTGTTCATTTCCATGACTTTCCCTCCTCTGGGAAGTGCCCCGTGAATGGCTCCTTGCTGGTGAGTTTCTCAATGAGTCCCTGGCTGTGTGGGGCAAATGTCTCCCTTTCATTCCAATGAGGAAGAAGTCTCAGAATTATGCTAATTGGCTAAGGTTTAATGGATATATTTAAAATAGTCCCAAATATCCAGTGTGCCAGGGCAGCATTGCCCCAAGGGAAGTATCTGGGTGGGAAATAATGATTACCTAAATTAAAAACCCAAAAGAGAAACTAGCACCTATTTAGGGGGTTAGAAGAAGGAAGGTGGAAATGGTAAAACGTCTGTATCTGTGTTCTTTTTAGGGTGAGAGAGTGGACCATTGTGAGGGTCTGGATGGGGGAATAAAGGAGATGAAACCTCATGGGGGATCCAAAACCCAGAGACACAAGTCAGCAACAAAAAGACAAATAACCCAATTCAAAAACAGGCAAAGAACTTTAATGCATGTTTTCCCAAAGAAGACACAAATGGCCAATAAGCACATGAATAGATGCTCAACATCATTAGTCATTAGGAAATGTAAACCAAAACCACGACGAGATATCACTGCACACCCACTAAGAGGGCTAAAATCAAAATGACAGAGGATGGGTGTTGGCAAGGATGTGGGGAATTGGAACTCTCATACAGTGCTGGTGGGAATGTAAAACGTGCGGCTGCTGGGGAAAACAGCCTGGCAGCTCCTCACAAAGTTGAACACAGCTTTTTTTTCTCTCTCTTCTTTTCTCTCTTGGACCTTGGTGCCCACTTGGATCTCTGCTAAGCGCATCTTCCTCTTTCCTGTTCTAAAGCTTTAAAATAAACTTCCATTCCTGTTCTGGAAAGAAAAAGTTGAACACAGAGATACCATATGACCCAGCAATTCCACTCCTCGGTGAATTTCCAAGAGAGATGAAAAGATACGTCCATGCACAAACTTGCATCTGTGCATTCACAGCAGCATTATTCACAATAGCCAAAAAAATAGAAACAAGGCAAATGTTCATGGACTGATGAAAGGTTAAACAAAATGTGGTTTATCCATGCCATGGAATCTTATTCAGCTATGAAAAGGAGTGGATATGGACACATGCTGCAACTCGCATGGACCAGGAACACACCATGCTAAGTGAAAGAAGCCAGGCACAAAAGCTCGCATGTTGTGTAATTCCACTTATATAAA
The DNA here is from genome assembly GCF_028885625.2 of Pongo pygmaeus. Lineage (NCBI taxonomy): Eukaryota > Metazoa > Chordata > Mammalia > Primates > Hominidae > Pongo > Pongo pygmaeus. The sequence continues at coordinate 123,085,534 of NC_072385.2, forward strand.
ATGTCCAGAATAGGTCAATCCATAGAACAGGAAGGAGATTCGTCATTATCGGGGTGCAGGGGTAGGAAAGGATGGGGAGTGACTGCTTCACGGACCGTAGTTTCTTTATGGGGTGATGAAAACATTCCAGAATCAGATATTGATCATGGTGCCACAACATCTATGACTGCTCTAAAACACACTGAAGTCTACACTTTAAAATGGTTCAAATGGTACATTTTGTTATGTGAATTTTGCCTCAATAATAATTTTTGAAAACATATTTTTAATAGGGGTATAGCCATAAATCATAAGTTGTGAAGCACAGCTAATGAAAATGTGGAGTCCTTTGTTCAAAAACTGTAAAGAGTTTCAGGATGGCAACGGCAGAGTCTTAAACCAAGCGAGGTGGCCTGTGGGGCTGCACAGGTCCCACTCCAGAGGCAGGACCGGCAGTGGTGCTGGGACCTCGCTCCCAGCCTCTGCAGCAGGGGCCAGGATCCCCTGCTCCTCAGTGATGCGGCAGTGCAGGTCTGCCCTTCTCTGGTCCCCAGGCTGCTGCCATCACAATTTCCGCTTTTGCTTGTCCCAACGCTGCCCTGTGCCTTGTCTCTGCTTGGTTTCTCTCCACTTCCCACCGAGGTTGTGATTCCCTCTCTGGCTGGGGGTTCCACGGTCACATTCTGGAGGGAGAGAACCTGCAGGCAGCCTGCTTCGTGGTTGGAGGAGGTGTGGGGGGCAGTTTCCCAGCAGCTGTGTCATAGATTGCTGGGACCTCGGGAGCTCTTCGTCAGCTGTGGCTGTGAGGGGAATCGTGTAGTCCGAAGCCTGAGGCTCCTTTGGAAAGGCTGGGTGGGATCCCTTCCCGTGGCCAGGGTTCACAGGAAGATGACAGGGAAGGTCCTGGCAATGATGGCCTTGAGCGTCCCTTCCCCACTGCCCATCCAACCTCTTCAGGTGACAGCTTCTTGATACTGGACAAGTCATTTAAGTTCTCTGACCCTCCATGACCTCTTTAGTAAACGGGAATAAAACCTTAGCTGTTCACGCACGGGGACTGAATCAGTTGATGAAACCAAATAAGCCCTAGGTGAGCTCCTGCTGTGTTCGAAGTGGGTGCTGGGCCCTGGGAGGCGGAGGGGAGGCGGCTGGGTGGGGACACAGGTGTGCTTACAGCTGGCTGTGATGCAGAGTAGAGGGGAGAGCACTCACACGAGAGCAAGGCAGGTGGGAAGGAGCCCGGAGGAAGGCGGAGAGTGCTCCCTGGGCCTCCAGGGCCTTAGTGGAAGAGAGGCGTCTGAACTGGGCTTTCAACAGTGAGCGCGTGTCCACAGGTGGTGAAGAGCCTTCCAGACAGAGGCAGCAGCTGGAGACCAGCAGAACAAGGTCGTGTTAAGTGGGAGGCGTCCCCGGCCCAGCCAGGGGAGGGAGAAGTGAGGTGAGAAGGGCCAGCCGAGGCCGGAGGGAGCAGTCTCCGATGGCCCCAGCCTCCTTCTGGTCTTCCTTCCTTCCCACCGGCGGCGCCATCACGGCTTCCTGTGCCCCCGGTCCCTGCCAGGTCTCCCTGATTCCACCAGGAGAGCCTGAGACGAGGGGAGTCGCAGCCCTGGAGGAGCAGAACGAGCCCGGCTGTCCAAGGCCTCACTGCCGCGGGGAACCTCAGCCCCGGAGGAAAAGGCGCCGCCTCTGTCTTAGGTTCCAGGCGACTCTGCACTGGGCTTCGGAGTCGGGAAATGCGCTGGTGTCCCCGGTGCACGGCAGCAGGGTGTGGAGCCCAGAGCCCAGATCTTCACTCCACCCTAGGCTTCCCTCCTAGGACCGGCCCTCCCCTCTGCTCCACGCAGGAACCCTCCCGCCAGCTCCCCCACCTCCCCTCACCCAGCCCTGCCCGCAGCCACCAGACACTTCCATGACGGCCCATCGGACCGTGGCCACCAAAGCCACGCTGGTGAGGGAGGGCAGAGAGCCCGAGACGCTCAAGGGGATGGGACTCTGAGGACCAGCTGGACTTGGCCTTTCAAGTACGTTCCCCTGTTTCTCTCAGTGTTTCCGGAGTGGAAGTGCGGATACTGGAGGCTCTGGCTCTAGAACGTTCTGTAGGAGGTATCTTCCACCATAAACTCACACTTGCTCTGCATCCATCCCCTTTTCAAACCTACATTTGAGAGGCAACCTTAGGACAATATAGTCAGCAGTGGCCAACGTGGAGCTTTCTTTTCTTTAAATAAAAATTTCTTAAAATAATTAAAATTTTGTCTTGTTGCAAAGTAATAAATATTCATTGCAAAGAAAAATAGAAAAGGCTGAGAACAAAACAGTAGAAAATAAAAGTTATTCCCTTGAGATGACTGTTGTCAACATATATACAGTGTTTCTTTCTATGTATATATATATTTTAAAAAATCAGGGCTTATAAATGAATGCATCGCTAATTCATAATCTTTTCCCCCAGCTAACAATACACAATAAACTTCTTTCTAGTCACTAAAAATTCTCCTTCTGTGTTATTTTAGTGATTATGTAATATTCAAAATTGTATTGAATCAATCCTCAAAGTATGTTTTTATACTTTTTTCCTTTTGTGAACAGTGCTGCTATAAATGATTTTATAGCTAAATCTCTGCATGTATTCATGAATACTTCCTTGGCATAAATTCCTGAAGGTGGAATTACTGGGTCAAAGGGATGCAAAAATTAAAGTTTTTGAATGTGTTACCAAAACGCCTCCAGAAAAGTTATATCAATTTTTACACCCAAGAGTACTGTACGAGAATGGCAACTTATCTGTGTCCTTGCCAACCATTGTCTTTTTTTTTTTTTTTTTTTTTTTTGAGATGCAGTCTCGCTCTGTTGCCAGGCTGGAATGCATTGGCACGAACTCGGCTCACTGCAACCTCCGCCTCCTGGGTTCAAACGATTCTCCTGCCTCTCCCGAGTAGCTGGGACTACAGGTGCACACCACCATACCCCAGCTAATTTTTGTATTTTTTTGTAGAGACAGGGTTTCACCATGTTGGCCAGGATGGTCTCGATCTCCTGACCTCATGATCCTCCCGCCTTGGCCTCCAAAAGTGCTGGGCCTACAGATGTGAGCCACCGTGCCCGGCCCAACTATTGTCTTTTTAATCATTGCCAACTGAAGAACAGAGCAAAATGATACTTCATTTAGCACTTATTTGATTGAATAGGTGGTTGAACATTTATTTGTATACTGACCAATTATATGCTTTGTGTGTGATATCATTCCATTCCCTTTTACTGTAATATTTCTTTCTTTTCTATTGATTTTTAATGGCTATTTATATATTGTAGCTGTTGAACATCTTACTAGCTATATATGTTATAAATATATTTTGTAAGGTTGTCAGTTGCCTTTAGTTCTGTTTATGGCTTGTTTGGAGAGTAGAACTGTTCTCTTTTTATGATCAAATCTATCATTTGCGTCTTTGATGGTTTGTACCTTTGGCATCATGCTTAAACAGTCTCTTTTCATCTCAAGGATATAAATATTAAACAACATTTTCTTCTAGTACTTTTATAGATTTCTTTTGCACTTAATGTTTCATCTTAATTTTAATTTTAATTTTAATCTTAATTTAATTTTTTTAATTTGATTTAAATTTAATTTTAATCTTAATGTTTTGGACTATATTTAGTGCTATAGTTTGAGTTTATTTTGTTTGTTTTGCTCCACTGCTCATTTGAAATGAAAATGGCACATTAGGGGTGAGATGTCCTTTCCTCCCCCGCCTGCCAGGTATCTGCTGCTCTGATGGCCCGTCAGGTTTTCCATTATTGTTTAAAAATCAGCTTTGGGGCCAGGTGCAGTGGCTCACACCTGTAATCCAGACACTTTGGGAGGCTGAGGCAGGCAGATTGCTTGAGGCCGGATCACTTGAAGCCAGGAGTTCAAGACAAGCCTGGCTAACATGACAACACCCCGTCTCTACTAAAAATACAAAAATCAGCTGGGTATGGTGGCACATGGCTGTAATCCCAGCTACTTGGCTGATGCACGAGAGTTGCTTGAATCAGGGAGGCAGAAGTTGCAGTGAGCTGAGATTGCGCCACTGCACTCCAGCCTGGGCGACAGAGGGAGACTCTGTCTCAAAAAAAAAAAAAAAATTAACTTTGGTTTATTCAGCTGATTCCCCCTCCTCAACAATCATCACCTTGTTCCTTGCCTTCCCACCCTGATGTGAGCCACAACACACCTTAGAACTGTGGAGAAAAAAATCACATCTCCATATACCCAGATGGGCATGGAAGGATGAGACAGCTGTGGTTTGCTGCACACCGAAAATGGGGCTTAGCTCCTGTGCTTTGGGTAATTTTTTTGGGTTCAGTCTCCATAACAACCCTGAGAAATGAGTGTTAATATTCCCTTTTTATGAAGAGGAAACATTAGGCTGAGCAAAATGTCACTTCAAGTAAATAGCAGAGCTGAAATTCAAACCTAATTCTGCTCACTCTGAAATCCACAGCCCACCCAGGGCTCTCAGCAGGGGTGGAGAGTGAGTCCATTCTCTGCCTTCTGTGTAGAGTCTTGGAAGGTGTCTCTTAGTTCAAATCGCTGTAACAAAAGATCATAGATGGTGTGGCTTAAACAACATTTATTTCTCAGTTCTGGAGGCTGGAAGTCCAAGATCAAGGTGCCAGGAGAGCTGCTGTCTAATGAAGGTCCTGGCTTTTAGGCAGCACCTTCTAGTGTCCTCACATGGTGGAGAGTCTCTTCCCCTTCTGATAAGAGGGCTAAACTTATCACGGGGGTCCATGCTCATGACTTTATCTAAACCTAATTGCCTCCCAAAGGCGCCATCTCCAAATACCATCCCACTGGGGTTAAGGCTTCAACATGTGAATTTGAGGGGGGTACAGACATTCAACCCACAGCAGAGGGCCCTCCTGCCAGGAGTCCCACTGGCCTCATAAACAGACATGGGCCCCTCTTGTCCCAAGACAGAACCAGAGCCCTCTTAGGAGGGAAATGGCTTATTAAGCCTGTAGTTTGTTTCTCAGGACTGACTTTCCTTTGCAGGAAAGGAAGTCATCTGTAAAATTTGTATCATTGCCTGATGACAGAGGGAAGTGGAATTCCGGCAGGGAAGTGAGAGAGGATTGGGGAGACCATCTGCTTGATTATTTTTTCTCTGTTCATTCCCCTGAAGTCAGGAAGTTTCTGCATCCACTTTGCAATCTTCTTGGCGACTCATGCCAAGGACACATTCCTTGTATGAAATGTCCACGGTGTCCCCATGGGCCTGAGGATTAGCCACTGCTATTACCTGTGACTTCGCAGTGATGGAGGCTGAAGGGCAGTGTGGTCTTGGCACATCCCTGAGGTGGAGCAAGACCACGTGCACTGGGGTCACTGTGCTTGGGGTAGGGAGCATGGGGGTGCTCTCTGCAAGGGAGATGCAGAGAAGCCCTAAGCAATCGTGAATCCCCTAAGACCCCCTCCAGCCACACTGCTGCACATCTTCATGTTCTTAAACCCACTGTGATTGATGGCCACAGAAAAAGCTTACAAATAAAGAACCGATCTTCTCAAAAAAGGGAGGCTAGTGATTGTAACACAAAGGATAAGTGCTTGATGGGATGGATACCCCATTTCCCATGACATGATTATCATGCATTGGAGGCCTATATCAAAACATCTCATGTACCCCATAAATACAAACACCTACTATATACCCACAAAAATTAAAACTAATTTTTTTAAAAGAGGGGCTTGTGGATTTCAACTTGGTAGAAGCCAGTACATTTTCTTTCAGTTATTCAGTCAATTGACAAACACCTATTAAATTTCTACCATGTACCAAGCCATGGCCAGAGACAAATAGCACATGGCTCCCACCTTCAAGAACTCACAGGCAGGTCACTCGTTTGCCCAGATCTGGGTCCAAGTGCTGTTGTGCAGGTAAGTAGAAGGGCTGATGGGTACGGAAGAATGGCAAAAGACACCTGAACCAGCCTGCGGAGGTGACCAGCTGTCAGGAAAGCTTTCTCCAGAGGTGCGCTGTAGGAGCCATGCAGAAAATGTGTCTGGGTCCTGGCAGCTGAGGAGATGCCCAGAAAGAGGAGGAAGGGGGGACATGGCAAGCAGAGAGTGCCCATGTGCAAGGAGAGAGGCAGGAGGTGGAGCGGCGGTGGTGAGCCCCGAGAGCTGAGCTGGAGCTGTGTGGCTGGAGTCGGGGTCCAGGAGAGGATCAGTGAGAGAGGGAGAGGCCAGGCCTGTCTGGTCCCTAGGGGTGGGCTCAGACACCACTGAGACCTGCGGATTGGAGCAAAGTGGAGAGAAGGAAACTTCTCCAGTGGAGAGAGGGGTCTGGGGAGAGGAGGGGCTGGTGTGAGAGTGCCAGCTAGAAAGAGGATTGGGGGGCGGGAAAGGAGGGTGTATTGAGAAGGCCTGGCTTGTGCGCGATGTGGTAGCCTGGTTGAACCAACACCTCCTGCTTTTCCTGGGTGCCCCACTAAAATGGCCCAAGCTCCATCCCAGGGGAGGAGGTTGTCCTGTAAGGAGGGTCTCATGGTTACTTGCTGGCTTGAATTCCAACCACCACACTCATCAGCCCTTCTCCTGAACCTCCTGTCACTTCCCACCCTGCTTCTCCCTGGTGGGGGCAGCTCCTCTTCCCCAGTCCCCAAAGCTCAGTTAATATAAGGATGTTGAGCAGGCATTTTTCTAAATGCATTTTTAAATGCATTTAGAAAGACTATGCATAGGGGTAGGGGGTATAATCACCTCTCCTTCCCCCCCAGCATACACCCAGTCATTGGTTCAACCACTGTTGATTAGATACCCATATGAGGTTGCACCTAGGAGCACTGGGGTAATGACAGACACAGACTGTGCCTTTGGGAAGTCCTGGCCCAAATGAGGAGACACAGGCCAACAGGGAAGCGCTACCATGGAGGAATAGATGGAAGGAGTGGCTGAGAAGTCATTTGCCAAGAACTGATCACACAGAAGACACAGAGCCCAGGTTCTAAACAATGAGTTGAGATTTCCCTGGTGAGAAGCAGGAGTGGACGCGTTCCAAGCAGAGATAGCACGTGGATGATGGCATGGTGAGTTGAGGGGCACAGAGTGTCCCCTGAGCCCAGGTACAGGGCAGGAGGAAGCAGGGCCAAGTCCCCCGGAGCCCTGTTTGCTGTCCTGCTGGCCATGGCTGTACAGCTGAGAGGTCAGATAAGGATTAGTTTTGGGGAAACTGAGGCCCAGGAAGTAATGTGTTCATGGTTACTAGCTGGCTGGGGCTGTGAGAGCTGAACCAAGGCTCCTGCTGGGCAATGGAGGGGGCATAGCAGAGAGGCTGTGGCAGAGCTGGATGACTCTTGCAAACAGGTTCTCCAGCAAGACTTCAGCCCAGAGAGAAGGTGAAGCAGTCCTGCAGCTGGAGCTGGGAGCTCGGTACATCTCTCCTTTTGGTGGCAGAGAGAATGCATCATGTAGCAGGAATCCTTTTGGAAATTCCAGGTGGCAAGAGACAGGGAGGAAAACCACAGCTGTCTCTGCCCTGGAGGCTTTGAGGGACGCCCACGTGAGGCTCCACCAAGGCTGGGCCCAGGCAAGGCTTCACTTGCCAGGAAGAAGAACTCCCGGTTGGCACTGGGGGCAGGAGACAGTGTGGCAGAGAGAGGTGGACATCACCCAGCCTTCCTGCACCGGACTGCACCCCCAGTTCCCATTGGCTCAGGGTTTCTGTGTCCAGCCCTTACTCCGGTGACCTCAGAGAGAGCCTGGATTTGGGTTCTTTGGTTAAACGCTGGGCTGTTGTTGCTCAGGCAATGCGCTTTCGGTCAGTTCACTCCTGCTGTCCATGACCTTCAGTGACTCCCTATTCCCCCTTAAATAAGAGTCATTAGCCTGGCATTCATGGCCCTGTCTTAGTCCAGGTTCCCCAAGAGGAAGACTTGAAAGCATGAACTAAAATGCAAGTAACCTAGCGGGAGGTGTGTTAGTCTGTTTGCGTTGCTATAAAGGAACACCTGAGACTGGGTAATTTATAAAGAAAAGAGGCTTAATTGGTCCACGTTCTGCAGGCTGAACAGGAAACAGAGGGCCAGTGTCTGCTCCTGGTAAGGCCTCTGGAAGCCTATGATCATGGTGATGGAAGGTGAAGGGGAACCAGTGTGTCACATGGCGAGAGAAGGAGCAGGAGAAGGCGGGGGAGACGCCAGGCTCATTTAAGCCACCAGATCTCAGAGTGAGCACTTCCTCATTACTGCAGGGACAGCACCCAGCCATTCATGAGAGATCTACCTCCATGACCCAAATACCTCCCACTAGGCCCCACCCCCAACATTGGAGGTCACATTTCAACATGAGATTTGGATGCCACAAACATCTAAACCAGGGGTTTCCAATCTTTAGGATTCCTGAGGCCATACTGGGTGAAGAAGAATTGTCTTGGACCACACATAAAATACACTAAGTGTAATGAAAGCTGATGAACTAAAAATAAATAAATAAATAAATAAATCACAAAAGAAACTCATCATGTTTAAGAAAGTTTACAAATTTTTGTTGGGCCACCTTCAAAGCTGTCCTGGACCACGTGAAGCCCACAGGCCACGGGTTGGACTAGCTTGATCTCAACTATATCAGGAAGTGAAGGGACACTAGAACAGAAGGTAGGAGTTGGGACAGGGGAGGTGCTGGGAAAGGGAGTGTCATCAAGACAGTCCCCACACTGGGTGGCAGGACCCTAACCCCATTGGGGAAGCCCTGTAAGTTTTGGAGATATCCAAGCATGAGGAGCTGAGGTGTACACACACCAACTGCCATTTGCCATTCATTGAGAACTGCTCCCAGATGGGGTTAACTCCCATGAAATTCTGACCTCCCCTCCAAGTGGTAAATGCATCCCAGAGGGCACAGAAAGCCCAGGGCAAAGAGGTACAGGCGGTGGCAGATGGCTTTGGCCTCTGGGCCCTAAAGCCTGCAGGAGACATGTGGGTGGGGCCCCAGCAGGTTTCTGCACTCTGCAGGCTGCAGGGATGATCTTCTTCCTGTCAGCCCACCTCGGGCAGCCGCACTTCAAAGTCCTGCCACTGTTGGTTCCCCATCTGAGAGCTTTGCCCCCACCTCTTGACCAAATCCAATACCCCCACCCGAGGAGACCCTACCCTACCATCCCTCCCTTCTTTGAACTTGTATGCTGCTTTTTATAACATTCTTTGTCTTGATATTTAATAAAGACACAGACATCAAAGAGCAAGGGAGAAAGTAGGGGGCTTCTGGGTGAAACAGATTTGATTATGAACCCTGGCCCCACTCCCTTTCAGCTGTGTAGGCTTAGGCAAGTTACTTATCCACCTGGAGCCTGTGAAATGGGAACAATCTTACATTTCCTGCCTTTCAAGATTCTTGTGAGGGCTACAGGTGGTGAGTACAGAAAGTAACAAGCACCATGTGGAACATGGTACATCCACATCCACAAGCACATCCACAACATCCACATCCACAAACACATCCACATCCACAACCACAACCACAACCACATCCACAACATCCACATCCACAAACATCCACATCCACATCCACAACCACATCCACAACCACATCCACAACCACAACCACAAACACATCCACAACCACAACCACATTCACATCCACATCCACAACCACATTCACATCCACATCCACAACAACATCCACATCCACAACTACATCCACAACCACAACCATATCCATATCCACAGCCACATCCCCATCCACATCCATAACCACATCCATATCCACAATCACAACCACATCCACATCTACAACCACATCCACATCAACCATATCCACAACCACAACCCCATCCACATCCACAACCACAACCACATCCACATCCACATCCACAACCACAACCACACCACATCTACAACCACATCCACAACCACATCCACATCCACAACCACAACCACATTCACATTCACATCCACAACCACATCTATATCCACAACCACAACCACGTCCACATCTACAGCCACATCCACAACCACAACCATATCCACATCCACAACCACATCCACAGTCACAATCACAACCACAACCACATCCACCTCCACCTCCACATCCACATCTACACACATCTTTTCTCTTTGATAGAAAATGCCAGTGGGCAAGCATCATATGTTCTTTTTCCTTGAACTTCTTTCTCCTCCCTTCACTGGCATAGTGCTGGGCACCTGGCGGGTCTTGGTGACTATTTGGCCCATGCTTGCACACATCTTCTCACTCTTCTCTCCTCCAACTCCTGGCTTCAGAGTTTGGCTGGACCCTTCAGCCCGGATGTGCCGCCAATCAAATCTAAGATGCTAAGAACAGAGCTCACTCTCTCCTGCCCTGAGGCTTCTCCTCTTGACCACACCTTCCCTGCTGCTGGCCCCTGTCACATCTGCCCTGTCCCTGTCCCCTCTTTACCCACTCCTGGAAGCCAGGCTGCAACAGAGGGCTGGGAATACTGACCAGTGTTTAACAGCCATTCGAAGTGGCCACTGGAAGCCCTGCTGCCTTAGTTTCTAGAATCTTCCTCATGGGGCAGACCCTAGACAGCATTGAAGGAGGTTCAGATTTCCTGGGCTCTCTGAATTATCATGTAGATGATGGCAGAGAGTGTAGTAGTGACTTCTGTGCCTCCTTCCTCACTGGCAAATTGGAACCTACATCTTCAGGGCTGTTATATTAGGTTGGTGCTAATAGGAACTAGATGAGAGAATGCATGTAAAGCACATCCAATATCCACAACCACAACCACACCCACAACCACAACCACATCCACATCCACAACCACATCGTGAGGGTGCAGGGTCCACCCTCGGCACCAGTTAGCTCTGACTACTGACATTATCATTTATTATTATCAATGATCACAGCAGTATAGCTTCACACTCATTCTCTCCACTCTGTTTACCTCATAAGATTCCTTTGGGAATAAAATCCAATAAGGAGCATTGGAGCATCTGAGCAAATGCACTAAGCTGTAGAAAAGCTAGAGAAAAAGCAGAGGTCTGGGCTAGTATCCTGCTGTGTGACCTTGGAAATGTGACTTCTCCTCTCTGGGCTTCCACGTATGCTGTGGTTTGGGGGTGTGTTCCACCATAGGTTTCAGCTCTCTGGGCCCAGCAAGAGGCAACTGGTGGTTCTTAAGCAAGCAATCTGTAGTTAAATCAGCCCCTCCTTGGGCCAAGAGGGAAGGCTGAGGCTCCCTGGGAAGACGGGATTCTGCAGGGACAATTCCCTGCCACCAGCCTGATGCCTGCCTGCTCCAGCCACTTTCTCAGCTTCGTCTTCCAGGTCAGAGCCTCAGCACAGGTACCTGGCCCTCAGAGACGTGGAGCTGAAAGGGCGCTCAGTCCTTCCAGGAACTGTGGATTCCTCGGGATGGCTGCTGTAGGGGGAGGGGAGTTTTTTCCAGCATAAAAGCTGGCTGCAGCTCCTGGAGGTGTAAACCTGCCTTGTGCACCCCACTTTCTGGAGATGCAATCCCACACTGAGAGTGTCCTCCCATCCCCCTCCCCTCACCACCCTGAGCTCAGCTACTGCCGTGTCTGTTTTCATTCTTTTGTGTGGGCGGCTTGTTCCTCTGAGCCAGATTCTGCAACTTGGAGGGTGGGAACTGGGGATTCTGTCCTTACTGCCCGGCTAAACAGCACGAAAGTTGGCATTGACCCAGCGTGGTTTCCATGCCTGGTGCTGCAAACAGATGTTCAGTGTGGTGAGCCCTAAGCCCGGGTGACTTCACAGACTCAGCAAAAGCATTACCATGGCAGCTAGAAACAACCCAGGTGCTGGAGTCGGTTCTGGGTCTTTCTCTCTGGTTGTGTAGTCTTGGCTAAGCCACCTCCCATGTCTGAACCTAGGAAACCTGTACACATCACAGTCTTCGCACCCACATCCCTGGGTGGCTGTGGCCTCTGGCCTGGGAGTGAATGCACCTGCCTCTTGGTGTGCAGCAGCTGGAGTGTGGCTCTCAGGAGAGAGGTGTCCAGGCTGGCAGATGATGTGTTGACACCTGTGGGTACTGCAGAGGATCCAAAAATTCCCAAGGCCTGGGGGCAGAATGGATGCATGGCCACATCTAATCCAGCATTGGGTACCCTGAAGGGTCAAGTGGGCACTCACAAAACCAGGGCCCGAGCAAGGGCAATCTGGTCACCCACCCCAAAGAAGAGCAAAGGACCCATCCACATGTCCAGGGGACCACACAAGCCTCCACGCTCCCAGACACACACACAATAACACCCACAACCCACATTTCAGAGGAGGAGCAGTCAGAGATGGGGGATGCCTGGAAGTCTGAGCACTTATACCCAAAAGACAATGAACTGACCTGAGGAAACCAGGCTGGAAGAGACTGAGATGCTGCTTCTTGGCAAATAAAGTTTCTTTATCCTGGTATCCAGTACAGGGAGGCTCCTGAGGAGGGAGATTCCATGGCAGCTGACTGTCTGAGTGCAGTATGACTGGGACACATTGCCTTGTTCCCATCTCCCCTGCTGTGGTGGCATTTCACCAACCCAGTCCAGGTTGCAGCAGTGCCCACCCCTCACTCCTCACTTACCCAGCAGCCACCATGTGAGACCCTGGCCAAGTGCAGTAGGGAGGCAGAGACACAGATAGGGCCCCAACCTCTGGGAGCTCATGGTCTAGTACGGAAAACAAGACCCCAACTATGTTGGGGTCTTTTCCAAAGAGCAACCATAGGTAATCTGCTCCTCTGAGAGGGGTGGTATAGAAGAGAGGATTGTTCATGTGGGAGACAGTTTTGTGGGACAGAATAGTCGGGAAGGGTTTCCTGGAAGAGGATGGATCTCTGAGGTTAGATGTCGTGTTAGTCCATTCTCACACTGCTATAAAGAACTACCTGAGCCTGTAATCCTGGCACTTTGGGAGGCCGAGGCTGGCGGATCACAAAGTCAGGAGATCAAGACCATCCTGGCTAACATGGTGAAACCCAGTCTCTACTAAAAATACAAAAAAAAAAAAAAAATTAGCCGGGCGTGGTGGTAGGCACCTGTAGTCCCAGCTACTCATGAAGCTGAGGCAGGAGAATGGCGTGAACCCAGGAGGCAGAGCTTGCAGTGAGCCAAGATCGCACCACTGTACTCCAGCCTGGGTGACACAGCGAGACTCTGTCGCAAAAAAAAAAAAAAGAACTACTTGAAACTGAGTAATTTATGAAGAAAAGAGATTTAATTGACTTACAGATCTGCATGGCTAGAGAGGCCTCAAGAAACTTAAAATTATGGCAGAAAATGAAGAGGAAGCAAAGCACATCTTACATGGCAGGAGAAAGAGGGAGTGAGTAGAGACACACATTTAAACCACCAGATCTCATGAGAACTCACTCACTATCATGAGAACAGCATGGGGGAAACCACCCCCGTGATCCAGTCACCTCCCACCAGGTTCCTCTCCTGACACATGGGGATTACAATTCAAGATGAGATTTGGGTGGGGACACAGAACCAAACCATATTAGATCGTGAATTTAGATAGTTGAAAGAAGAGAGGGAAGGCATTTTATGTGTTCATCCATCCATCCATCCAACCATCCATCCATCCATCCATCCATCCACCCACTCACCTATCTACCCAAACATCCGTCCATCCACATATACATCCACCTACCCACACTCATCTATCCATCCATACATACATTCCCCCACTCACCCACCCATCCATTTATCCACTTATCCATCCATCCACCCATCCCTTTACCCATCCATCCATCCATCCACCCAGCCACCCAGCCACCCAAACGTACACCTATCCATCCATTCATCCATTCACTTATCCATCCATCCATCCATCCATCCATCCATCCATCCACCCTGCCATCCAGCCAATGTTATTTATGCAGTGTTTATGAGCCAAGCACAAACTAGGGGGATTCATGAGATATTTAAGGTTCTACATTGCAATTCCATTTTCAGACATCATCTCTGATGGCTAAAGTGGTCATTTGAATAGACTTGGTCACTTCATGTTGTAATCCATTAGTGCTTTTACTACATTTTTTCTTTTTGGCTAGGTCATAATAAAAGCTGTGTGTATTTGAGGCAGGAGCCAATCTGGGAATTTTAAAATCACTTTCCCCTGGCCTTGACAAGCTGATCTCTGCTTCTAATAGAAGGGACATAAGCTTAGGCAAGGCAGAAGTAGTGGAGGAGTCCTTGAAAGATCCATTTCACCTGGAAAATTACATGATATAGTTTTACATTTTAAACAAATCAAATGCAAGATCTTCCTTTCCAGGTGGGTGCACTGGTTCTCATGATGCTCCTGTGTAGGGAGGGTGTGGGCAGTGGGGCCAGGCAGGCCTGAGCGGAAGCCCAGTTCTGCCTGGTTTCCTCACTTACAGAGTGTGGGCACTTCTACCATCCTGGAAGAACTCAGGCAAGCACTAAAAGAGAGCCTGCCCAGCCCATCCATCTGCCCCAGGTCCTCCAGGCTCAGAAGTTATCACTAAGCCTGGGCCATTCCACCAAGCAAGAGTCATGGACCTTGAGGTCATCGAGAGCCAGCTCTGGAAGCCGGAACCCAAAGAGCAACGAAAGTTGCCCAAAGTCTCACAATGAGTTGATCCACCGGGAACAGGAGGAGCCCCCGCCGCCAGCCTCTGTGTTATACTTGGCATCTCATCCAGGTTTATCGGAGAGGAGATCCCACGTCCCTTCCCCAGCCCTCCCGACTCCTCCAGCCAAGACAGGTGCCACCATCCACCCCAGCCCCAGTGCACTCTGAGTGTGTGGGACGGCCCCTTCCCTGTAGCCATGCCATTCCCAAGCCCCTTCCTTCTCACAACAACCCAAAGAAGCCTCTTGGGGGCTGGCATTGCCTGTTGCCCAGAGACCTCGCTCCTCTCAGAAGAGCAGTCCAGCCCCTTGCCCTCCCTGGTTCCACCTCGTTTCCTCTCACGGGGTCCTCCCCACCGACTCCACACCAGGCACCCCAACACGTCCTCAAAGGCCGCATGCGAATGGTGTCCCCTTCTGCCCTTGATACAGTCAGCCTCACCCTTGTTCTTGTCACCACTGGCAGGTCTGTGGGGGGCTGCACACCCCTGACAGCGCCCCTGAATCCCTGCCATGGCCCCTAACTTGTCTCCTGTTGTCCATTTCTCCTCTCCCAGGCCATTGGTTCCCTATCTTCAGAGTTTTCCTTTTAAGCAATTATCTGACGTGTCACATTCCTGCTTTAGACAATCCAGTAACTCCCAGCGGCTGTCAGGACAAGGCTCATACTCCAGGCGCAAGGCCCCACGCCTTCAGGGCACGGCCCCTGCTGATGTGACTCCGCACTAGGCCCCGTCATCAGATGCACTCCCTTCGTCCTCAGCTTGATGGGTCCCCTGTGGTTCACCCCTAACGTCTCCATGTCAGCAAAGCTGCCCCTCTATGCCCACTCCCACCTCCACCACTCAGTAGTTCACATGAGCATGAAGCCGCACAGCTGTGAATGAAGTGCAGTAATGAAGGCGAGTTGTTATCACTGTTGAATGGATGAGAGAAAAGAGTCTCAAAGAGAGGGACGTGCTTGGTCACGGCAAAGAGAGAGGCGTGCTTGGTCACACAGAGAATGTGCAGCAGGGTCCTGGGTCTCCGCTCCAGAATTTAAAACTGTCCCCAGCAGTCCCAGGGACTTGGTGTTGATTTCTGCTGGAAATAGTTAGAAAGGCTGGCTGCAGTAATTACCATGTCTTCTGCTCTCTGAGGGGCTGCTATCTTTGGCAAGCTAATTACTAATAAGGTTCGCTCACCAGCCAGCGTAATCACCAGAGAAAACTATCTTTAAGGACTTATTCTGCCCAATTTGAGGTTTGATGTTGCAGCTGCAGTGTTCTGAGAGGCTCGGTTCTGTGACGGGGGGTCAGTGCAGAGGACCTCCTGGGCTGGCTAGGCCTCTCGGTGCCTGCAAAGCAGCCCCCCACTGCCCACTCCTCCCCAGGGACTTTCCCAACCTCTAATGGCAGCTTCCCTGCCTGCCATCCAGGCTTAAATCCCAACTCTGCCAAGAATCTGGGGTTAATTTCCTGACATGAAGATGAGGAGAGTAATCCATGCCCTAGAGGGTGTTGTGAGAACAAGTGAGGCAGTGGCTGTGGAGGAGGTAATGTGGGGCTGGGCACCCAGTAGCCCCCAGCCAGGGGTCCCCCTGCCACCCGCTTCCCATGGGAGACCGCAGCTCAGCTGGGTCCCTTCCCTTCTTGGCTTGCTGACCAAGAGTATCGTCTGCTCCCCATAAAACCGTATGTGCCCAGGAAAATCTGGAATGATGTTCCCCAACATGAGAGCGATGATTCATTGTCTCTGTGTGATTAGATTTACATTTTTATTTGTACCTTTATGAATTATTTTCATTTTGTATAATAAGCATGTGTCATGTTTATGATTAGAAAGAAGAAGCTCAGGAAGTTTTTTCTGAGCAAGGTACCCAGTACCCCTGCTTCATCATACCAAGGGACCTGCAGGAAGGACACCGGGGCAGGCTGGGCTCCGCCTGTCCACTCACGGCAGAGAGAAATGACACACACATGTGTCGGAGTTGGGGGTTCCCAGCTGTCTGCCGACAGCCGGCTTCTGTCGTTTGTACTGAAGCATGTTCTAGCTCTTCCTGGCTCATTTGAGCGCTGAGAGCTGAACTCAGGCTGCTGGGCCGTGCCTCCGTGTGATCGGTTACAGGAGGTCGGTGCAGTCATTAAATGCTTTCCTTGTCAAAATCTCAGAAGCAAATGGAGATGACTGGCTTTTTGTAATATATACATGTTTCCTCCTCCAAATCAGTTCCATTGATCTAACAGTTGGTGTTATTCTTTTTTAGTTACTAAAGCAAATCATAAATATGGATTTAAGAATTTTCTTTTAAAGGCTTAGAAATATTTCTCTGTCCCCAAAGTTCCTGAGGTAAGAAAGGCCAGCTGTCTCCTCGCCGGATGTTGCCTCTGGTCGGGGCTCAGAGGAAAGAGATGCAGATGGGCCAGGTTCTGGGGCTGCGCACACTCTGCTCTGATTGTCATCTTACCTGGGAGGACCCCCTTGCTCTCTGGGCTTCCGTGGCACCCCCATTTGCAAGAAAAGCAGTGAGGCTGAATGAGCTTTCAGGCCCAGCACCTGGCCCAAGCCTCACGGCTGTGGCTGTGGCTGTGAGGAAGGCCGCCCAGTTGGCCCTGCCCAGCCAAGAGACCCGCAGAGCAGATACCCACAGATCCTAACCCCGAAGGGTAGTGGGCATGGTGGGCACCCCAGGGGGCTTCAGGGTCAGTGCTATAAGGTTTAAGTGAGTCTTTCTGTGCTTCCAGTAGGCTGTAGGAAACTCCCTGTGCCTCAGTTTCCTCATCTGCAAAGCAAGGGTTATGGAAATAATACTGAGGTAGGAGGCAGGACTCAACTCTAGAGGCAGGGCTAGGACATCGGACCAGATCAAGGGCTAGCTAAAACAGGTACCAGGGCAGAGGCAGCTTTCAATCAGACATGCCCATGAGTGTGCCATGTCAATTCACTGTTGCCATGGCAACACCTGGGCTTTACAGCCCCTTTCCATAGCAATATGATTCAATGATTACTACCCCTTCCTTAACAATTTCTGCATAACCCCTTAATATGCATGCAAGTAAAAGTGAGTACAAATATAACTGCAAAACTCCCCGAGCTGCTACTCTCTGCCTACGGGGTAGCCCTGCTCTGCAGGAGCAGTCACGGAGCTGTAACACCGCCTCTTCAATAAAGCTGTTTCCTTCTACCCCTGGCTTGCCCTTGAATTCTTTGCTGGGCAAAGCCAAGAATCCAGCAGGCTAAGCTCCACTTTAGGGTTCCCTGCCCTGTATCAATCCTGCCTCAGGAGGTTGCTGTCAGGACCATGGGGTTTATGCCAGTCATTTACAGAGGTCCCTGGTGTCCCTGAGTGTGAGCTGTTTTCATCAGGAGACTGACTGTGGCCGGGGATCCAGTACACCAGCTGCAAGAAAGCCCATTCCTTCAGCTGTCTTCTCTGCCCTTCTCAACCTCCCGCTTCACACTGTGTTATTTCCTAAAATGTTTTTGAATCAAATCGTTTATTGAGGCACTGTTCACAATAGCAAAGGCTTGGAACCAACCCAAGTGCCCATCAATGATAGACTGGATAAAGAAAATGTGGCACATATACACCATGGTATACTGTGCAGCCATAAAAAAGGATGAGTTCATGTCATTTGCAGGGACATGGATGAAGCTGGAAACCATCATTCTCAGCAAACTAACACAGGAACAGAAAACCAAACACCACATGTTCTCACTCATAAGTGGGAGTTGAACAATGAGAACACATGGACACAGGGAGGGGAACATCACACACTAGGGCCTGTCGGGAGTGGGAAGCTAGGGGAGGGATAGCATTAAGAGAAATACCTAATGTAGATGAAGGGGGTTGATGGGTGCAGCAAACCACCATGGCACGTGTATACCTATGTAACAAACCTGCATGTTCTGCACATGGATCCCAGAACATATACATGAAAGTATAAAAAAAAAAATCCATGTCAATACATTACCTTTAGAAATGTTGACAAGGCAGCATTTTCAGAGGATATACCCAGAGAGAGGGGCCCTCCCTCACTGCTGCCCATCGGCTACACTCAGGACTGAGCAACCTCACTCCCTGCACCCTGGGGGGCTGGCTTTCTTTCAGATGGAAGTGCAAGGTCGGAACCAGGAGCCCCTGCCCGGGTGCCTGACCTGCCTCTGCACCCTCACACCAGCCTAGCCTGGAAGCCTGATCTCTCTCATAGCTGGGATTCTGGGTCCCCAGATCCATGTGGGGCCCTCAGCCTCCTTCTCCAGCTTGTCCCTGTCAGTTCACCTTGGGCTTGGGGTACCTGAGGCTGGGTGTTGGCAGCCCGAGGGGAATCCAATGTCCTTTGGGCCACCTCTAGCTAGATGGAGTCTTTTGTTCCCCATAACTTGTCAGTCAGATGAGCAGAGCCCACAGGTGTTTCTGGAGAGCAGGCAATGGAGTCCCAGAGGACAGTGGGGGAGAGGGCAGGGAACGGGCCAGGGGGAGGGGGCACAGGGACCATGCACCTCTTCTGGCTGGGACAGGAAGCCTGTGTTACCTCTAGTCCACACCGGTCCTGGAGGGATGCATTACTTCCCGGCTCAGGGAGGTAAGCAATCCATCCAGTGTAACAGAATGAATGCTGAGAGTGGGAATCAAGGTCGGCCTGGTCCCGAAGCCCTTGTTCTTTGCACCAGACTGTTTTTTCCAATAGCTCAGAGAAGGTTAGTTCAAAGGACCAAGTACTCAGCTCCACGCTGGGGCTTTGTTTAGTAGCAGGAAGCTTTGTGGGGTCACTGGTCAGAAAACTGGCAATTTGTAGGACAGTCTTTATTTCAAATGATCTGGCTTGTTGTCCTCATAATTCATGGAGGTGTCTTGGAAATCTCAATCTTTGAGCACCCAGACTTCCAGAGTCCCTCCTGCACCCATAAATCACAGAAGTTTATCACCAACCCAAGAACTCCAGATTTTGGCTTAGTTCTGAGCACCCTGAGAGTAAAGGATCTGTTTTTCATCTCGACACCCTCCCTTGAACGGAGCAGGCATCCCACACATCCAGTGATTCTCTCCCACCTTTCTAAGGGCATGGGGCAGGGCTTGTGCCTTACTTATCTTGAAATCTCTGCACCCAAGGCAGATTAACTAGTGTGTGCTCGAACCTTATGGATGACCATGCAATGAGCCTTGGACTCCGCCAACTGCAGAGTGGGTGATAAAGCCTGGATCCCAGGAAGCAATTCCAAAAAATGAATGTCCAAGGAGGCTGCAAATCCAAGAAACGTAACACATTTCTATCCCATGAAAGGACAGGGGGCTGGAGCTAGACTTATTTTATAGGCACCTGTGTCCCTGTGCAACTTAAGGTTGCCAGTGTTGGGAACACGGGAAGACGGCAGTGAGGAATGTGAGCTCACCCTGCACCCCGTCCTGGCTCACCGCTCCACACTGTAAGGTCAACATGTTGCTGGCACATCCTGTGGTAGCCCCACCTGATGACCCCCCCACGCTTGTCAGGTAAGACGACTTAGTAGGTTGGAGTCACCCACGGGACTAGACTCCCCAAATGAGGTATAACCCTAAATTTTCTAGCCCAAAAGAGAGACTTGGCAAGCAGTCCTGGTGTAGGTGCCCAGGAATTGTCCTTCCCAGCCCTTTCCAATGACCTCTGAAATTCCAGCCCCTTCCCAATCTGAGCCCTAACTGCCAAGTCTCACCCACTGTGGGCTTGAGCCTCCCTGGCTTGTCCACTTATGGCCCCCGATCCTTCCCTTAGCCAGAGTCAGGGCCCCTGTGGGTCGCCTTTCCTGGTCCTAGGAGAGATGGAGCTGCCTAACATGCATTCATTCAACAACACTTCCTGAGCCCTTCATGCGCTCCAAGCCTTGGGCTGGTGCTGGGAAATGAAAATCTCCTTAGAACTTCCTCCTCCAATGAGCCTTCCTCCTGCCAAGGCAGGCAGGACACAAGGTCCACGCTCATGGAGACAACATGGTTGCCTCTCCCAGCTCAGACCAGCACCATCCCTCTGCGAAGCCTTGCCTGGCCTCGTCCTGCCCCCCCAGCACTGTCAGCCCCCTCAGGCCCTTGCGCCCTCTCCCAGGTGGATCCACTGTTCCTCTGAGTCTGTAACCCCTGAGAGAGGGCTGCTGCCTTATTCTTCTCCATCACCATCGCTTCATAACGAGCCAGCCACAGAGTAAACACTCAATCAGAGTTTGTTGGATACAGGAATACACTTTGTCACCTTCGTGTGTGTGTGTGTGCTGGCAAGGTAGGGAAGACAGTTTTGAGTTTGAACTATCTCCATGCCTTCTCTCAGATCAGGCAGCTGAGAGTGGGTTGGAGGCCTTCAGCAAGACTCAACGGAGGCTTCATCACACCATCTCCTCTTCCAGCCACCAGCCCAGCAGCCACCTCTGCCCAGGGGCCAATATGCTCTGTGATTATTTTCAACCCACAGATACATTGCTTTGAAAGATTTATGTTTCAAATTTGCCTTGAGCCTGATGGCATTTGATTAAGACCTACGCAGAGCCAGAAACCTCAGGTCTGCTGTCTCCTATAAAAATCTAGGCCACAGAGGGAGGCTTTGTGGTGGACGGGTCCCGCCAACTCAGCTATTGTTAGTAACTGCGTCTGCCATTGCGATGGCCACCAGGCGGGCCAACTGGGGCTACAGGCCGGGGCAAGCAAGGCTGGCGATCTTCAGCTCCCTGCCCCCTGAACACATGGCCCCCTGGGTGAGGGATGTGAGGGTGGCAGGGAAGTGGGGCGTAGAAAAGGCCTCTTCCAAGCTGGGGGGCTGCCAAGGCACTAATGTGGGGGAGGGCCAGTTATAAAGGTGGAAACAGCTGGCACCAGCAGTCGCCCATGGCAGGGACAACGAGCAGGCGCCCAGCTCTGTCCTACTAGGGACGGCATGATCTCCAGGTCAGAGGTGTGGAGACCAGGCTCAAGGAACACCTGGGGTCCCCCAGCTCTCAGCGACACCACTAGAATCCTAGCACAGATCCTGGAGCTGGAGTCAAAAATGCACACAGGTTGGGCGCGGTGGCTCACGCCTGTAATCCCTGCACTTTGGGAGGCAGAGGCAGGTGTGTCACCTGAGGTCAGCAGTTCAAGACCAGCCTCACCCATATGGCGAAACCCCGTCTCTATTAAAAATACAAAAAAATTAGCCAGGCATGGTGGTGCGTGCCTGTAATACCAGCTACTTGGTAGGCTGAGGCAGGAGAATTGCGTGAACCAGGGAGGTGGAGGTTGCAGTGAGCTGAGACTGCACCATTGTACTCCAGCCTGGGGGACAAGAGCAAAAATTCAACTAAAAAAAATATGCACAGAGGACAATGCAGATTTAGGGGTGAGAATGTAGTGTGTTTTATTTCCCATAACTGCCTCCATCCTTCTCCTGGGTCTCCCTCCGACTAGGGAGTGGAAGATAAACTTGCCAATTACAGACATCTCCATTTCTTCTGGTTTAAAGCCATCTCTTGGCAGTCAGCCACTCGGTCACTTTTGGGTAGATCCCAAGGTGGCATCTGAGTACAGAGCCCATGTCTTGTCCGACACACAGCTGAAATAACCGAGTGGTCCCTCTGCCTGGTCCTATGATGCCCTGAAGAACAGGCAAGAAATTCTAGACCCACTTACACCTTTGGCAAAAGCTGCGGGGAACAGAGTTCCCTCGGGGCTCCGGTGTCTTGACTGTTCCTTCGTCACTGCTGTGCCGCCCCCTCCCACGTGGGGCTAGAGGAGCCTGCCCCTCTCTCCTGCTGCTGAGCATCTCCATGACATATCCTGAGTTTCACATATGTGGGGTCCAAATCCACCAGCACTGTTTTACGTGTAGTGGAGATTGTTAGAATTTAGAAATCCCTTCTTTCTCCTGATAAAAACTCTAGACTCCTAGAAAGTTAACTTAAAGGTAAAGATGACTCCAAGAGGCATGGAAACCCATTGGTTGGACAGGTGGGGACAATTAAAGGAGAATAAAAGATGCATCTGTTTAGTATTTTCAAGAAAGGAAATTAAACCTGTCCGACTCGAGTCCATGCTTCCCTCTACCTTCTCCCTCACCTGCCTGGGTGATCTTAGAGGCAGCAGGGGCTGACGATCCCAGGCTGAGGTGCCCACAGGCAAATGTGGCACCCTTTCTTTGGGCTGTACACAGAGTGACAATATGATGTATTATCCAAGCCCAGATGTTATTAACAATAATACCAGAACAGTAGCCATAAACTGGAATTGTCAGAGGCAAACTGGAGCATATGGCCATTCCAGCTACAAGTTACAGATGATGGACAGCAAACAGATGCAGTCTTCTCTTGCAGAGCTCATCTTGGACCCCTGTCACTTCTCCCATAAAATAGAATAGTGCCAAGCACAGCTTTGGAGTCAGCTAGACCTGGAATTGAAATATGACTTGACTTGTGCAGGTTGCTTGATTTTTCTGAGCCAACTTTTCTTTGTGTGTAAAACAAGAATAATACTGAGCTCACAGGATTGCTGTGAGGAGAATGAAATGACGTGTACAATGATTAATGTTATTGTCCAAAAGAGCACCAGGATGGCCACACAATAGGAAAGTTGGATTGGCAATATCAGTTAGTAAACCAGGAAGAGACAGTCTCCAGCATGGACCAAAGATGCTCTGTCTTCAAAGAAAGGATGGGCGGGTTAGGTTTTATGCTTCACAGGGCCTGGATTACACAATAAAGTCATAGAGATTCAATAGGTTTGGGGGAAAGTCACACATATTTATAAGGGGGTTAGGGCGCAGGCACAACGGGTAAGCATATATGTAATATATATCCCATCTTCACTTTGGGACCAGGTTTTAGCATTAAAATGGTAGCATTTGGCTCTTTTCATTAAGAGGTGAACTACAGGACACAAAGAGGGTTTATGCACAGCTTCTATAAGCTGCTGACATCGGCTTCAGGTCTGCAGTCACTTACCAGGAAAGAATGTGTGTAAGACTGGTCCTCTGTCCAGTTGGAGTTGTAGTGATCTCGGTTGTAAAGCAGAGTTAGGAGTCCGATCATTTGCCTGATGGCTCCTATTGTTAGGAGTTTAGCAAGAGTGGGGTTTTGGGGTAGCCATAGGAATTAAGGAAAGTTGCCATGCCAGTCAGCCTCTCAACCCTTGGCTCATAGGTAACTTTTGTTTTCTTTACCTCAGGGTCCATCTCAGTTGATAAAGAGGCATTTATTTTGAGCTCTCAGATAACAACGTGTTTCTTGGATCATTGCAGGCACCCAGTGAAAGGTAAGCAGTACCATCTCTGCTGAAGTCGTCACTCTAATAATCATGGAAACAACGACTTTCCAACATTTGCAAAAGTATGATCAGTTTGTAAGATTCTTTCAAATCCATTTTCTCATTTAATCCATCTCATTCTGTCTCCATATTCCTTTGCATTCATTCACTATGTTCTTCATCATCCTCTAGTGGACTTTAGCACTTCTTACTTGGTGATGTGGTTTGAGTCTGGGTCCCTGCCCAAATCTCATGTCAAATTGTAATCCCCAATGTTGGAGGAGGGGTCTGGTGGTAGATGGGGGTGGACTTCTTTCTTGCTGTTCTCATAATAGTGAGTGAGTTTTCACAAGCTCTGGTTGCATAAAAGTGTATGGCACCTCCTCCTTCATTGTCTTCCTCCTGCTCTGGCCATGTAAGATGTGTCTCCTTCCTCTTCACCTTCTACCATGATTGTAAGTTTCCTGAGGCCTCCTTGGCCGTGCTTCCTATACAGCCTGCAGAACTGTGAACCAATGAAACCTATTTTCTTTATAAATTCCCCAGTCTCAGGTAGTTCTTTGTAGCAACTCGAGAACTGACTAATACAGAAAATTGGTACCAGGAGTGGGGTATTGCTATAAATATACCTGAAAATGTGGAAATGACTTTGAAACTGGAGAATGGGCAGAGGTTGGAACAGTTTGGGGGGCTCAGGAGAAGACAGGAAGATGAGGGAAAGTTTGAAACTTCCTAGAGACTTGTTGAATTGTTGTGACCAAAATACTGATAGTAATATTGACAGTGAAGTTCAGGCTGAGCAGGTCTCAGATGGAGATAAGGAACTTATTGTGAAGAGGAGTAAAGGTCACTCTTGCTACACTTTAGCAAAGAGACTGGTGGCATTGTGCCCCTGCTCTAGGGATCTGTAGAACTTTAAACTCAGGAGAGATGATTTAGGGCATCTGGTGGAATAAATTTCTAAGCAGCAAAGCACTCAAAATTTACCTGGCTGCTTCGTAAAGCCCAAACTCATATGCATAAGCAAACAAATTACCTGAAGCTGAAATTTATATTTAAAAGGGAAGCAGAATGTAAAAGTTTGAAAATGTGTAGCCTGGCCTTGTGGTAGAAAAGAAAAACCCATTTTCAGGGGAGAAATTCAAGCCAGCTGCAGAAATTTGCATAAGTAAAGAGGTGTTGAGTGTTAATAGCCAAGACCACAGGGAAAAGGCCTTGAAAGCATTTCCGAGAACTCTGTGGCAGCCCTCCCATCACAGGCCCATAGGAGGGAAGAACGGTTTTATGGACTGGGCTCAGGACCTTGCTGCGTGTGCAACGTTGGGATATTGTTCCCTGCATCACAGCCACTCCAGCTCCAACCATGGCTAAAATGTCCCCAGATATGTCTCAGGCCACTGCTCCAGAGGGTGCAAGCCATAAGCCTTGGTGGCTTCCACATGGTGTTAAGACTGCATGTGTGCAGAGGACAAGAGTTGAGGCTTGGGAGCCTCCGCCTAGATTTCAGAGGATGTATGGAAATGACTGGATTTCCAGGCAGAAACTTGCTGCAGGGGCAGAGCCCTCATGGAGAACCTCTACTAGGGCAATGTGGAAAGGAAATGTGGGGTTGGAGCCCCTGCACACAGTACCCACTGAAGCAATGGCAGTGGAGCTATGAGAAGAGGGCCACCATCCTCCAGACCCCAGAATGGTAGGCCCACCAAAAGCTATACCATGCACCTAGAAAAGCCTCAGGCACTCAATGCCAGCCCATGAAATCAGTCCAGCTTGCATTCGTGTGGCCTAGATGTGAGACATGGAGTCAAAGGAGATTATTTAGAGCTGTAAGATTTAATGACTGCCATGTTGGGTTTCAGACTTTCATGGGGCTTATAGCCACTTTGTTTGGGTCAGTTTCTTCCTTTTGGAAAGGGAATATTTGCCCAATGCATATACCCTCATTGTATCTTGGAAATAACTAACTTGTTTTTTGTTTTATAGGCTCACAGGCAGAAAGGACTTGCCTTGTCTCAGATGGGACTTTGGACTTTAGATTTTTTCGTTAATGCTGAAATGAGTTGATACTTTGGGGGGCTGTTGGGAAGGCATGACTGTATTTTGAAATGTGAGAAGTACATGAGATTTGGGAGGGACCAGGAGCAGAATGATATGGTTTGAGTCTGCATCCCCACCCAAATTTCATGTAGGATTGTAATCTCCAATTTTGGAGGAGGGGCCTGCTGGGAGGTGATTGGATCATGGGGGCAGATATCCCCCTTGCTGTTCTTGTGATAGTGAATGAGTTTTCACAAGATCTGATTGGGTAAAAGTGTGTAGCACTCCTCTGCCCTTCACTGTCTTCCTCCTGCTGTGGCCATGTAAGACATGCCTCCTTCTCCTTCCCCTTCTGCCACGATTGTAAGTTTCCTGAGGCCTCCTCAATCATGCTTCCTGTACAGACTGCAGAACTGTGAGCCAATTACATCTCTTTTCTTTATAAATTACATCATCTCAGGTAGTTCTTTATAGTGATGTGAGAACAGACTAACACACTTAGCCTTGGGGATGACCTACTCAATTTTCCACAGCTTCTCCCACCCAACAGATGGAATTCCTCACTCTGCCCCGTCTTGGCCTGTTGGTGCCTAGAATAGACTTCCACCATTTCAGCCAGAGCTCTTTATGTTCCCTGCTCACCTGGGTGGCTGCCTCTCCCACTTGCTGGGCAGAGGGGGGCAGGTACTGAGTCTCATTCACCTTAGCAGCCCCACTGCATAGCACATGGCCCGGCTCAGCAAGCACCCAGGAAATGGTTTTACATGGAGAAAATAAAGGAAGGAGCAAAGATGAATAAGAGAATCTACCTACCAGGAACTCCCAGGCTGGTGGAGCAGCCTGAGACAGGCACTGATACATTCTTACAGCATCCAGCCACCTCGTTACCCCTGTCCCCCCACCCCACCAAACCGTACCCAAACAACATAAAATAAAACCTAAATTCTGGCAAAAAGAAATGTGCTTATTATCTCATCAATGCTATGCCGCAAGGGAATCATCTCTATTTGATCACATGAAAACCGAGGCTCAGAGAGGTGAAGTGATTTCTCCGAGGTCACACAGCCCAACATATATTTTTCAAATGTAAACTAATGCTTCGGAAGCCTTAGGAGAGTTTGAGGAGAAAGAAACTGACGGAAAAGGGCAAAAGTGAGAGGAAGGGGCCACATCTCAGGACCCACATTTTCAGAAAGAAAATCCCAAATGTCCGTATACGTGGAGCATGGAATTCTCCTCGTTTCTTGGGGTAAGCCTTCTGCTTTGGAGCCTTAAGAGGAGAGAAGGGCTCACTTGCCATGGTTTTCTGATGGCCGGAGCTGGGAATGCAACCTGCAGCTCACAGTGATATTTGCTTGTTTTAGTTGCATCCCATGAGTCACACTTGACCCAAGCTTTGTCATTTTTTACTTTACTCCTGAAACTGCAGCAGAGGATGGGGCCATATCCTGCCCTTTGAGATGCTGGGCTTCTTTCGTTCATTCTGCCACTGCCTCCAACAAATATGCCTGGCCTTCACTTACTCATCTACTGACTCATTCATTCGCTCAGGCACCCACTCATTCATTCCCATGTCTGCTCCCTCCGTCATTCACCCGCTCCCACTCATGCGGTCCTTCCCATAGTCACCAAAGTGTTCCCTTGTTTCTTGGTGCATTCACTCATTCACTCACTTATTCCTTCTTCTTTGAGGACCTGCTACATGCGGTCAGCCTTCTCTAACGACGCGTTCTGCATGTGCGGATCCAGCCACAGGAAGGTGGAAAGGATTTGAAAAAAATAAATAAATGATAACATACAACAATAAAAAATACAAATAAAAATCTAGTACAACAATGATTTGCATAACACATTGTATAGATATTATCAGTTATCTAGAGATGATTTAAAATATACAGGAGGATGCGGCTGTTTTATGCAAATACTTCACCATTTTATATGGTGAAGGACTTGAGCATCCTTAGATGCTGGGATTCACAAGGATCCTGGAACCAATGCCCCAAGGACACCGAGGGGCGGCTGTACCAGGGCCTAGGCAAGGTTCTTAGGTACACAGCGGAAAATCATCTTATTCCAGCCCTTGTAAAGTGGGAGGGACCAGCAAACAATTATAGTGAACCACACTGTAAAACGGGGGGGAGTGAACCACACTGTAAAACGGGGGGGAGTGAACCACACTGTAAAACGGGGGGGAGGTACAAAGCTGTGTGGAAGCCTAGGGCCTGGAGAGACTGTTTGGGGACCGAGGATATAAAGACAGCCACTGGAGGCCTCCCGCCTGCGGGGTGGGAGAAGAGTCTTCAGCGGTGGGCAGCAAGGATGAGTCCAGCACGGTTAGGAAAGCGAGAGAGCGGAGTGAATGAACAGCAGGAGGCCGGGCGCGCTGAGGAGAATAAGAAAGTGATGTAGACCAGGGGCCGCCACCTGAAGAGAGCCACACGGGTCACACAGACAAGGATGCCTGTGTTTCTGGGGACCACATACATCCTGTGAGGAGCCCCAGTGGCCCGGAGGTGGGGGAGCTCAGCTCTCGTCCTCCTTGGAGGCACGTGCCCTCAAGGAAAAAGCCACTAGGCCAAGTGGGCTGTTCTTTAAAGTCTCTGGGCTCAGTTCCGGAAGACAGACTTGGGGGAGAAGGTGACAGAGGGGGTGAGGCAGAGCTTCCAATCATGCTCCCCTACCCCTGCAGGAGCCCCGTGTACTCAGGCCACCCCTTAGAGTCTGGGCCCTGGATTTGTCGCTTTAATTACGGTGACATTTTGCATCTGCACACGAAGCCATCATCACCCAGCAGCAGACGTCAGGGGAGGGAGGGAGGAACTTCACCAAGGGCCGGCTGGCCTGCCCCCGAGATGGCAGGGACGCCCTCAGCTCTGGATCCCGCCTCCCACAGCCTCGCAGCACTTGGCTTCCAATTCAGCTTCATTTACTCCACAAACATTACCAAGTGCCTTCTCGGGGTCAGGGTGTGCTGAACACTAACAGCACTCCTGCAGGTGCAGCTCAGCGGATCTTCAGCACAGCCCCGCAGAGCGGGCTGCACACAGCTGGTCATTTGTGCAGCCAGGATTTGAAGGCGGCAGATGTAGCCTCCTACTCCGGCATCACCTTCCACAGAGCAGCCTCCCAGCCAGCCCTGCCCTCAGGGGCTCATGGCCTGGAGGGAAAGACAGGGCCTGCCCCTCCAGGATGCACCCATCTTTGACAGGCAACAGGAGCCTGAGGATGGGGCAGAGACACTATTTGTTATTGTTCGCCAGTGTCTATGCCCTTGAGCAATAGTGGGAGGCTGACCTTCAGCCTCCCACAGGATGGGGAGGCTGCCAAAGGAGGAAGACAATGACAGGGAGGCAGAGGGAGGGGCAGGTGGGGGCTTTCCCAGGAATGAGGGGTCTGCCAAACCTAAGAGAAAGTGCAGCAGCCAAAATCAAGGGGCACAAGCCGGGCAGGGTGGGGGGAGGGGGACACAGTCGGCCAGCTGGAAAGGGCCTCATGCTCTCCTCCCCTGTAGATGAGGCTGCAAACCCCAGTCTTGCCCCCTCCAACACTTGGAGGAGGATCAAGGATCCAGTGGAGATGGGCACGCAGATGCCAACACAGGGCAGGTGAGGCAGGATCGCGTATCGAGAATCCATGCGTGCTTTGCTCTTCTCTCTCCCTTCCCTTGTGGGAGGCAGGAAGCCTGCCTGGGGATCCTGTCTCTGTGTGGGGCCGTGTGGGTTCTAGGGCTAAAAGCAGAAGTGACTAGAACTGGTCCCCTTCCTGCCCTCTCCAAGCAGAGCATGGTGGGCTACTTTGTCCCTAAAGAGGAGACTGACCGAGTGTCTTTGAGAAGAGATGGGAACAACAGGAGAGAAAAGAGAGATTTTCCCCACGAGACAACATGGCTCCTGCAAACACTGGGGACCCATACTCTGTTGCCTGGCAGCAGCCTGGACACAGGTCGTGAGGGATCCCAGGGCTGCAGGTCGTCCAGAGGCAGGAGCTGGAACCCAAGTGATGGTACAGTGGGTGGGTGGCTCGTGGGGAGCTAATGCAGACCCGAGAATGCAGGCGCCCCCTTGACTATGTGGTGCTAGAAAAGACCCCAGGACCTGGAAACCACCCAGTGTCCATCAGTAGGTGAATGGATGAGCAAATGTGGCATCGCCGTAGCAGGGAGTATTACTGAGCTGTAAAATGAAATGAGCTGGCACACGCGGCAATGTGGATGAGCCCAGAGCATGATGCTAAGTGAAAGAAGCCAGACACAAAAGGCCACATAGTGTAGGATTCTGTTCATGGGAAACACCCAGGATAGGTAAAATCCCGATGGACAGAGAGCAGGCTGGTGTTGCCAGGGCCTCACAGGTGACTGGGGAGTGGCTGTGTTCCAGGTAGAGGGTGTCCTTTGGGGATGATGAAAGTGTCCTGGAACCAGATGCAGGTGATGGCGGCAAAACACTGTGAATGTGCTGAACGCCACAGGATCATACTTTCAAAATGACTAGCGGTTTATTTGGTCATGTGAATTTTACCTCACGTTTATAAAAAGGCCCCATCAGGACCTTTGCCCGTCCCTGGGGAGGGAGAAGGAGCCCCAGAACCCTAGCAACGACCGCCCCCAGTGACGTCCTGGTAGCTCAGAATCCGAGGGAAGTTGATTTGGCACAACAAGACCCAAACGTGTAGTCTACTGAGTTTGTGGAGTGGGATTTGTATCATTTACAGAAGAAGGCGTGGGTATGGAAGAGCTATTTATGGGTCTCATGGGGCAGAAAGGGGTGCTGAAGGAATGAAAGGACCCCTTTCATTCATGGGATGGCAGGACAGGAGGGCAGCCCTGAGGAAAGCCTGGGAAGACTCGTGAGTCCAGATCCCTCCAGTCCAGGCTGGGAAATGTCTCCTGGGAGAAAGGAGGAGTCGCTCTCCTCTCCCTCCATGCACACACACACACACACATACATGTACACACACACACACACACAAAGGCACAAACACACACAGGCACACACACAGGCACACATTGCTCCACAGCTCACCCCTCCGCACCCTGACCCCCTGGCTGCCTGGGGTGCTGTTTGGCCATGCAGGCTGCTGACCACCAAGGCCTGCTGGCCCATGGACAGTGTCCAGCCTGGGATCCCCAGGCAGCCCTGTGACAAGAACTGCATGCTGCCAAGAAGCCTCCCAGGTGGCTTTCCCAGAGGGCTCTGCCCCTGCTGTGACAGTGCCATTGAGAAGGGACATCTGGAGGAGCCTCTGATAGCAAGCAGGTCCCAGATCCCAGCATGCGCACCCAGGCAGATACATCCTCCCCTTCAGACTCCACATAGAAAGGAAACACACACAAAACGAAGGCAGGTCAGGACAGGGGGACCCTGCAGGGGGAGCAGAAGTGTGTGCGTCCTCCTGGAACAGGGTACGAGCCGGGCCTCAAGCAGAACAGTAACGCAGCAGACATTTGTCTCTGGGACTGGAGGCCTCGCTCCACAAAGCCAGCTCAGGCAGCAGCCAGTGCCCAGAGAAGGCTCTGGCCATATTCTCAGAGGGGGCTCTGTCCTCCGCTTTGGGGTTTTCTGGTGGTGGGCCCTGGGCAGGCGTGTAGCTTTCCCAGCCCGTCTCCTCTTCCTGGCCTTCTTGCCTGCTTGGGGATGCCGCTTCACCTCGAGGCCCCCCTCTCCTCACCTGTGGAGACCAGAGGCCGGCCCATCCTTCGCAGAGAACCTGCCAAGCTGAGAGCCTGGAAGGAGGGGAGCGAGGGCCAGGTCTCTGCGGGTCCCAGCCACCGGTCTATAGAGCCCTATGGAGTGGCAGTGCTGTGAAGGGGTGTGCGTTCAAGGCTTTGTCTGTTATAAAATGCTCAAGAAATATGAGTAGTTCACATTTCGAAGATGAGAAAGGGATGATCGTGGTTGACCCCGTGAATGGTGGAATCTTGGCCAGGGCTACTTTGAGGGAAGGCTTCCAGGGACTCTTGAGTCACCCTCTGTAAGGGATGACCTGGCCAGCCTTGAGCAGGTGCCAGGGTTGACCAAGAGCCACATGCACAGAAGGCACAGGCCTGGAGATGCCTGATGTGATCTGGGCCTCTGTTCATGCCTGGAGTCTGTTCATGTGTGTCCTGGGACCCCAGGGCCTGCCAGGGAAAGCACAGATTTCAGACTGCGAGTCAGACTGCTGGGTGAGCTCCACACTTCATCTGCCAGGAGCAGCAGGTGGCATCCAGCAGCCCCCATAGGGTTCCTGGCCCACTTGTTCCTCCCTGGGAACCCGTAACATGCCTGCCCCAAGGAGTGCTGATCAAGGGAAGCACCCCTCAGCAACTGCACTGCATCAAAGGTGGACCTGGCCTTGGTCCGGCCCCATAGCCGCTGCTGAGGGACCACCCAGCCCCAGATGTCATCCCCAGGAGTACCCTGTGTGAGGCTGTACCCCACCAGCTCTCTGCTCAGAGCTACACACAACATGCGCTTGGCCTCCCAAGTCATGGTGGGAGGGAGCGCTGGCCCCCACAGGACCCCAGGAGAAATTAGGTGAATTAGAGGAATTAGAAGTAAATGTTTTATTAATAAAATGTGCCTGGTAGAGATCAGGGCTGCTGGGAAGTGTTATTGACATAAGCAAGCTAAAATGGGTTCTTCATAGCAAGGGGCAAACGCCTTCATTCATGCATCACGTATTTATTGAGCACCTACTATGCGCCTCACAGTTGGGAAGAGGTGCAGGAAGGACTTAAACCAGGTGACAGCTTGAAGCCGGCTCTACTTTCCTACAGAATCCTGTGTCCCCATTCTGGGGCCACGCCACCCCCAGGAAGCAACTGCTCAGCTCTGTCTGTCTGGTGCAGCAGGAATGGGCCTTGCTGGGCCAATCACACCTGGTCTAAATCATGGGCCCTGTAGAAGAATTGTCACCAGAGCTTAGGGACATGCACAGGGTCCCCAACTTTCCCCTCTTGACTGCAGGTCATCTGTAGAAAGGATGATGAAAAACCAAAAGCCAGGGGATAAAAAGGGATCCCTCAACCCTGCCAACCAAGTCTCTATTAGGCCTGGGGGGCAGAAGTTTATGGGGATTATTGATCTCCCTTGGCCCAAACAGATGGTGGGGGAGGTGAGTCCCGCGTGGAATTACATTCTTTGGTGACACGGCTATATTAAGATCGATTACATTGTGCAACAAACATATGAATCATTCCCAGAACCCTAACTGCTTGAATTTGAATATGCATGAGAAGCTGCCCAGAAATGCCTAAAATACATACATACACATATATATAGTCAAAAAACAAGACAGCTCACGGGGTGAAGAATAACAAAAGGCAATTTGCCACTCTGATGAAAGGGGCCGTGTGCTAGGTTAACTGATGAAGACTCATTCACAATCAGTGTACACATCCAGGGACCATGGGAGCTTTGCCCACACCATCCCTGTTCATCCTTACCACAGGCCTACACACAAGGAATTATTTTTCCCATTTTACAGATGGGGAAGCTGAGCCTACAGCTGAGTTAAGATCATACTGTTGTTCGTCAGTCCCAAGGAAGAATCTGAACTGTGGGCTTTCTGCACCCAAAGCTCTGCCTTTCTGTGCGAGACTCTGTCTCAGACACTACAAAGATCCCACCCCTACCCACTTTAGACTTCCAGGTTCAGGCTTCACAAAACCACTATTGCCTCCTGCTTCCTGGAGTTCTGCATAAGAGAACCAAGTTTGAAGGAACAATAAGCTGATACCAAACAGCAACAATATGAAAACAAAGATGTCTTGGAAATTAAGAACCACAATTCCAAAAAGGGTCAATTAGGTGAATGATAAGATGAACACAGTTGAACACCAAACCGACAATATAGATGATAAAGCCAATAAAATCTTCAAACATAGAGCAAAAAGGCAAAAAAACCAAAACAAAAACACACAAAATAAAACATACACACGCACACTAAGTCAATAAGAGTGCTTGGGTGAGAAAACAGAAGAAATGCAGGAGTGAAAGAAAGCAACAGTAGAAGTAAATTTTTCTGGGCTAAAGAAAGATTTGAGTCTTCAAAGTAAAAGTCACTGCCAAGTGTTCAACAGAAAAAGTTTACTTTCTAGGTGAAATTTCAGGTTGTGAAAGAGTTTCAGAATTCCAAAGATACAGAGAATTCTAAAAGCCTCCAGGGTGGAAAACCAAATGACCTGAAAAGGAACAGAAAGCAGATTGACTTCAGATAAATTAGCCAGAAAGCATCATGCAGCCAAACTGTCAGTCCTGCGTGAAAGCAAAATAAAGGCATATTCAAACATACAGACTCAGAAAGTCTATCATCCATAGATCTATCCTGAAAGATGCACCCAAGGGTATATCTCCAGCAAATCCAAAAAGGAATCCAAGAAGGAAAATGACGCAGTAGCTAAGAAACTAAGAAACTATCCACCAAACCCAGGAAACTACGTGAAAAAGAAATCATGGATGGCAACTGTGCCACCAACCCCAAGAGCAAATGGTACAAATCCAATCAGGATATTAGAAGGTCCTGAAAAGAATGTCTCCAAGAGGAAAAGGACATTTGTCTTTAACAAACACTGGAATGAATAAGCTGGATAATCCTAGTGATAAGAAGAAGGCATATCAAAATATGAAATTTGTAAAAATTATACACTGTCCTCTTCATCCAGTGGCATCAGATGTAGAGAATGAAATGGATGGAATTGACATTTACATCTGCGGATGTAGAGAACGGAATTCCATCCGTTCCATCCTCTGCATCTGCAGTGAAGAATAGTTGCATCATCATTATATTAAAAACACTGATTATTGGTTTAAATTTGTTTAGAATCAGCTGGTTGTCAAAGCACAGAAATAACTATAGTCGCAGAACAGAGTGTTCATGTTTTAAAGCTTGTCAATGTAGCAATGAGAGGTGGGGGCCAGGAAGTGTGCAGTGAGCGGGGAGAAAAGGCAGGGGGATCTAGTGGGGCCTAGGGGATTTTCACATAGGGGAATTCAGGAGATACTGACTAGGGCTGATATGCTAAGAAACCAAATTTTAAGCATGTGATGTAAAGCAGTAATGGTAACTAGAGAAGAAGTAAACATTTTATTAATAAAATGTGCTTGCTAGAGATTAGGGCTGCTGGGAAGTGTTATTGACATAAGCAAGCTAAAATGGGTCCTTCATAGCGAGGGGCAAATGCCTTCATTCACTCATCACTTATTTATTGAGCACTTACTACGTGCCAGACAGTGTGTAGCATGCTTGGGTGGGAGGTGGAGGTTCAATAGCATGCAGAATCTCAATCCCTGTCCTCAAAGAGCTGCCAGTCTAGTGTAAGAGACAGATATGAATCTATAAATTAAAAAAAAAGTAAAATTGCAAGTGTGATGAGCATCAGAAGAGAGGCACAGGGTGCAGTTAGATGTAGCTTAGACACATTTGAGATCAGGGAAAGAGGCAAGGATTCCGCCCAAATCTGAAGGACTAAACGAGTTAAACAGAGGAGAGAATGTTTCCATCAAGGGAGCATCATGTGCAAAAGCCCTGTGGCAGGGGGAGCCAGAGAATGAAAGAAAACCAAGATATGAGAGGGTAGAGTAAGAAGAAGAGACAGCGATAGACAGGGAGGCTGGGAGGTAGGTGGCGGACACATGCCTTGTGGGACCTGTGGGCTGGGTTAAGAATTTGAGCCTCAAAGGATTGGGAGTAATTACCATGTTCTGTTCCAAAGTATGGACTAAGAGATAAAGTTGTCTGGCTCATTTCATGAGGCTAGAGTAACCTGGATACCAACACCTGAAGAAGATAGCCCAAAACTAGAAAACTATAAGCCAATCTCACTCAACAATATTTAGGCAACGATCTTAAATAAAACATTAACAAGCAGAATCTGGCCACGAATTAAAATAAAAATGCATTATGACCGTAGAGGTTTTATTCCAAGAATAGAAGGGTATGTAAACATTAGGAAATCGTTTCATCATTAATCTTCACAGAAATACATTAAAGACATATAAAATACATGAAAATACATCATTCCAATAGATAATGGAGAGCTGGGTGTGGTGGCTCATGCTTGTAATCCCAGAACTTTGGGAGGCCAAGGTGGACAGATCACTTGAGGTCAGGAGTTTGAGACCATCCTGGCCAACATGGTGAAACCCTGTCTCTATTAAAAATACAAAAATTAGCTGGGTGTGGTGGTGTGCATTTGTAATGCCAGCTACTCAGGAGGCTGAGGCAGGAGAATTGCTTGAACCTGGGAGGTGGAGGTTGTAGTGAGCAGAGCTTGGGCCACTGTATTCCAACCTGGGTGACAGAATGAGACTCTGTCTCAAAAAAAAAAAAAAAAAAAAGATAATGAAGAAACACTTAAAAAGATGTAAATGCTCAACGCTGAATTTTAAACAACTTTTTGAAACCTAGAAATGAATGAAGCTTTCTTAACTTGAGATCTACCAGAAGCAGACATCACCAGAGAAAAGATGCTGAAAACCACACGCTACAGAGATCCCAGCCCATGCAGAAAAGCAAGACACAATGTCACTTAATTGTAGAAGTGAAGAAACAAAACTGTCCTTTGCAGATAATATGATTTTTTTTGTTTTTAGATAAGGTCTTGCTCTGTTGCCCAGTCTGGAGTGCAGTGGTATGATCATGGCTCACTGCAGCCTCGAACTCCTGAGCTCAACAAAGCCTTTCACCTCAGCCTCCCGAGCTGGGACGATAGGTGTGAGCCACCGTGCCTGACAATAATATGATTTTTGAAACCTGTAAATCAAAGGAAAGCAGCTGAACAGTCATTAGAACTAATATGAGAGCTCAGCAAGGCACTGGTTCTCAAAGTGCCGTCCAGGGACCAGCAGCATCAGGCTACCTGTGTGTGTGTTAGAAAGGCAGACCCTCGGGCTGACCCCAGGCCCACTGAATCAGAAGCCCTGGGACAGGCTTAGCTTTGTGTCTTTCAGCAAATCAAGCCATGCGTGCAATGCTAACATGCACTGAAAGTTTGGGAACCATTACTTGAAGGCACTAGACTACCAGAAATGTAATCATCTCACTTCAAAACCATATACAAATAAATAGGTGGAAGGGTTTTGGAAAACAAGTATTCTTTTTACAATAAAATGGATAGCATGATAAATTTGCAATCTCCAGTCAAGGTTTGTGTGTATGTGTATGTGTGTGTGAGCGTGTGTTGTAATGACTTTGAGATATAATTTACATACTATACAATTCACCCATTTAAAATTTACAAATCAGTGGTTTTTAGTATATTCACAGATACTTGCTACTATCACCACAGTCAATTTTAGAACATTTTCATCACCCCAGGAAGAAACCCTGTACCCCATAGCTATCACCTTCCTATCTCTCCTTTCTCCCTTTGCTTCTCTTCCCCTCTCAACCACTTTCTGTCTCTACAGACTTGCTGTTTCTGGACATTTCATATAAATGGAATCACGGTGGTGACTGGTTTCTTTCACTCAGCGTGATGTTTTCAAGCTTCATTCATCACGTATGTCCCCATCCCATGTCTAGACCACATTTTGTGGCTGGAAGGGAGTTTGAGCCCGGGCTCCAGGGCAGTCTTCTTTGTATTGCCTGGGACAAGTCACGCATCTCCTCAAGTCTCAGTGACCCCGTCTCTAGAAGGGGATGACCAGCCCTACCGAGGGAGCCTGGGAGAGCCATCCAGGTGGCCAGGGTGCAGGGGACAGCCCAGAGGCGTCCGAAGGAAGGTGACATTGAAACTGATCGCTGACGAACCTGGGGGAGGCTCTAAGGAGGCAGAGGGCAAAGAGAGCAACAGGCTCCAGGCAGAGCCCCCTGGAGTTTAGAAAAAAGAGAGCGAGCCCCGCTGGCTTTTAAAGAAGTGGTTCTCAGCTTGGGTGATTTTGCCCCTGGGGGACATTCACGATTTCTGGAGACTTTTTGGTTGTCGCCATAGGACGGTGGGGGGAATACCATTGACATCTAATGGGTAGAGGCCAGGGGTACTGCTAAACATTCTACAATTCACAACACAGCCCCCCGCCAAGACCCCAAACAAAAAACTATCAGATCCAAAGTGTCAATAGTGCCGAGTTTGAGAAACCCTGACTTCAAGCTTCACGTGGTTGTGATCGTGTGGAGTGCTGGAGAGGAGGGTGGTGCGGACAGTGAAGTCTGGGAGGCACTCTGAACAGCTTAAATGTTCCCCTAGGGTAATGCGGAGCCATGGAAGGCTTTAGACAGAGGGGTGATCCCTCTGATGTGTGTTTCAGAGGGAGCTTTTTGAAGAATGTCTGGAAAGACTTCTAATGGTTCCAAATAAGCAAGAAATGGGATCTCCTTTATTGAGTCCAGGCCCTGGGATACTGGAGATCTCCAAACCAGAAAGGGTGTTTGTTCTTCGCTAGTGGACTCCCATCAAGCTGTCGGTGGACCCCCTCTGACAGAGTGCTCCTGGGGCAGAGGCAGGGCTGGGGACACACCCTGGGAGCTCCCCAAATCCCTCCCTGGCTCCGGTCACACCCACGACTCGCCCCAGTGAGGCATGGAGAGAAGTCCCGTGCATGGGCACACACAGAGCTACTGCAAAGCCCATGTTCCCTCTCCTCTGCCTCAGAGATGGTACCAGGTGCCAACACACAGGTGAGCGCCTTCAGGGGACCCCTCCTTGCTGGGCAGGAGCTTCTGGCCCTCCCTGCTCCAACAGCAGGAAGCCCTGCTCAGCCCCTTACCAACCTCTTCGCTCACTGCACACACACGGAGGTCCTGGGCCAGGCTGGGCTTAGGGCTTCTTGGAAACACATCTCCCCGAAATGTGCAGTGTGCTTCTAGTCAATTCTGCGAGGCAGGGAGACCCGACACAGCCCCTGGCCTGAGGTGCTGACATGGGTAGGGGGGTGGGGGAGGGAAGACAGGCAGCAGTGACAAGACAAGGAACTAGGCGCTCTGATCAGAAGAGGCCAGGGAACTCAGAGAAGGACAGCACGCCCAGACTGTGTGGTCAGAGAAGGCTTCCTGGGGGAGGTGGCCAAGAAGATGCGCCTTAAAGCACAACCATGAACCATAGGGCTGTTGCGCCTTGTCCTCCCTGGCAGGAGCAGCACAGTAATTGCCAAGAGGTGTGAGGAAAGTTTGGGTGCGGCGATGCTGCTGCCTGCGCCGCAGTCCTCGGCAGCACCACAGCCATCTCTCCTCAGCATCCTCTCCTCCTTGCTGTAATTCCCACACCGTGACCAGAACCCAGCCCTACTCCAGTCAGGGCATGGCTGGCCCTACCCACAGGAATGACCCAGTTCTGGCCAATGAGCAGCCATGGGGTGTTTGCTAGGGGCAAATTCTACACAAAAATTCATGCTAGCAGAAGGGAGCCAAGAGTTGCCAATGGGAGATAAGGGGGCACACTCCTAGCCTAATAAGATGAAGAGAGAGGCCATTAAGCTGAGGCCCAGTGGGGATGGACAGGTGAAGAGCCTTGCCGCAGGGACAGAGGTGTTCCCACGGGAAAAAGGCTGGACGAGATCTTGTATCTCCTGGAAATCACAGAATCGGCAGGAAGCCTACTAAGCATTGAAGGGAGAGGTGTCAAAGAAATCCTCAACACAGCTGACCAAAGCCTGGTCTATGCAACACAGAAGGTGGGCCCCAGACCTGCTCCTGGCTGCTACACCCATTCGGGCCTGGCAGGGACCCTCATCGCCATGTTGGAGGACAGTCATCAAGGAAGTCTCCCAGGGGACAGACCAGGGACAGGGGAGGAGAGTGGACCAGGGATATTTTCCCAAAGTGCAGAAGCAAAGACTGCCTGGCTGTTTTGGAAGCAGCACTTTTTCCCCAGTGTATGATAAGTGCTATGGGCCAGGGCCAACTAGGCTGCCTGTTTTCCAGATGTAAACTTTGAACGTCATTTTCCTGCCCTTTCTCCAACACTGGGTACTTCGAGTGCATGGGTAGAGATTATTTTCTGTGACCAGAAGTCGTCAAACCCTGAGGCTCGACATCCAGACCTGAAGGGGACAGAGGCATTTTGCAAAGGCCTGGTGGGCCACCTGGAGACAATGACTGCCCGTGCCTCTGAGTGCCTGCCTTTGGGGAAGATGTTCGAATTTCATGTAGATATGAAAGGTGTATCAGCCCATATGGACACGGAAGACTACATATTGTACACACTCCATCAGGCATGGCTTTGTGCTTTGTCATTCACTGTGCTACACCCAGGGGCTAGAATGACACCCAGCAGATAGTAGACGCTTAATAAAAATGAATTGCATGTGTGTGAGAGTATCAGGTAGACAAAGGAGAGGGCCGTGGAGTCTCCCCATCATCCCACCATTCAGCCCACCCTCACCCCATGCAGTCTGGGGATTGACACCTGGTACAGGATCTGAATAGTCCAAGCCAGTCACCATAATCTTGTCCCTGTGTGAGCACTGCAGAAACCCAGGCCTCAGCAAATGGCCGTCCCCTGCACATAAGAATGGACTAAAAAATGAGTATATCATCCAGTGTCTGCCAGTGAAAAGTAAGGGCTATCTGCAGGGGGCTTCGGGGAATGCTTTCTTCGCCCTGGAGCAGGCTGCAGGAGGCAGTGCCTCTCCCGGCTCTGGATGCCGCTGGAGAGGTGAGGCACATGCCCGCTGCAGCTGTCTTTCTAGCAGCCCACGTGTGGAGGAGGCAGAGCTGGGACAACTGCAGGGAAGGGAGCCGAGCCCCTGGATGGAGCCAAGCCTGAAGTCCACCTTCTCTTAGCTTTAAGTCAGTGTGGCTCAGATTTCCTGGTCCCTTGCCACCAAAGCACCCCTTGTGAGCACAGGGAGAGAAGCTTCCAAGGGATGTCAAGGAGTTTGGGCCTCACCCCGAGGGCACTGGGGGCTTAAGCAAGGTGATGCCTTGCTTAGGCTGGGGGTTCTTTTGACAAATCCCTTTGTTATATAGAAAATGGCCGAGACTGGAGGCAAGCGATGTGTGAGTGGGCTTTTGCGGCAAACCAGGCTACAGCAGGTGAGGCTGGGACCCTCTGGCCACCCTGTGGGTTCACACCTCCTTGGCCTCTGAGGTGCGCTCTTTCCTCAGAAAGTGCAGCGGGGGTGGGAGGGGAGGGGACTGTGTATCCCAGGGTTGGTGTCACCTCAGAACATCCCCCAGGAGGAAGGCGAGGCATGGCCAGGACCCACTGGAAGCAGACGGCAGGTGAGGGGCTACGGAGAAGGGGCTGCAAATGTTAAAGGAAACGGAAGCATCCCCTCCCATCTCCCAGCACCATTGCACAGCACGTGCTGCCTGCTGTCAGTGCGTCCCCGACTCTGAAGTGAGCCCCCACCGTGCGGCCTGCGGCTGGGCAGCAGAGCCCTCACCTGCCGGCCTTGCCCTGGCTCTGCTCAGGGAAAATCCCTGGAAACCTCTCAGTGCTTCCTGCCTGCACTGAGAGAGCAGGCAAAGCCTTGTGATCCACCACGCCGAGGAGAGACTGGGGGCTAATGGCAAGGGACTCAGTTAAGGTGGCATCAGGGACACCCGCTCCAGCTCCACTCTGGTGCCCGGAGGCATTCGGGAGCCGGCCAGGCCTTCCCTCCCTCCCTCCACAGAACAGGGTGGTGGAAAGCTTTAGGGGGGAGCTTAGAAAATGCTTGGTGATTTTGTCAGGTGTGGAAATCACATTGTGGTTATTTTATTTTTGGAGCTGCATGATGAAGTCTTCAGGGGAAACGCGTCTGCGTGTCTGACACGTTTAAAAGGTTTAACAAAATGCGAAATACTAAGAACGTGTATCTAGTGGTTATTTTGATGATAGAATTCATTTTATTTTTCTGTGTGTTAGAAAAAATTTATAGTAATGACACTTTTAAAAAGAACATTTTTAAAAAAGGAAGAAAATACCAGGGCCAACAGTTCTCAAAGGGTATCCTTCAACACACTGGTTCTGGGAGATGTGGAGGGACGTTCTGTGACCAAAGGAAAGAGCCCCCCTCTCCCTTTCTAGGGAGGCAAACAGGCCAGAGAACGAGAGGAGCGGCCTGCAGACAGCACGCATCACAGGCTAGATCCTGGGGCTCCAGCTTCTGGGCCACAGTGGGGCTGCCCCAGGAGGGAAGGCAGAGAGGATGAGCCACATGGGTGTAGTTCTGTGGACACAGGCCCACAGACGCAACCCCAGGTCTGTGGCTGGCCTGAGGGTCTTCCCTCACTGGGCTGGGCAGGGGCCCCGGACCAAAGGCAGAGCTCTGCGGAGCTGCATCCCAGCTGGGCAGATGTTCGTTATTGGAACTTTCTGACCAAGGAGTCTTAGCTTCCTCACGAAGGATGCCATTAGGGGCTCAAGTATTCAATGTGAGCATTTAGAGAGGGCGCTTCTCTGTGCTGGCAGCCACTGGCAGCTAGGTACAGGGCATGGAGGTGAGACACGGACCCCATCATCAACAGACAAGACAGCCACACGCAGAATTTGAGGACGAGAAGTTCTGGGTGTGGCCACCCCAGGGCACAGCACCGTGCACAGAGTGGGTCCATCCCATAAACATTCGTTATGTACCAACTATATGCCAGGCACTGCCCCGGCTGCCAGAAGGTACACCTGTGACCCGAACACAAACCTGTCACCCTGGGATTCACACCACAGCTCAGGTCACTGTCCCAGAAGGGGCAGCCCCAAGGTGTCATGAGGCACAACAGGGAGGCACATGTCCCCCAGGTTGGGGTGCACGCCCTGGCCCAGCCACTGTGCTGCGGGTCAGTGGAGAGCCTGGACAAGCCGCTTAGGCGCTCGAGCCTCAGATTTCTGAGAAATGTGCACAAGCTGGACACAATCGGTCACTGAGAGGCCAGCTCTCGGCCCGTCCCTCTGCCACCTCTGCCTGTGCTCTGAGCAACCAGCTCTTGAGGATGTTTGGGGCCTCCTCTCTCCCATGTTCTATGCCCATCTGGTCACAGAACCAGAACGTGGCTGGTGTTTCCAGGGACGGGAAGTGGAGTGGTCTATGGCCCCTGCCTTGCTGGCTGTGAAGCAGGTTTTTGGGGAAGGTGATCAGCTACAAAGGGAGGCAGCATGCAGTAGTCCTCCTCCTTTCACTCAGAGGGCAAGAAAGAATCTGTTCACACATACACATATGCACACACACATACACGCACATGTACACACGCACACACACGCACTAAGGTCTTGCTCGTGTATGGTGTGCTCCCAGCTTCACGAGAAGCAGAGGATCCCTCAGTCTGGCTGTGAACTTCAGGTCTTTAAAAGGCCAAAAGGCTTCCACAAAGGTTTGACGTGAACAGGAGACTATGTGCAAAGCACTTGGGGCTGGCAAGCCCCGGCTCTGTTCTGATGCCTGCCACACCACGCATGGGTGACAGGAAGCTGTTCCTGGGGCTGTCTTTCAGTCTCATTTCTCAATCCTCACCTCTGACTTGGTTGGGCCTGCACCTGTGGGCAGTCGTGGGTGAGGGTTGATAGAGTAGGAACAGAGCGGGAAAGTGAGTGTAGAGACAGGATCAGGAGCCTCGTTCCCGCACGTGACTCCCCATGGTCACATGACCTCCTGAGATGCTTTCCTTGTGTGGAGTGAGGTGGGTTGACAGTAGGATCTCCACAGCCCAGATTCTGCCCCACAGAGCCAGGCCCCTCCCTAGGCTGTGTGGGGGCAGTGTCACCTCTGAGGAGGGGAGTGCGGGGGCAGCGTTCTGACAGGTGGAGGACTGGGAGAAGGGCGACAGGGACAACAGGAAACACCTGTGCACAGCAGGGAGCGTTCGGTGCTAGGGAGGGCTGAGGGTAGCAGCGTGGGAGATGACGCTGGAGAGGTCTTTGGAGCTGTGGAGGGCCTTTCCAGCAGGCTCAGCAGCCCGCACTTGGCCATGTGGCCCAGGGAGACTGAAGTGAAGGAGAGGGAGGAATCTGGCTTGCACTTCCCACCCACTCAGGAGCAAGGTGTGGGTGCAAGCCGCGGATGCTTCTCTACGGCTCCAGTCTACCTGGAACCTGGCTGCCCAAGAGCCTCCATGGGGCCTCCTCTGGGGCCGGTGCTCCAAGGTCAGACCCATTCTGCTGAATCCAGCAATGGGACTACAACAAACAAAGCCCTTGGCTTCTAGTGACAACTTCGCTAACAGACCCACCAGCAGAAGCCCGGCCTAGATATATTAATATTTGCACCTCTCCCGGGTCTGGGCTGCCACTATTGCAAGCACAGTCCCCATCTTCCTAACCAAGCCCTTGACAACAGGTATAATATTTTGTGTTTGGGGAGAAGATTTGTGGCTACCAGCAGGCGCCCCAGCAGGGCTGGTCTTTCCTTCACCTGCCATCTACCTTTTTGCCGGGGAAGTGACCTAGAGGTTAAGCTGGAGTGAAGGGTTGGCAGTGGTGGGCTCCATCCTCGCTCCTTGGGGACGGACACTGGCCCTCAGGGCCGCAGGCACAGGGCCCTCTTGGCAAGCGGAGAGGGAGGCGGGAGGCTGTGCAGTCCCTTGGGCCCAAGCTGGAGTCCCTCTCTGACCTGCACTGACCTCTCTTTAGCCATGTGACCACAAGCGATTTGGACTCATGGGACC
Organism: Pongo pygmaeus; assembly: GCF_028885625.2. Taxonomy (NCBI): domain Eukaryota; kingdom Metazoa; phylum Chordata; class Mammalia; order Primates; family Hominidae; genus Pongo; species Pongo pygmaeus. Next base: position 123,129,842 of record NC_072385.2, read on the forward strand.
TCACAGGTGTCACCTGAAGCCGGAGCAATCAACGTTTCTGGCCAGTTGTTGGGAATGTAGAATAAAATCATGATTACGGCGGCCCTGGCGCCGAGCCCGGCTGGCTGATAGCGATAGCCTCAAAAACGAAAATGACTAAGCACAGAGCCTCCCAATCCTTGTTTTGTTTTTTTCCTTTTGGAAACTGACATCCTCTCTATAGCTACATTTTGGGCTGCTCCAAGTGAGAAAAGCATTTAGGGGGAACTTCCACCTCTGATTGAGGGATGGGTGAAATCCCCTTTCAAGTCAGCTGGGAATGTGCTCTCTGGAGGAGCACAGACCTGTCTCCGCACAGGCAGACAGGTGGGAGGCCCCCGGAAATGCCCCCAGCCCTCTTCTTCCTGGGAGATGACAGGAGGCTTGGAGACATTTAATTATCCTCCCTTTGGGGGAAGAGGGTTGGGCCTGGGGGCTGTGGGAGGAGCAGGCAGCCCTTTACAGGATGAGGGGAGACCGGGCTGCTGCCTCTCAAGTGTTCCTCACACTGGCCCATCCTTCTGCTGGTATCTCCCCATGAGGTCAATGAACCCCCTTCCTGTAACCCTGGGGCAATTGCTAGTGTCTTACATGCCGCCCACCAGGTTTCATCAGGGAATGTGTGAGAAGTAGTTCTAGATCTTCCCATTTTCACAGACTTTTTTTCCAGTTTCCCTCGTTTTATGGGGTCCCTCCAGACCCCAGATGGGGGGCTTTAGGCTCCAGACCCTCCTACAATTGCCAGGATGGATCCTGAACTCCGCATGGCCCAAGCATCTGGTCCAAGGAAATGGGTTTGCCTTCTTTTTCTTTCCTTAAAAAAATACCGCGCCAAAACCAAAGCGTAGTTCATGAAGTGAAGCCTTCCAGAGAGATCAGATGATGGCACTCTAGAGAGACCAGATGATGGCACCCTAGAGAGATCAGATGATGGCATCCTAGAGAGAGCAGATGATGGCATCCTAGAGAGATCAGATGATGGAACCCTAGAGAGAGCAGATGATGGCATCCTAGAGAGAGCAGATGATGGAACCCTAGAGAGATCAGATGATGGCATCCTAGAGACATCAGATGATGGCACCCTAGAGAGATCAGATGATGGCATCCTAGAGAGAGCAGATGATGGCATCCTAGAGAGAGCAGATGATGGCATCCTAGAGAGAGCAGATGATGGAACCCTAGAGAGATCAGATGATGGCACCCTAGAGAGAGCAGATGATGGCACCCTAGAGAGAGCAGATGATGGCACCCTAGAGAGATCAGATGATGGCACCCTAGAGAGATCAGATGAAGGCACCCTAGAGAGAGCAGATGATGGCATCTTAGAGACATCAGATGATGGCATCCTAGAGAGATCAGATGATGGCATCCTAGAGACATCAGATGATGGCACCCTAGAGAGATCAGATGATGGCACCCTAGAGAGATCAGATGATGGCACCCTAGAGAGAGCAGATGATGGCACCCTAGGGAGAGCAGATGATGGCACCCTAGAGAGATCAGATGATGGCACCCTAGAGAGATCAGATGGTGGCATCCTTCACCTTATTAGGAAGCTCAAGTCAGACCTTAAGTAGGGCCTGTCGGGCGCCAAGTTCTGATGGCAGCAGGGAGAGGTGCACAATCTGCCTCCAGATAAATGTCAGCTGGAGGCTCTGGGCTCAGCTGCTAGCTCTGCCACCAATGAGCAGCAAGGCCATCAGCCTGTTGCTTCTGCCTTCTGAGCCTCAGTCTCCCCATCTATAAAACTGCAGATTACTAGCTCACTGCACGGAGTTATTTTGGGGCTAAAATGAGATTGTTTGTGAAAGTGTCTACCACATGCCATTTCATTAAAAGTCAGAAATTGATTTGTTTTTACGCACACACACACACAGTCTTGCACTCACACATCTCTATTTTTGAAATGGCATGTGCAGAGTGCTCCCAATTTTATCAGAATCAGAATGGGGTGGGCCCCTCACCAGGCTGTGGCATGCAGGCCTCGCTCAGCCGTACACACTCAGAGCCACCATGTCCCCATCTGTACAACAGGGGCTTGCACCCGATGATGCCCTGCTTTTCTCTTAACTTGCACATTCTGCAACTCCAAGAAACACATCTGCCTCTCACTCGATAGTCATTATTAGCAGGTTACAAGAAGCTTGTGAGAGTCACCCAAACCAGGGTACAGTATGTGAGGCAACTGCCCCAGGACGGGGAGATTTTACAAGACTGTGGATGGGAGGTCAAGAAAGGAGGAAGAGAAGCTAGTGGCCTTTAAGCACAAGCCACGACAGCAGAGAGCTGGCTGCAGGGGACCCGGAATTGGGGGTCTCCGTGGGAAACAAAGCAGGGAGCTGTGAGCCCTGGGATGCAATGAGAAAGGAAGATATTTTTACTATGATTCCTGCGCCTGCCCTGTGGTTTAAGAGTGGGCTTCACTCCCTCTGAAGCGGGTTCCACACTCCTGTGTCTTCACACCCACACTGTTCATGGTGAGTGGGAAGTTCTTTCTACTCCCTCTTCCGGGAGAGCTCCTACTCATTCTTCAAGGCCTAACTTAGACATCATTTTCTATAGGGGATGGAAAATAAATAGTCCACACTTGTTTTGTGGACACTGAAATTTCAATTTTATGTACTTTTCACGTGTCACAAAATGTTATTCTTCCTTTGAATTTTTTCAGCCATGTAAATACATAGAAACAATTCTTAATTTGGGGCTGTACCAAAACAGGCAGCAGATCAGATTGGCCACAGCCAGAGTTTGCCAGCACCCCCTCTGCCCTCTTGCTGTTCGAAGTGGGGTCCATGCCCAGTAGCCTCAGTCTCATCTGAGAGCTTGTTGGAAAGGCAGATTCCAGGGACCCCCACCCAGACCTACAGACTCAAAGACTACATTTTAACAAGGTCTCTGGATGGCTCAGGTGCACTTTAAACTTTAAAATGTATGATCACACCACTGCACTCTAGCCTGAGTGAGAGAGTAAGACCCTGTCTCAAAAAAAAAAAAAAAAAAAAAAAAAAAATCCTGCCTGGGTGTCACCCCTAGAGATTCTAATTTAATAGGTATGGGGTGCAGCCTAAACAGCTAAACAGTGGGACTTTTTAAATCTCCCCCATGTGGTTCTAATGCACAGCAGAGTTCCAGAACCCATGCCCCAGAGAGATTACCCAGGGAAAGAGGACTGCTCCTCCTCCTAGATACCAGAGTCCCCAGGTCACTCCTGCATGACACAACATGTCACTGTAGAGAAACTATTTGTTACACTCTGAGCTCCTCTGAGATCAGGATCCTGTCTAATCCTAATTTATGAAGGTCTCAGACAAAACACCTACCGCCTCTGGAACTGGATCTCCTCCTCTTCCAATGCATGGCTTTGTAGCCGTAAATCTGCTCTTCACTGACCGCCTCCCTCCCCTGGTGCCCCAGGTGAGTGCAGAGAAGGTGGCCTCCAGAGCCAGGGTCACCCTGGCCTCTCCCGCCCTCCCTGAGCTTCCCCGGCTTCTGTCAAGCCCTCGGGCCAGCACAGGCTCTGTGGAAAAGGGGGACAAAAAGAGGCAACCCACACATCCAGCAAACCCACTGAGCCCAGGGGGGGTGCACAGACTACGCCCTCCACAACCCTCCTCCCCTCTTTCCCAGCTGGAGGGCGTGCAGCCCCTCTCCTTGCACTGGGTCCCCGCTGCCCTAGCCCCTGCCTCCTGACTCCTCTGCCTTTTGGTCCTGACCCAGCATTTTCCTGGAGAAACGTGTGAGGGAGGGGTGCATGGCACTGACTCAAAGCCACACAAGAGTCTTGCCTGGGAGGGCCTCTGTTCGGGAGAGGGCTGGGGAACACAGGACAGCCCCTTTCAGGCCGGGGCTGACACTCGCGCCCCACCTGGCCTTGCACCCCCTGGCCAGGCCCCTCTCTAGCTGGGGCCCTCTCATCACTCGCAGCTCTGCAGCTGAGCCCTGCACTCCACAGACCCTAACTCTCTCCCAAGACCTCCCACTCCAAGCCCCCTACAGCATGACAGCCTCCCACTCTCCAGAGTCCCCACCACAGAGCATCCACAGCCTAAGGCTTCTGAATCCTGGAAGGTTGGATCTAGACGGGGCCTCAAGAAGTCTTATTATACATATAGGGAAACCTACGCCCAGAGGAGGGGAAAAATTGGCCGAGATGGTGGCAGACTGGGGACCACCACCTCCCTCTCCCCCATCTAGTCCCATGCGCTTCCCCCACTGCAGGGCTCCTCCCACTGCACCAGCTGCCTTAACAAGAGAAGGAAGGACAGAGCTCTGGGTTTCAGGGAAGATGGAAACCCAGAAGGGGCCTGCTGGGGCCAACTCTTAGCCTTTGACTAAGGACAGTGTGACAATGCCCTGCCCCCAACCTCCCCCTACCTACAAGCCCAGCCCAGATCAGTGGAGGTCAGAGTGGGCAACTGTGCAACCCACCTCCCTCCCAGCACAGAGTAATAGAAACAGTCACTATTTATTGAGCACTTACCAAGTGCCAGGTACCATGCTAAAAGCCATGATTCTCTGCAGTACTTATTAAATATCATATCCCCATTTAGCAGATGATCAGAATGAGGGTCAGAGAGATGAATCAGCAGGCCTACAGTCACAAAGTTGGTAAGGGAGTGGTGGAGGAGAGGCCTTAGAGAAAAATGTTTAAGTTCAAAGGCATCTCAGAGTTCCTCTTCACTGCCTGGGCTTCTAACCCAGATCTGTCTGATCTGTTCCCTGGGGGCTCTCAGATGAGATGCAGTGAGACACCATGACACGGGTCGGGGGGTTCACACTCAGGTTTATCCATTCAGCAGCTATCTCAAAGGTATCAGGGCTAGAAAGATGGGCTGGAGGACAGGCACCCCCACACCAAGGAAGATCAGCCCCTGTACTGGTCCAAAGATTGTCTCATCATGAGGCCAAGCAGATGTCTCTGTCCCAAGACCACCTGGTGTCAGGGAGAACACATGGGCTTTGGGATCATCAGACCTGGGATTGTTCCCTTCTCTGTGTGACCTCGGGCCTCAGTTTCCTCACCTGTAAAATGGAGATACCTAGCTAGTAGGGTCAATGGAAGGAATAGAAAGAGGTTGTGAAAAGGGCCCCAGGCAAGTGATAACTAAATGCTGCAGGCTGCTGGGCGTGCACTGTGAACTCTCCCCCATCCTGGGCCTACAGGGGCAGCAAGCTTTACCCCAGAAGGAAGCAGCAGGGAAGCACGGCCTGCACAGAGCCTCCTGGAATGCGGCAAGGCTCCTTGGCGCCGAACCTGACTATGAGCCCTTCTTTAATTAGTTCTCAACTAAAAATAGCTCCCCCACCACCCGGCTGCACACCTACCTCCTGGTCTGGCACTGAAGTGTGCCTGAGCTACTCTTGGGGGTGACAGCCAGCCTGTGACAGAACCTACAACACGGAGGGTGCACAGAGCAGGAGGCTTTATTGAGGGAGATACAGAAGCGGGCGTGGGCTCTCGTGCCAGCCAGGCCGCGGCCTCCACTCGTCCCACACGGCCCTGCGGCTCCTGCGCACCCCTCCCTCCCCGGCTCCTGGACAGCAGGCAACACAGAGGAGTCTTACCCAGCCTTGGCAGAGGTGCCGGGAGGGCCTTCAGAGTCTGTCCAGGGGAGGGTTGGGGGGACACAGGACAGCTCTTCTGTGCTGTCGATGACATGCCTGCCACATCTATCCATCTGTCCACCGCCTGGTCCATCTCTGCCTGAGGGGCCCTCCTGTCACTTGCAACTCTGGAGCCGGGTCCTGTGGTGCTTCTCCTCGGTCAGGAGGGGGATGAAGGTGTCGCTGTGGGAGAGCTTCAGCCGGCTGCTGCAGCTCGGCGCCTCCTTCCCCGCAGGCTCTGGAGGGAGGTTGTCCAGGTCACTGCGGGAGCCCCCGGTCTTGCCCTCGCCCCCGCTGCTGGAGTTGAGTTCCATCAGCTCCAGCTCGTGCTTGGCCGCCGTCTCCAGGACGCGCTGCTTGTTGTAGTACCTGACAAAGTTGTTGATGATGGGGTGGATGGGCAGGGCGATGGCGATGACCCCACACAAGAAGCTGATGGCCGCGTTGAGCTTGCCCAGCGTGGTCTTGGGGTAGATGTCGCCGTAGCCGACGGTGGTCATGGTGATGATGGCCCACCAGAAGGACTGGGGGATGCTCTTAAACAGGGTCTCTGGATGGCTCTGCTCCATGGTGTAGCCCAGGGCAGAGAAGACGAAGATACCCACTGCCAGGTACATAAGCAGCAGCCCCAGTTCCTTGAAGCTGCGCTTGAGGGCATAGGTGAGGGTCTGCAGGCCCGAGGAGTGGCGGGCCAGCTTGAAGATGCGCGCGATGCGCATGATCCGCAGTGCCTGCACGGCCTGCTGCACGTTGGTCAGCTCCATCATGCGGGCACCCAGGTGCGTGAGCGTGAGGCTCACGTAGAAGGGGAGGATGGCCAGCACGTCCACAATGTTCATGAAGGACAGCGCGAAGTGCAGCTTGTTGGGTGACGAGAAGAGACGCAGCAGGTACTCCAGGGTGAACCAGCCAATGCACGCCGTCTCCACGTTCTCCAGCGTCGGGTGCTCCACGCGGTTGCCCTCGGCGTCCAGCACCTGCAGCTCGGGGATGGTGCCCATGCACATGACCACGGACGAGACGAGGATGAGCAGGAAGGAGAGCACGGCCACCACCCGCGCCGGGCACGACGACTCGGGCTTCTCCAGGAATTTCCAGACGCACTTCTGGCAGCGGCGCCAGCGGCCCTCGGCCGCGTCCACGCCCAGGTCGTCCAGGATGAGCTGCACGCGGCGCGCGATCTCCTCCAGCTCCTCGCGCTTCTCGCTCAGGTGACTCTTGCAACAGTCGTCCAGGAACTTGAGGTCCACCTTCCAGAAGTCCATCTCGTTCTTGAAGCAGATGGGGCAGATGCCCTTCTTCATGTGGACCTCCCCGAAATAGTACACCTCGATGACACACTTGAAGGCGTCCGGGTCCCTGTCAAAGTAGAACTCGCGCTTGCCGGGGTCGTAGTCGTCGCACAGGGAGAAGATGGTGTCGTAGCCCCCAGCCAAGCAGTTGATGAGCTCCGCCAGCCGGGTCTCAGGGTACTGACTGAGGAGGTCCCCGTACAGCACCTGCCGCACGCCCCCCACGTTGACGACTATCTCTATGTCGTCGCTGGCAGCGGAGCTCTGGCTGCCCGGCTCCGGGAGGCTGCGCTCCCCGGACCCGTCCATCCTCCCTGCGCGCGCCCTCGCAGCCTCCGCCCCGCGCCCCCTGCAGCCGCCGCCGCCGCTGCCGCCGGGGGTCCGGCGGGTGCCACCCGTGCGCTGATCTCGGGGAGAGCCCGGCCGGCGCCCGCCTGCGGGGAAGGGCGGTCACAGCGGGCAGCAGCCGGCTGGGGCGCGCCGCGGGGGAGGCATGCACCCGGCGGTGGGGCTCGGGGCTGGCATCCGGGCGCCGGGGCTCGCCCGCGGGGGCTTTGGCGGCCGCCGGCCTCGCCCGGGGCACTCACCCCGGCTGGCTGGCGGCGCGCTCCGCCGCTTCAGCTCGGCCTCCTGCAGGAGCGGAGTCTCCTCGTGGGCGGCTGGCACCGTCCTCCGCCCCGGGGCGCGCAGGCAGCGGCGGCAGGTCCCGGAGCTGGCGGACCCACGCCGTCCGCGAGGTGCTCGAGGTGTGCAGAGAGCGAACTTGGGCTGGCTTTGCCCGAGCCTTTTCTAAACACAATAGGAATTCCAGCCTGACGTCAGGAGCTTTTCAAACTGTACCCTCTTCTGGTGAAATTCTGCAAGGCACGCGTGGCAGCTGCAGGGGACGGATTAACCCTTGGGCAGACGGGCACAGCTGCCGCGCCCGCCGCCACCACCGCACACCGCCGGCCCCTCCCGGGGGCAGCGGGTCACCGAGGGGCTGCAACCTGGCTTCAAGCTGCAGACGTTCTCTCTCACTGCTGTTTGGAGAGGATGGGTGGGGAAAGAATGCTGCCGCCTGTTGCTGGGCAGGAAAATGTGCTCCAGGAATCCCCTTAGAAGGCGACTCCGATGTCCGGGTCCCTCCTCCGGCCTTAGACCCGCGCCGGCTTTTTCTGGTGGGAGGAAAATCCTGCCTGATCCTTGAAGCGTTTCCTGCCCCACCCACCCCCAACCCAGCAATGCCCTGCTGTGTTGGTGGCACTGTCTCACCTTCTCCGCAACGCTGTACAAGGAGGACATCTAGTCCAGCCTCCTGTAGAAGGGAAGGGACTTGCCCAAGGTCACGAGGCGGAATGAGAGCAGAGCTCAGCTTGACCGCCTCCTGATCCCGAGCTTTCTGGCTGTCCCAGCTGACTGACGCCTGCTGTTCAGCAGATTTTAATTCTGCATTGAAGTTCTTGCCGTCTGGCACTTCCTATCTCTCTGCAGTCCCACACCAAGGCCACTAGCTTCCAGAAGGGTCCAGTGGCTCCTGCTTCCCCGTTCCTCACTCCTTGACCGAGGCCTGTCTCTTCCTGCACAGTGTCCCACACCCTCCTCTCTTCCAGCCTTTGCGGCCACAGCTGTCCTTCTGACCTCACTCACCTGAACCTCTACAGCAGTTTCCTAACAGTGTCTCTCTCCTCCGGTTCACTACTGTCATCAATACTGCAAATTACCGACATCATCTATGGCCTCGAGATCGTGTTAAAAACATTCGGGAGGGAAGAATGAATAGGCAGAGCAGAGGATTTTTAGGGCAGTGAAACGTACCATAATGGCGGATACGTGTCATTATACAATGGTCAAAATCCATAGAATGTTCACCACCAAGAGCGAATGTTAATGCAAACTCGGTGCTGGGCGATGATGACATGTCCACGTGGGGTGGTCCACCATGACAAGTGTCCCACGCTGTGTGAGATGTTGATGCGCAGGAGAGGGCTGTGGAGACAGGGGGCATGTGGGAATTCTCTGTACTTTCTGTTGAACTGTGCTCTAAAATATAAAGTCTATTTAAAAATGTATTCTGTAGGATGGGTTTTTTAAAACTTAAGGACATGTCCGTTAATGGATTATGAAATCAATTTACTGGGTCACTGACAGTATTCTTTTTTCATTAATGAGTTAGCATAAAACAGAATATATTAGAATACATCACATGAAGAATTATTTAGTGAAACTTGTTTTTACAAATTTTACTTCATTTCTATTTAGCATGAGACAATGACATGCTACTACAGAGTAGGAAATCGAGGCTCAGAAAGGTTGAGTAATAAGAGTTGCCACTTATTCTCCATGTGCATCGGAGTGCAGTCTCTGAGTGCTTTGCAGTTTTGTCATTTAATCTCCCAGCAACCCCCTAAGGAAACAAGATGTCAGGTAACCTGCTGAGATCACTCTGCGGAGCTGGGATTTAACCATCGTCCTGCTGGGTTCTGAGGCCTATTCTTCTCCCCAGTACAGTGCGACACACTACCTCCTACACACACCCCAGCTTCCTCTTCCAATTCTTATGCATGCTACTCCCCTTATCAGCTGTCCGAGTACCTGCAGGGTTAAATTCAAATCGCATCTTAGTCTGAGCTTAATGGGCTTCTAAATACCCATTCATTCACTCAGTTATTCAAATATTTATGGAGCTCTTATGGCACATGCGTGCAAATGCACACACACACACTCACACACATACACACACCACCCTAGGTGTGGGGACAGGGTTTACATTCTAGTAGATAATATATTTTTTGTAAATAATAATTAACAGTTTGGGGTAATGACCTTAACAAGAGGGGTATATGTACTATACAAGAGTGGTGCTTCCTGAATTTCTCCACAGGGGGCGCTGAGGGGCGGCCATCTGGTTGGAAGAGGGAGGGGCTGCATTTGCCTAGAAGCACAGCCTTCACTCACTCAGGTTTGCATCGGGGTGTCTGATGAAGCTCCCTCAGCAGATAGAGCCCCAACAGCTACTCCTTTGTATCGTCATGAAATACAAGGTGCTGTGGAACCCGGGAGTTTGCAGATACCTCGGCAGGCCCAGGAGAGGCTGGTGCATTTAAATTTTACCGCTGGGATTTAGAGAGATCAATGCCATTGAAAGAATGCATTACCAACATGTCCTGAGAGAAGGGGACACGCCAGAGGAAATTCCAGGTGTGGCCAGGCAGAAGCAGGAGCGAGGGGAAAACGAGGCCAGGCCCTCTATTGGGGTTTCCTGGGGGAAAAGTTGGGGCAGAACAGAGGAAAGAGTCCAGGATTGGCTCCTTGGGATAATTCTGGTGGTCTTTGAACTATAGAGGTGGTCTCTAGTTGCCTGGTCCCTGGCCTAGGATGATTTAGGGCAGGGAAATATTGCCTTGGTGTGTGAGAGTTTGATGAGGGGAAGTTGGGGATCTGGGCCTGGAATTGGTGGGTTTGCATGTGAAAGATACACTCCAGCCTTTCGCAATCTCTAAGGATGTCACCCACTGGGGGGGCAGTATCTCCCCAATCTGTGAGGCCACATTGCCAGTCATCAGGAATGCAGAAAGTAAGAAATCATAGTTAATACACTATTGACCCCAGGATGAGAGGATGGCACGCGGACAAATCTAGAATCTAGAGAGATGTGATGACAAGCTGGAGACTCAGGCCCCCGGAAGAGCCAGTGCGTGAGCTGAGCCTGGAGGTCTGAGTGCCACTTGCCTGCTCAGCTGAAAGGGCCACACAGTTTGGAGGTGAGGCTGGCAGGCCCGAGGCTGGTGGAGTCAGCTGGAAACAGAACCCAGAGCGTCTCAGCGGCCCTGGAGGCGTCTGGACCACAAGTCAGCACTTCATACTTTAGGTCGTGGCTCAGTAGCTGGCTGTGAAATTAACATACTGAGTATTAGAAAATAACAGAGAATATCAGACATGGAAAAATAAATACAGCTTGAATCAGGTCATAGCAGCCAGAGGCTGACTCTGACTCCAAGTCCATTCAGCAAATCCCAGGCCCAGTGGGGAGAAAGCTGGTCGGGTGCAGAAGTGGGAGGGGAGGGGCAGCAGGTGCAAAGCCCAGCAGAGAGAATGTCCACACACAGGCCCCAGGAGAGCAAGTGCCCACTGACAACAGGGGCAAGAGAAAGAAACAGCTGTAAATAGCAGGTCAAGGCAGGAGGTGCGAGACCAGCCTGCAGCCAGAAGCCAGGGGAGGGAAGAGAAGAGGCAGAGATACAAATCCTGCTCTGTGAGGATCAGCCCTGTATCCTTAGATGGGGGAGCAGAAGGCTGGCATTCATGTACCCCTCAGTTTCCCTGGCTGTTAAATGGGTGACATGGACTTACATATTCCCACGTTGTCATTTGTTGAATAGCACAGTGAACAGAGTGGCTACGGGTGGAGGCCTTGCCAAGCTCTGACACTTACTGGTGGTATGAGGCTGTGGGTTCCACTGTGTCCTCTCAAAAGACATGCTCAAGCCTTAACCCCGGCCCCTGTGAATGTGACCTGATTTGGAAATTAGGTCTTTGCAGATGTAAGTGAAGATGAGATCACCCTGGGGTAGGGTGGGCCCTAAATCCAATCACTGGTGTCCTCGTAAGAAGAGACACGGATACACAGGGGGAATGCCACATGGCAACACAGGCAGAGGTTGGAGTGATGCTGCCACAAGCCATGGTACAGCAGGGACTGCTGGCAGCTACCAGAAGATGGGAGAGACGCATGGAGCCCTCTGAGTCCCCAAGAGGGAACCAAACATGACGACACCTGGATTTTGGACTCTGGTCCCCAGAACTGTAAGAGCATAAATTTCTGTTGTTTTAAACCACCCCAGTCTGTGGTATTTTGTTATGACAGTCTTAAGATACTAACACATGTGGCCTTAGGCAAGCTGTAACTTTTTTTTTTTTGAGATGGAGTCTCATTCTGTCGTCCAGGCTGGAGCGCAGTGGTGTGACCCCAACTCACTGTAATCCCCGCCTCCTGGGTTCAAGCAATTCACCTGCCTCAGCCTCCTGAGTAGCTGGGATTACAGGCACGCGCCACCATGCCTGGCTAATTTTTGTATTTTTAGTAGAGATGAGGTTGCACCATGTTGGCCAGGATAGTCTCATCTCCTGACCCCGTGATCTGCCCACCTCGGCCTCCAAAAGTGCTGGGATTACAGGCGCGAACCACCACGCCGGGCCGGCAAGTTATAACTTCTTTAAGCCTCCAATTTTTCATCTGTGGAATAAGGAGACTGCCACAGTACACGGTGACAGGGCTACAGAATACAGTGGGGACTCAGTGCTAGAACAGGTGGGGACTTGGTGCTGGAACAGGGGAGAGCAAGTGCTGGGACAGATAGGAACCAGATGCTGGGACAGGTGGGGGCCAAGTGCTAGGAGAGGTGGGGACAAAGTGCTGAGACAAGTGGGGACCAGGTGCTGGGACAGGTGGGGAGCAGGTGGGGACCAGCTGCTAGGAGATGTATGAGCCAGGTATGAGGGCTACCCCGGAGAAGGCAGGCCCTGATTCAGCGTGGGGCCTAGGGGAAAGCTCACAGAGAAGGTGCGTGCACCTATCTATTGAGCCGGCAGGGGTGGTTCTTACTGCATTCCAGGCTCTGTTCTGGGCACTGAGAACAGAGCAGAGATGAGATGGACAAAGGTGCTACATCTGCAGAGCTTGCGGATTTGTGTGGAGACCTCGAAGCCGTGCCAATTGTGAGAGATGACTTCTAGGCCAGGGACTGGGGACATCTGGGAGCCTCCAAGGGGACATCTGGGAGGCCTGGCTGTCCAGGGAGGTCCAGCCTGTCCAGTGGAGCTCTCAGAATGACTGAAGGGCTCCTTACCCACACTATCCAGTACAGTAGCCGCAGCTGCACGTGGCTGCTGAGTGTTTGGCATGGGCCTAGTGCACCTGAGTAGTTGAATTTTTATTTCAATTATATTTGATTTTTAACAGCTTTACTGAGATGCACTTCACATTCCATACAATTGATACTCCAGTGGCTTTTTGTATATTCAGAGCTGTGCAGCTATCAGCACTGGTTCATCTTAGAACACTTCATTACCCCCAAAATGAATGCCATACCTTTTAGCCATGACCCTCAAGCTCCCTCTGCCCTAGACACCCACTAGAATACTTTTTGTCTATGAATGTGCCTATTCTAGGAATATCATATAAGTGAAATTCTATAATATATGACTTTTTGTGACTAGTATCTTTCACTTACAACTTACAATGGTTTTTTTGTTTGTTTGTTTGTTTGTTTGTTGTTGTTGTTGAGACAGTCTCACTCTGTTGCCCAAGCTGGAGTGCAGTGGCACAATCTTGGCTCACTGCAGCCTCCGCCTCCTGGTTCAAGCGATTCTCCTGCCTCAGCCTCCCTAGTAGCTGGGATTACAGGTACGCGCCACCACACCCAGCTAATTTTTGTATTTTTAGTAGAGATGGGGTTTCATGATGTTGGCCAGGCTGGTCTCAAACTCCTGGCCTCAGGTGATCCACCCATGTCAGCCTCCCAAAGCGCTGGGCTTACAGGCATAAGCCACCGCACCTGGCCACTTAGCGTTTTTAACGTTCATCAGTGCGTGGCATGTGTCAGTACTTCACCCCTTTTTATGGCTGATCATATCCATTGCATGGATAAGCCAAATTGCGGTGATAATCCCCTGTGGTCAGTGGTTGCCATGTTGGGCAGATGGAGTCTGGGGAAGCTGAGCCAGGTCAGGTGGGCGTGGGCAGGGAGGAGCAGGATCAGGCCTCCCAGGCAGACAAGGCAGTAGCACAGACAGAGGCAGGAAAGTCCCCACCAGGGTTCCAGGCCCCGCACTGCACTGGTCTCTGCATGCTCCACGCTAACTGTGCCCTCTACTGCAGTGCTGCCCCAACCCGTCCCTGGGGTCATTCTTTCCACCCTTTCGAAGCTCAGTCCTCAGTGTCACCACTTCCAGGAGGTCTCCAGGCACTGCACCCCTCCCCAGCCCTCCTTTCCCCAAGGGATCAGGACCCATTCCCTGTGTGCTCACAGAGCCCTCAGCTGTCCTATGGCACAGGGTCAGTTCATGCACCACTGGTTTGTCTGCCCCCAACTCCAGCCCCAGTACAGTCTGGATTATTCTTCTCTGTGACGGTGCCCAGCACAGGCCCTGGACATGCAGGTGCCCAGCACAGGCCCTGGACATACAGGTGCTAGGCAGGCATGTGGAGGGGAGGATGAGAAAACGCTTCATTATGCCCAAACACAACCCACACAACTTCGAAACCACAGGACCTTCATGGTCTCTGATGAGCCTTAATTTGCTCAGCTGTCCCACAGAGCCAGGCTTCAGCAGTGTCTGGGGCATGGCAGTGAGAAAGACATGGTCCCCTGGGCATGCCCCAGACCTGTGGGCAGACTGATGGGAGGTGAAAAGCACCTGGGAATTGAGCAGGGCTGGGCCGTAGCCGGAGAGATTGTTGGGGGTCTTCCCAACATTGTTGGATGGTCTTCCTTCCACGGTCAGGGCACAAGCATTTTCCCTTCATCCCTGCGTGCTGCACACCCCACCTCCTCATCAAACCCTGGCAAGTCCACATTCTGGTCTACTGACATGCCCAGGCCCAGAGTGCCCCACAATTGGAATCCCACAAACTCCACTTGTCCTTCCAGGCCAGAGCAAACGGAACCTGCAGATCAGATTGGCTGACTCCTTGCCCAGTGCTCTCCCCAAGCTGTACTACTGCCTCTGTTATGAACTGAATGTTTTTGTACCACCCCCTCCAAATTCATACGTGGACACCCTAACCCCCAATGCGATGCTATTTGGAGACGGGGCCTTCAATGAGATAGTGAAGGTTAAATGAAGCCATAAAGTTGGGGCCCCAATCCAATAAGATTAGTGGCCTTAGAAGAAGAAGATAGAGAGACCTTGCTCTCTGTCTTCACCACGTGAGGGCACAGTGAGAAGGTGGCCATCTGCAAGCCAAAGAGAGAAGCCTCAAAGAAATGACACCTGCCAGCACCTTGATCTTGGACGATAAATGTCTGTTGTTGAAGCCTGAGGTCTGTGGTGCTTTGTTACACCGCCCAAGATGACTAGTACGTTCTCCTTCCCTCACACTTGCTAAGTGCCCCCTCTGCCTTCCTCTTCTCAAAGCTCTGGAAACAGACCCTTTGTCCTCTGACCATATAGACCCTGTTTGGAAAGGTGAGGCTGGGATCCCATGGATTAGGAAAAAAAGAGAAAAATCAACATGCTGCCTTCTCACTGAAGGTCATTGTTGCATAGAAACTTGAGCCAGCGGCCTGGATCCATTTAGAATTTCCTGAAGGGTTAAACCAGAAAAAAAAAAAAAAAAAAAAAAAAATCTGGACTTTTTGGCTAAAAATGGAAAGCTTCTTGCTGTGATGTATTCAGTCCAGCATAGACCTTCTATGAGAATTGTACATTTCGTGATCCCATGGGGGAAGGGACGTAGAGCATAAAATCTTCCATTAGACGTAGAAGCAGCAGCAATTTTACCTTGCGGGTTTCTCATTTAAATAAAGAGCGGGGGAAAAACAGTTTATTTAGGCATTATGGGAAGTAGTTGTTTGAGCTGCATTTTTTTATTAAAAAATTTTTTTTATTTGTTGAACAATACCATTTTGGGCTACAGAATGCTAGATTTTTATGGCAGTAATTAAAACCGGTGCATGTGTATCTAAGTGATTTGTCTAGACGGCAAATGATGCAAGCTGCAATCTATTCCTTTTTATGGGCTAATCAGTTCTGCTCAGTTAAAATTTCCTTGTGTTTTGCTGAATTTAATAATACCTTTCATTAAGATTCAGTTCTGTACTCCATTGAAAATTTGCATTTCATTATTTGCTGTACACCCATCGGCATCAGGGAGCTGCCCCGTCCCCATCCCCACTCCTTCTCATCATCCCCCTCCTCTCATCATCCGCCTTCCCCACCTCCACCGAGAAGAGCTGATTGACAGAAAGACTTAGCTGGTCTACTCCTGGCTGAATACCCTGGCCCCTGGAAGTCAAGTGCAGGAGGCAGCTGGGTGGGAGGCGGTGCTGGATGGAGGTGGGTAGAGAAGGATGTCAAACTGAATCATCAGGAAACTTCATTTTTTTCACCCCAGCTTCTAAGCATTTTTTTTCTTTTCTATGCCTCCATTTCTTCATCAGCAAAATGGAACTGGTGACTCTTTCCTTCCTGGCTATAAGACCTTACAGGAACAAATACATTATTGGGCGTGAACAGCTTTGTAATCGTCAAGCTGCTGAACCTGCCAAGGCCAAGAAGAGCAGGGGGAGGAGGGCAGGAGGGGTGACTTCCTGGTTCCCATTCCCGAGGTGGGCACGTTTCCTGAAGTCTGCTCGCCTCTGCCTCCCTGGCTTCCGGGCCTCTGTTCGGCCATGACTCATCCTGCCTTCAGGCAGGTGGGAGGACCGGGACAGGGTTGCCACACACCCCAGATGTGTAGAAAGATGTCAGAGGCTTTGGGAGCATTCAGCTGCCCCAGAGGCTGCGGTAGGACTCCTCTGGGCCTGAGATCTGGGAAGAGAGAAAAGCAGTTAGAAAACAAGACCAAGAAGGATGAATGTTCCTGCCTCTGGCCTGCCAGGTTGGAGAATGGGGGGTGGGGGTGCTGTTGGCTTTTGTGCTTGCTTTTAAAGCACACTGGGAAAGTAAACAAAACGATTGAAGAAAACTCTTCAGAAACAAATCCTTTCCCATTTTCCTTTAATTGCAAAATTGTTATCTATTTATTGTAAAAAAAAATTTAATGTGAAAGGAAGGCTTTTATTTACATCCCTGACTTCCCTCTTGCCCAAAGGTCAGAACGATACACGGTCTCTCAGTTTTCTGTCACTGGGTACAAACTACCTCAAACAGAGCAGCTTAAAGCAACACACCTTTACTAGCCCACAGGTGCCATGGGGCAGGAGTCTGGGCACAGCTTAACTGGGTCCTCTGCTCAGGGCCTCACAAGGCACAATCAAGGTGCTGCCCAGAGCTGCAGCCTCATCTGAGGCTCAGGGTCCTCTTCTGTGCTCACGCAGCAGAATCCATGTCCTTGCAGCTGTGGAACTTACCCAGGCTTCCTTCTTCATTCAGGCCAGCAGTAGACTCTCTTCAGAGACGG
The DNA here is from genome assembly GCF_028885625.2 of Pongo pygmaeus. NCBI lineage: Eukaryota > Metazoa > Chordata > Mammalia > Primates > Hominidae > Pongo > Pongo pygmaeus. Next base: position 123,146,861 of record NC_072385.2, read on the forward strand.
TCTAAGTCATCTGTTCAGAGGCTTACCTGATTAGGCCAGGCCCCCCAAGGAGATTCTCCCATTTAATTAACTCAAAGTCAGACTGATTAGGGATCTTAATTACATCATCAAAATCCCTTTACGTGTGCCACTCTAACCACAGGACTGAGCTCTGTCATAATCACAGTCCTGCCCAAAATCAAGAGGTGGAAATTGTACAGAAGGTGGACACCAGGGGGCGGGAATCATGAAGCCATCAGAGAACTATGTCTACTACACGCTTCTGATGTGCATATTTCCAGGCCTCTTTCACAGATACATGGATAGATAAAAAGGAAGAAAGAAAGATTCTTCCGTTTGCATTTTGCTTTCTTCCTGTTGAGTAACACCTCACAGACATTACGCCATTTTAGTAATCATGGAACTTATGTATCTACTCTCCTATGGTTGGATATTGTTTGTTTATAATTTTCTACTGTTAAAATAATGCCATAATAAATATCATATACAGCCTGTATCCTTGAACACTTATACCTCTATAGGATTGATTCCTACTGGTGGAATGGCTAAGCTAAAGGGTACAGACCTTTTAAGTTTTGATAAATACTACAAAAATAGCTTTCAAAGAGGCACCCTCAAGGAAAGCGCCTATTTCCCCAAACCCTTACCATTTCTGAATGTAATCAATCTTTTAAAATTTTTGACAGCAGGAAGAGTGAAAATGGTACCTTGTTTTAATTGCATTTCTTTGATTATCAATGAAGTGCAATTCAATGATTTTAGAAGCTCTATTTTTATTCTATTTTTTTGTTATCACCTTTATGTCTCATTAAAGCATGACCCTTCGGAACTCTACTAGACGATATATTCAGTCATTAACTTTAGTTGCTTTGGTAGAGATTTTGCTCATTAAAGCAGACTCTTAAATACTCCTTCTCATTCCACAGACATTAACTGAGTGCCTGTTTTATGCTGGACTCTGGGCCAGATGTGGGAAATACAGAAATGAAAATGCTATTGTTCTTGCCTACAAAAATTATTCACTCCAATGAGCATTACAGCAACATCTAGTTCAAGATATTATATTTATGTGCAAAGACTGGCAATTCTCAGGTTCCTTGAAAGACACAAATTACCAAAGCTTATTCAAGAAAAATATAGGTCACATGAAAAACCCTATATCTATTTAAAAATTGAAATTATAGTTAGAAAACTTCCCACAAAAAAAAAAACTCCAGGAACAGATGGATTCACTGAGGAATTGCACCAAACATTTAAGAAATAAATAATACAAAGTCTACACAAACTTTTCCAAAAAATAAAAGAGGCAAAAACAGTCTCCAAATCAATTTATGGGGCAGCAATACCCTGATTCCAAAGCCAGATGAAGACACTGCAAGATAACTATATTTCTTATAAAGACTAAGGCAGATATCTCTCTTACACATAGATTCAAACACCTGAACAGAATTTTGGCAAATCATCAAAACTTACTACAATATTGCAGTAATAAGGACTATAATCAGATATATACATCATAAAGACAGACATATGGATCAATAGAATAAAACCCTCACCTTTATTGTCAAATTGATTTTCAAAGAGGGTGGCAAAACAATTCAATGGAGAAAGAATAGTCTTTTTAACCAAAGGGGCTGGGAAATCATTCATGCAAAAGGATAAAGTTGGACCTTTACCTCACACCATATACAAAATTAACTCAAAACGGATCAAAGATCTGAATGTAAGAGGTAAAACTATAACTCTTAAAAGGAAACATAGGCAATATCTTAGTGTCCTTAGATTAAGCAGTGAGATGCTTCTGAGATGACACTAAAAGCACAAATGACCAAAGAGAAAATAGATACATTTAGAACACTTGTGTGTCAAAGGACACTATCAAAAAAGTGACAAAAAGACCCACAGAATGGGAGTACATATATGCGAACCATGTATCTGATAAGTGGCTAGTATCCAAAATATATGTTAGCCCCTTAGAACTCACCAATTAGAAGACAAATAGCCCAATTTAAAAATGCTCAAAGGATGTGAATAAAAATTTCTCCAAAGAGACTATGCAAATAGCCAACAAGCACATAACAAATGCTGTCTCTTGGTGCCCCCAGCTCCATATCTGTTCCTGGCCAGAGATTAGAAAGGGAGGTGCTGGAGGAGGGGGACCTTATGGGGTCAAATGAGGAGAGAAAGGAAATGGTGTGGGAAGTGGCGTGGGCTGAAAGTAAACTGGGAGCACAGTGGGAGATGGATGGAAAGAGAGCAGGAAGGTGGAATGGGAGTAGAGAGAGAAAATTCTGGAACATCCTCCAATGTTTGGAAGAAAATGTCATGCCAGGCAGAACTTAATAATTACTGTCATTTGTGGGATATTTCAGTACAAGAGAACCAAATAATTATGATGTCATGGGCCTCAGAGCCTTCCTCCAAATCAGCATCCAGTCATCAGATGCACTTGGCTTAGGCGTCCTCGAGAGCCTCCTATGCCTTAGTCATAGCACCGGCTGTGAGACAGAGCTCTTTGGGGGAATAGAAGTTTCTTCCTCCTGTGGTTATGACAATCAAATAGGATTTCACAAGTGTACAGATGGATCCTTGGAGATCCTCAGTTTCCAGGGAGTCTGAATCGTTGAGGTCAACCTTCCATCCAAAGTAGAAATATCTGCCACCGTATCCCTTTAAGCAGGCCTCAGCCTCAGCCCGGATTCCTCCAGTGATGGGGAGCTCCTAACATCCAGGGAACAGGGTACAACATGCAAACTCTTGGGAGGAAAAAGAATCCCTTTCTACTTCCTGATGGTGAAGTAATTTTACACCTTAAAACGGTGCAGGCAATGTCTATCTAGGTAGGCTTGATCTCTCGTCGGGAAACTCAGCTTTGAGTCCCACCTCTACAGTATACGAGCTGTATAACCTTGGACAAGTCATTTTGTCCCTCAGTCTCAGTTGCCTCTCTGTAAAATGGAGATGATACTCAGTAGACCTATATCAGATGGTTACTTTTAGTAATAAAGAAATCACATTGGGAAGTATGATGTGAAGAATTGCTATCACTGCACATATTTTTCATAATATTGAGTTTCAAAGGGACCTAGGAAATCAGATACACATTTCTTCACTTCCCAGCACCAATAGATATATAAGCTTTAATGTCCCAGTCTGTAAAAATGTGCTAACAGTCAGATGGAAAAGGAAGTAGAAAAAAGTTAGGTGTTGGGAAGATGCTTCTGTCCCTATTGTTTTCTTTTGGCTTTGCACATGCACTAACGTAGCTTTGCTCACTGCGTCTGCCTCTCCTATGTTCATTCCACCTGTCCCACCCAGCATGTAGTAGCTATGGAGTCTGGATAGGATTGGCCCCATCTCCATCTTCAGAGGGAGTCCTATCAGTCTAAGCCACCCTCATCATTCTCTTGACATATACATCTCTGTATTAGTCCATTTTCACACTGCTAATAAAGACATACCCGAGACTGGGCAATTTACAAAATAAAGTGGTTTATTGGACTTACAGTTCCACATGCTGGGGAGGCCTCACAATCATGGCAGAAGAAAAGAAGGCAAGTCACATGTTACGTGGATGGCAGCAGACAAACGGAGAGAGCTTGTGCAGGGGAACTCCTCTTTTTAAAACCATCTCTCGTGAGACTTATTCACTATCATGAGAACAGTACAGGAAAGAGGTGCTCCATGATTTAATTACCCCTCACTGGGTTCCTCCCAAAACACGTGGGAATTCAAGATGAGATTTGGGTGGGGACACAGCCAAACCATGTCAATCTCCCTTGTCTTCATTATTGTTTTGGGGAAAGGCAAGTGGCCCAGTCTCAAACCACTCAGGGTATTTCCCTGACCGTGGTGATGAGGAGTGGACAGGAGCCAAGTTGTTCTAGTTGAAATGTAACAAAAGACTTTTGTTTGATTGTTGAGGCAAGAAAAACTCCCTCTTCTTCTGGATAAGGACAAGAAAGCATGATTCTCTGGAGGCTGTTGCACTCATCTTGCAACCATAAGGAGAGCCAGGCTTCAGATGAAATGTATGTGGTCAAAGGCAGGATGGAGAGACACACTTAGATGTTGTCCTCTTGAAATACTAGATCAAACTGATCCTGAAGCCTGAACTATGTCTGGATTTTCTAGTCACGTGAGCCCATACATTCCTTTATTGCTTAAACCACTTTGCGTTGGAACTGTCAGCATCCCCATTACCAAATTTTGTACAAGGAAATGTGATCATTACAACAAAACTTAAAATCTGTAATTGGTTGAATAGAAGCTGGCAAGAAGCAGTGTCCTAGGTTGGAATGTTGGCATTCTTGCTTTGCAGGTGTTTAATAGTTATTTGTGGTTTGGGGAGATACAAGCATGCTTTGCCAAGGCTACAACATCTGGGAACACAGAAGAGAAGGATTAGAATATCAGGGTGACTTGGCTGCTTCTTGCAGTCTTCTGTGCGATCCTACAAGGAGACAAAGACAAGATTCAAAGGATCCCATCCAAAAGCAGAAAATATAACTTTGATTAAAAAAAAAGCTAAATATCAAATAATATTTATTTATTTAATAATATTTAGCTTATTATTAAAACTTTGTATCTCTACTCTCTTAGCAAAATTAGACTGCCATCCTAAAATGCCTAAGGCCCGAGAATTTGGAGTTTTTGGAGTTAGAGAAGCCAAATTATTTTCCCAAGATGTTATTGAGGGCAGGAAGTGCAACAGAGGAGAAAATCCGGTTGGAACCTCTGTTCCTTTTCCTTGGACCCACTGGGCATAGCTAGAGACAAAGCAAATGCTATGGACACGGCCACTGGGCATTTTGGAAGCAGGCAGATCTATTTACTGCAGGTGCTGTTGCCTCTTCTCATAGCTGATCTTGGAACAGGCTTTTTAGGGTGGAGTGGGAGGGAAGGCACGGAGGACAGGACAGGGTGAACCTGAGGCCTGGGAGGGCAAAAATAGGAAGAGAAAGTCTACTAGAAGGATCTAGGAAGGATGAGAAAAGCTCCAGTGACCAGGAAATAATTCATCCCTGACTAATTGTTCCCTATTGCCCACTCCCACTGGAGGACAGTCTGGGTGGAAGCACCAGTCATGGGAGACCGAGCCCCCAGTCTGGTACCTTCAGGAGGTAAGACATCCTGGGGCTCAGGGTATCCTCTGAAGGCTCCCAAGGACATGTAGCAGGAAGGAGAACAGAAATATGATGTACAGAGCCGGGGACCAGTTGAGCACTAACTGAGGAAGACGGAGTGTGGCTGAAGGCAGAAACAGCAACCATGCTGCTGGAAGCTAGACGGTCACAGAAGGATAGCATGGGGGCAGAAATCAAGGCAGGCAAGGGATCAGGACAAAGGCTGTGCACACCAAACAAGAGGATGCAGGCGTCCCTTCTGAGGTAGACCCAGGGAAGGTGGCTAAAGAAACTAACACCCCTGTGAGGGCTCTTGTCCCCAGCAACACTTCCCTGGGGAATGACAGCGCCCAGAGCACAGGATGTGGACCACTAATGGGGTTGCAGTCAGGAAAGAATGGTGAGTGCTGAGTCCCTTTGTTACAGACCACAGGCTCTTTGGCGCCCCATTTAATGGAAATTAACACAGGGCCAAGCAGATTTCCCAGACAAGCCTTTTATTTCAGGGCTTGTGCTATATCATAAGGGAGACAGCAGAGGCGAGGTGCAAGGATCCTCCAGCTGGCTCCCCAAAAAGCTGGTAGGGATTTTTTCTATTAGGAAAAGTGCGGGAATTGGCATCAGAGGTAAGATATGCAGGCTGGGTTGGGCAAAACACTTGAGGGGTAGGGTATGTGGGTCAGCATTATTTGGTTGCCATGGTTATCTTGAGTAATGGGCCACCTTGTGGTTGGGCCACCTGGTGGTCTGGCCAGTGGTAACAGGGCTGCAAATCACTTGTTCAGCATTCATTCCCAAGGTGGGATACTCTGCAACCTTGATTCAATGTTTAGATTTCCTAAGGCCAGTTTCTGGAATTCTTTAAGTAGAAGGCATGATGAACCATTATGAGAGCACAGAAAAATGGCTTTTTTGTGTGTGACTAAAGCCTTGGGGTTAGCAAGTATAGTGTCAGTGAAGTAGTGGTGTGGGTTTTGTGAAAAGAAGAAAAAAAGCAGAAGAAAAAGAGTGTGAAGGAGGAGCCATGTCCCACTCCTATTCTATCTCACCTTTCCCTCTGAGGGCAAATGGAGCTGAGCCCACCAGAGAGTAAGAGCAATGCCCCACTAACTGCAGCATCTTTATTGCTGCCCTGTCAACCTCCCTGGCCCACAGCCCACCAGGACCTTAACAAAAAAACACTTTCAAGCAGAAAGTATACAGATCTCAACTCCTGCTATGGTCTAAATATTTATGTGAGAGGTGTAGAGAAAGTTTCAATCTTCTGGAGAATGTCTAAGTGGTTGTGAATAGAATGTTGGTAGAAATATGGATGGAGAAGGCCATTCTGATGAGGTCTCAGACAGAAACAAGGGACATGTTATCCGAAATTGTAGGAAAGGCAGTCCTACTTATGAAGTGGCAAAGAAGTTGGCTAAGTTGTGTTTGTGTCCTAGTGTTTTGTAGAAGGTGAAACTTGTGAGTGACAAAATTGGATATTTAGCTGACGCTATTTCTAAGCAAAGTGTTGAAGATGTGGCCTGATTCTTCTTGACATTTACAGTAAAATTCTGGAAAAGATAAATTATTTAAAGACAACAATGTCAATAAAAAGAGAATGAGAACTTAAAATTTGGAAAATTCTCAGCCTATCCATATTGGAAAAAATAAGACAGTCTTTTCAGAGAGAGAAGGGTGTGGCCAAATTTGATAAGGAGATTAGTATGAATGGACCATCTCAACAAAAGCTATGAGGTATTCATCAACACAATGGGGAGATTAGTCAGCCATCTACACAGAAGCCAGGACCTATTGTCCAAGACAATAACTCTATCACAGAATGTAAGGGCCACTAGGGCAGAACAGTTTCAAAAGAGAGGCTGCAGTGCAGCATGCACTGTGCCCTGAGAAGCTGTGGGGCCATATCTGCCTCCACCTAGATTTCAAAGGATACCCCACAGAGCTGGGGGTCCTAGGCAGAGAACTACCTTGGGGTTCGGCCCCTACAGAGAGCCCCCACTAAGGCAATGCCCCCAGAACCATGGAAGTGGAGCCATGCCATGACCCCAGACTGGTAGAGCCACTGGCATGCAATTTTGTAAGAGTCACCAGCATGTGACTCCAACTCTTGTGACCTGCAGCATGGGCTGCACCTGGCAATGCCATGGGGGCAGGTGAAGGTGTGGAGGTGAGACCTTCACCCCACTGGACCTGGAGGGCAGAGCATCAAGTCAAAGCTAGATGCAGCTCCTGGCTACTCTGGTCTTTACCTGCACATCATTTCTGACCCCTTCATAAATGCCTGTTTGAATCCTCTCAACCCACAACCCCACACACCATCTCCAGAGGCCTTCGCCTGATCCAGGGATATACAGTGCACTTATCAGTTCCCCACCCCTTTGCTCACTTCTGCCCTGGCTCCTCACACTCTGGGTGGCAATTATTGATTTATAGGTAAATCTGCCTCCCTCTCTAGACAGTGAGCTCTTTGAAAGCATAGACTCTCTATTTTTTCTATGTCCTCAGCACCCAATGTAGGACCTAATGAATGTTTGAAGTAAAAAGACATGGATGGATGGATGGATGGAAGAAGGGATGAATGGATGGATGGAAGGAAGGAAGGAAAGAAGGATGAACGGATAAATGGATGGTTAGGTGGATGGATGGGAAGATGAATAGAAGGAAGGATGAAAGGATGGAAGGATGGATGGATGAGAGGATGGATGGATGGATGGATGGATGGATGGATGGATGGATGGATGGATGACTGGATGCATGGATGGATGGATGGATGGATAGATAAACTGATGGATGGATAGATGGGTGGATGGATAGATAAATGAGTGGAAGGAAGGAAGGAAGGAAGGAAGGATGGGTGGAGGGTAAAGGCTCTGATTTTGAGAGCTCTTGCTGATGGAATAATGGGAAGCACATAGAGGGAAGAAGTTTTTCTACATGGTGTGCAGGATATGCTCCATGGGTTGGCAAACACTGGGCTTCTCTCACATTCTTTCTTGCTCAAGAATCAGCAGATGGGTATCATGGGAGATGAACATGACAGTGCCCTAAGCAGGCAGACCAGGTTCTGGATATGGCTGTTTGATTAAGCTGCTGCATAATCTTAAGCAAGTCATGAAACCTCTCCAGACCTCAGATTTTTTATCTGTACTCTTAGACTAGATGAGCTAGCATGGCCTTCTTTGCTCTAAAATGCTGACTGCCTGTTAAATGCTCCACAATGGAATGGTTTCCTTTTGGGTTGCTGAGTCAGGTGGAGCAGTTTTAGCCCCAGTTTTCCTCTCATTTGCTGTGTGACTTTAGGTAAATCGCCCATCCTCTCTGAGCTTCTTTTCTCTAATCTTTAAAATGTGAATGTTAACAGTACTTACTTCACAGCACTCTTTCAAGGATCAGAGACAATTCTGGAAGGACCACGTACATGTATTGTCACACAGTTTGCAGGTGACAGAGGAAGTGCCCATTAGCACTCTGTGGTGCATGTTTGGGGCCATCTGAGATGCCCTGTTTCCATCTGCACCGACTCTCCAAGGCCAAAGATCGTACTGATTCCAAGGGAAATCTGGGAGCAAGGCTGTGTGCACAATTTTATATTCTGTGCCCAGAACAAAGGCTCCTGGCAGAGGAGCTGAGTGGGAGCTGAAACCCAGCCCACGTGCCCCTTGCCAAGCCATGCTCCCTGGAGCAGAGCTGCATCTGTCTACAGGAGGGGGCACCATTTTGCTTACCCAAAAGGGCCATCTGCACACCACACCAAGTGCCTGTGGGATGACATCCAGGTGGGAACTGGGCAGACAGGAGGTGCCTTCTCCTAATTTGTATAAAGCTTCTCTATAGGCTAGTGGCAGCCGAGCTCCTGAACACTGAAACAACTCCTGAAGTTCACATTCATGGCCTCAGCTGGCCACTTTAATCCCGAGTCTGGGAAGCAAGTCCTTACCTGGATAGCCTTCCTGGTGCCTGCCCACCTGAGCATGTGCCTGGGTCAGCCCACCTCCCCAGCCTCTTACAGCACGACCCATTATGATGCTCTTTCCTCTCTGGCTGGACCTCGCTGCCAAGAACGTGATGGACCAGCATTCTCTCTGGACAGTATTCAGTCTGGCAGACAGCACCTCCTTTCCCCAGAGTCGCCGACCTGTCTCGTCTGCCCTGCTTGGGTCACTAACTCACTCTTTCAAAAAGGACTGATGAAGGGCATCACCTCTTCTTCATCCAGCATGTCACAGGGCAGGGAAGAGGACCTTGTCACAGAGGTGTTGCCTGTTGGGTCCTCTGGAAGCAGATGTGAGGAGGCACTCACTGTGCCAGAGGGTTATTAGGGGTAGACACCTGTGAACAGGAGGACCAGCAGACAGGACTGAGCAGACAAGGAACCCAAGCTGCACTGCAGGCCCAGCAAAGCCTCATCAGCCCCCTGGGGAGCTCTGGAGTGGATTTGTCTAGCAGAACTGGGCCACGATGGCTGAGTTGAAGCCCTTGCCTTGATCACTCAGTGAAAGTGGACAATCTTGGGAAGGGCCCTTCCCTGCCCAGCCTGGGCTGAAGTCACTCTCTGAAGCCCCAGCAAGCCCTGAAGGAGTGGACACTGGCAGCAGCAAGCTCTTACTAAAAGGGGACCTGGGTGGGGCATCTCTACTTGATGTAGAGTAGATACTCTACTAAAAATGTTTTAAAAAATTCCTCCACAAGAGCTGAGGAATTGCCTGCATCCCTCCTCTTTTTAAAGAAGATTTATCTCACCCGGCTTTTGAGCCAAGTAAAGGCAATTGCAACAACGCTGATTTCCTCATAGGGCTTTCAAATTGCAGGTCTGCACCTCAGATTTAGGAATGGTAAGTACTGACTTGGCAGAGACTGTCCCATGTGAAACAGGGAGGATTCCTCAGGAGGGGCTGCAAGAAGGGTGGTTTCCACCTGAGCACTGACTCTCACCAGGTGCCAAGCAGGAGAATGCGGCAGGTCACAGCCCACACCTGTCAGCTCAATAGTTTAGAGAACTTGTGAGATCAACTTCACGCATTCAAAATATCCACTGGTAAATGGCAGGGATCCATTGTTACAGGTGTAACAAGCTGATCGGCATTTCCAAAATAGAGCCACGACATATGGAGATTGAATCTGTCCTGATTTGCCCCTCCAGATTTGCCCAGCCTCCGGCGTGGGGCCATTTGTTGGATGGCAGCCAGAGCGCCCACCTGCTCCAGCCTCCAGCATGCCTTCCCCAGCTGGGCAACCCGGATGGGCACCGCTGACTCATAGGTTGCCTAGGCTGCAGCAGCATTGTCCACATGTGCAGCCGGCCCCAGACTGTACCATACAGACTTGCCTCTAGCACAGAGGCTGCCTGAGCTGAGCCTACCCTGGGAGCGGCTGGCAGCTCCTACAGCAGAACGCGACCTGGCTCCTCCTACAGCTTCTGGTCTCAAATGGAACAAGTGCATGGTTCTGGTTTCCCCAGAGGCACTCAGTGATACAACATAGCCTCATGGAGAGGTTACCAACCATGAGGGTTAGCTTTAACCAGTGAGAGCCAGGACAGCAGAAGGGGCTGGCTGATTAATTTCCTACCCTTCCCTCATATCTCCCACCACCACCCTAATGGGTTGTTCTGTAATGCAGTGGTTCAGATGGCTTCCCCAGTGACATCCACGTGACTGTGAAGTCAGCTCCATCTTTCTTAGGGAGGTGTGATCAGCCCAGCCATGCATTGCTTTGTGTTTGCTTTCCCCCTTTTCTGGACTCACTTCCCTTTCACCTCACCCTTACTTCTCTGGAATTGCAAACCCGCCCTGATCCTCTTTCAAAAAATGTCTTGCCTCTTGTGCATTCCTAGAGAAAGCTAAAGCCTTCATCTCATAAATGTACATAGCCAAGGAAAACATAGGTGCATAACGTACAATGGCATCTGTAGAGTCTTCCTGTCTTTAATGATAGAATTTGAGACAGCAAAGGTTTTTCTTACGTCCTCAGGCTGTGTTGCAATTAGTGACTGATATGGTTTGGCTCTGTGTCCCCACCCAAATCTCACCTTGAATTGTACTCCCATAATTCCCACGTGTTGTGGGAGGGACCTGATGGGAGATAATTGGAATCATGGGGGCGGTTTCCCCCATACTATTCTCATGGTAGTAAACAAGTCTCACGAGATCTGGTGGTTTATCAGGGTTTCCGTTTTTGCATCTTCCTCATTTTCTCTTGCCATCACCGTGTAAGAAGTGCCTTTTGCTTTCCGCCATGATTCTCAGGCCTCTCCAGCCATGTGGAGATGTAAGTCCCATTAAACCTCTTTTTCTTCCCAGTCTCAGGTATGTCTTTATCAGCAACATGAAAACGGACTAATACAGTTGACTTATGCTTAGCGGCACGACAGGTTACAGGTCCATTGGTGGCAGCACAAATCTCATTATGAACAGTGTGTTATGGGTTCAGTTGTGCTTCTCCTCAAATATATGTTGAAGTCTTAACTCCTGGTACCCCTACTTGGAAATAGGGTCTTTGCAGGTGTAATCAAGTTCAGAGAAATTATGAATTGTGTTGGACCCTAATCCAATACGACAGATGTCCTTGTAAGGCTCGTGTCACTATTCCCACCCAAACCTCCCAAGGCAGGAGAATGGAGGATTCTTCTCTGGGGAAATGTATGGCATCTCATGTCAGTTCCTCCGTTTATTTCGCCCAAGTCATTTAACCACTCTGAGTCTGTATATAAATCTACAAACTGGATATAAGGATGTTGTGAGTGCAAAAGAAACCATGAATGTGAAAATTCTTCAAAAACCAAAAGGCATGGTGCAGTGTTCATCATTATTGCCATCACTGTGGCCAGCCAACCCATCTGTGTATGAACAACTTTGGCTTCTTTCAAAATTGAAAGAAAGGCCAGGCACGGTGGCTCATGCCTGTAATCCCAACACCTTGGGAGCCTGAGGTGGGTGGATCACCTGAGGTCAGGAGTTCGAGACCAGCCTGGCCAACATGGCAAAACCCTGTCTCTACTAAAAACATAAAAATTATCTGGGCATGGTGGCATGTGCCTGTAATCCCAGCTACTCTGGAGGCTGAGGCAGGAGAATCACTTGAATCCAGGAGGGGGAGGTTGCAGGGAGCCAAGATTACATCACTGGACTCCAGCCTGGGTGACAAGAAAGAAACTTGGTCTCATTAAAAAAAAAAAATTGAAAGAAAAACTCTGATGCCATGTGCAACTATGTCCCTTAAGACCACAACCTTCTCAGGAATTCACTTATCACTGAATATCTAATTGGTTGCAAAGCTCCCTAAAATAATTTATCATAAACAGAGCCTCTAAAGTTCTCTGTCCCTTGTTTTGCTTTATATGAAATAACTATGAAGATAAAAGCAACTGTTAACAGACAACCTCTTCCTACCTACTGAAGATTCTCTCGTGTCAAGGGGAGCACAGTAAAATGTTCTCAGATGAGGCATTCATGTGTGGGGTTATGGGCCCATTATTGAACAAAGTAAGTGTTCCCAGCTCACCAGGCATCTGTCAGTGTGCTTGCTGAAATCAAACATGTAAACTCAGAGGCATTCGCCCAGATAAACACCACCTGCCTCTGCATTTTAGAAGATCACTTTTTAATCCCTCCAAGTCAGAAATTTTCTTCCTAGACACCAACTGCTTCTTAAGGAACAGTTTTTGGGAGAAGAGTGGAATCCCGCTCTCATCTCAGCCCAGTACTTTGGCAGGTGCTAATTACATCCTGGATCAGAGAGAAACTTCTGCACACTTCGGCACTGGGGGAGAAGGCAATTGCAGCTCAGCAGGCAATGAGTGGATTGGAAATTGCTAAAAAGCCTTTCTGGCCAAACATGGGGGCTGGGTAGGTGGGGGTCATGGGCTCTTTCCCTTGGAAGGAAGGGAGCCATTGCTGTAGCTCCCCACTGCCAGCAAATAGACAGGCTCCCCTCATGTCTCCAGAGCCCCTAGGACCATCCAGGAGAAGGCCATTGGAGGAAGCCCCCAGACTCGCCAGCTTTCCAACTCTGAATAAGCTACTTCTTTCTTCTCTGTCCACCAGAAGAGTGACATCTGTTGAATGGTCAGAGTGCATGATCCCTAGTTGGCCATTCTGAAAACAGAAGGTCATTTCATAGATTTGTGTTGGTACTGCTGGGCCTGACAGGTTGGGCTGCCTTGACCTATCCCTCGTGGTGTGCAGACGCTGAGATTTCTCTGCAGAAGTATTTATGTGTTTGATTCCAGGGTGTTGCCTGGATCTCTAGAGTTGCTGGAGGTGTCGTGCAATGTACAGAATATAGATTATATTACTTTTTAAAATATTTTTGGGAAAAACACTGATTCCAAAATATATCTGGCCCTGAGGAATTGTCAACTTGTACTTGGTGGTGTTTGAGACCTGCTTTGACCCTCTCACCTAGACCCAGAGGAACACTTCCCAGGCAAACAAGAGCACAGCCTGGGCATTTGTCTGATGCCCTCCACATTAGCTGTTCCTCCCATAAAGTTGCTCATGGAGAAGGATAAAGGGAACACATCTGGCTGTACCTCTCATTTGCTGTATCATTTCCCCATTGAGGACTCAGTTTCCCCATCTTCAAATGAGAAGTTCTACTTTCTAACATCTAGTCCTTGTGTGCTGTTGAGTCCCAAAGCACCAACTGTGAAACTCAGTGTTATGGACTGAGGTTTCTGTCCCCTCAGAATTCATATACTGAAGCTCTAACACCTAATACAGCTGTAGTTGGTGATGGGGCCTCTAGGAAGTAATTAAGGTTAAATGAGGTCATACAGGTGTGCCCTTATAAGAAGAGACACCAACGCAGGCACAGTGGCTCATGCCTGTAATCCCAGCACTTTGGGAGGCCAAGGTGGGTGGATCACTTGAGGCTGGAGTTTGAGACCAGTCTGGCCAACATAGTGAAACCCCATCTCTAATAAAAATACAAAAATTAGCTGGGTGTGGTGGTGCGTACCTGTAATCCCAGCTACTCAGGAGGCTGAGGCAGGAGAATCACTTTAACCTGGGAGGTGGAGGTTGCAGTGCGCTGAGATTGCACCACTGTACTCCAGCATGGGTAACAGAGTGAGACTCCGTCTCAAAAAAAAAAAAAAAAAAAAAGAGACACCAGAGAGCTCAGCCTCTTTATGTGCACATGCATGGAGGAAAAGCTGTGAGCATGTGGGGCACAGAGAATGAGACCCGAGGGTATGGTGCCTGGCATGCTGGGCACTTTTGAATGTGAGGAAGTTGGAAGCCTTAGAAGGTGTCTCACAGCCAAGGACTTTCTAATCTTCTCTTGCTTCTTGCCCACTTCTCCCCACCCCTGCCCCAGCACAGAAGGGGCACTCTCTGGAATTTCCTTATCTGATTTTGGAAATCAGATTAACCACAGGGGGAAGATTAAGCACACAGAGAAGATTAAGCACAGGGAGAAGAGGAGAGACCGGGAGTCATCACCACTCCCAGAGAGACTTCCATTTACTCTTCTGAGGGCAGCTGGAGACATCACCTGGGAGACTCTATCTGCATAATTAGACAACCTTTGTTCACAGTGAAGTTCCACCCCTCACCTTCCCACCACGTCCTCCAGAGCACAGAGGAGCTTCGTCCCAGGACATTGTTCTTTGGGCTCATTCATTTACTGAAAGTCATTTACTGCCCCTCGCAATTGCCTACAACCCCATTTCCCTCTCCCTCATGAAGAGGGTATTTAAGCCTCAGCCACCTGGTGCTCCTTTGAACCTCATATTTTCTGTGGCCCTGTGCTTACGCATGTTAGCAACTTTGAATGCCTTTCTTTCTCCCATTAGTCTGCATATTGTCGGTTTGTTCAAACCTTCAGAGGAAAAGTTTGAACTTCCCTACAGGACACAGCAGGATGGCAGCCATCTGCAAGCAAGAAAGAGAGGCCTCACCAGAAACCAAATCAGCCAGAACATTGATCTTGCACTTCTAGCCTCCAGAACTGTGAGAAAATACATTTCTGTTGTTTTAAGACACACAGTCTATGGTATTTTGTGATGGCAGTCCAGGCTGACTGATACGCACAGTGTGTTTACCTTTCTAAGAAAAAAAAATCCACAAAATGCTGGTGAGATTTTACTTAAAAACCACAACAAGTAAAATCTGAACTTGGATTTTAATTGTAAAGGATTAATCTGTATTCCATGGCTAGAGGAAAATGAAATTCAAGTTTTAGGAAAATCTAAGCAGCTAAACCCTTGAGTTGGACAGCAGTTGGACCAGAGTCACTGCCCGATGCCAGGACTGGCTGTGAGGGATGGTTTCCCAGCAGCACTAGTGTGAGACCATGGCTGGGAGGGAGACCAGGCTCAGACTGAGATACAGAGGACTCCTCCTATCACACTTCAGCTCAGGACCCCAGGATGCTTTCTGTGGATCTTCCTGAAATTAAGAAGTGGATTTGCAGTTAACACAGAAACAGCAGAAAGAAAAAAGAGGGTATACGTATCTCAGTTACAGTGGAGGAGAGATTCATTGCGAGCAGCAGAGCCTGGTTTTGTGTGCTGCCCTGATGGCTTCAGAAACCCCACTCCTCCCGTTGTGTGGTTCAACCATCCACTGATTTTTTCTTGTTCTCAGTGGCCCTGCCTTTTCCTGCCCTTGAATAAATGTTTGAAGGAACAGCTATCCTCCCATGCGAATGCACACCTCTTTTTCTACAGGCAGCCAGAGAGAAAATCTTGAGTTTGGGATTAGAATAATATGTCATCTGAGCTGATTCTCTAAAGGATTCCATTGCAAAAAGTCCCCTAAATGATAATTGCGGACTTTGTCCTGTTATCAACCACCCCCACCACCCCCCAAGCAGCTGGGCTTAAAATTGCCTGCTGACTGATTCCCTGGGGTTTTCTGTGTAACTCTTCCATCTCCAGTAACATTGCACATGTGTACACATGCGTGCATACACACGCATGCACCCTAAACCCAAAATATTTATTGAATGCTTGTGTAAGACAGTGAAGGCCTTGTGGGAAGTGTGCAACGTGATACCTGCCCTCAAGCAATGATGATACTGTTGGAGAGTGTGTAAATCTATGAAAAACCAATTTGCAAAGCAAGAGTTAAATATTACCAGCCCCAAGGGAAGAGAGGACAGCTTAATCTTTAATAAAGCTGTCACCTCTGACCCACTGGGTTCTCACAACAGCTCTGAGAAAGGCTCATGGCAAAGGCTGCAGAGTGATGAGGGAAGGACCGGAGGGGTTAAGCCCTGTGGATTCGCAACACAGAAGGAAGATTGGCCTCGCCAAGCCATCAGCAGGAATGAACAACAACCAAGCGCCGTCTCATTTGCAGTCTTGGCAGCTTGTCTGTACCAAATAAACAACTTAACAAAGAGACCTTGATTTTGATGGTTTGAAAATGGGAGCGGGGTTGATTTACCCAGTGTCTGGCTTTTGCAAAAATCACGCCATTTGAGCTTTCGAGCACTCTTTTCCCCCATCTCCTGGGGTAAATTGACTTTTAAATGAACACAGTTAAATACCCAAGTCTCTGTAACCAGGACAAAGGCTAAAAAGTGCACCTCCTTCCTACACAAGCCACATCAATTTCAGAAAGCACTTTCTCTCGGACCACAGTACATAGCCCTTTCCGGCCCCAGCCAGCAGAACAGAGCCCATAGAGCCAAAGCCTAGGGTCAGCGGGCTCAGGGGCTGAGGAGGTGGGATGGGAGCTTCTGATCTGAGAGGAGGGGAATGTTGAGAGAACCACTTCCCCACCTGCTGCCGTCATCTCCTCTCCTTCCCACTTACTCTTGCACACATAAGGGGAAAAGGATTGAGTTCTTAGAGCAGCGGGTTCCAGTCTGTGGCCTGGGGACTCTTGGGGGGCTGTTTGGCAGGACTCTCGTGTGCAGGATGCTGATCACTCTATCCGATCATCCATCTACCTGCCCACTCCCTTGTCGCTCCACCAGACATCAGATAAGTCCCCCGCCCCAACCCATGTATGCTGTGCTACGCTGGGTGCTGCTGAGAAGATAGACATGAATCTGATAAGGTCCCTGCTGTCAAGGCTGCAGAGTGGCCTGTGGAAAACATAAGGCCTGCTCACTGGTCCGAAGCACTCTGCAGTCAGACAGATCCAGGTTCAAATCTTACTCTACCGTACAATAGCTTTGTTTCCTGCGGCCTCAGATTCCTCATTGGCAAACGCCCCAGTCAAGTAAGTGAAACCGAAATGACCCTGCCTGAGCACACAGTAGATACTCAATAAATGTTAATCCCCATTCTCCTTCCCAGGAGAGGATTAAACGATTACCTAAGACTGGCCTACAGGACTGAAAATGGAGATTAAGACAGAGCAAAGCAGGACAGAAATGGGAAAGACGTTTTCTGCCTCACCTAAGAATTTTATTCTATTATGGAAAGGAAGCTGCTGGCCCACTCCTGCCCAAAGCATTGTAGTGTAGCTTCCCTCTTCTCCCAATGTCGTAACCGTGTGTTCCTAGCACCTAGACACATGGTGGACATTAGTGGGTATTTCATTAAATGAGGTTCTCCTGGTGTTTCCCAAGTCAATAGCAGCTCTACACCCTGCATTGCTGTGTTCCCACCTCAGCAATCCTGCGCATTATTGAGGACACAGGTTCATCTGCTGTGAAAGATTCAAAAACAAGAGAGAAATAAACTTCTATCATGCAGACAACCCAGGGAGGGAGTGACCTGTTATGAGGGAACTCAGTTTCTGCTAGGCCTTGTGTTCAAAGTTATATGCAGTTTCCAGCTTAGTTTTCCTAATGATGCTGGAAGAGATGACAGCTATCCCAGTTTTACAGAGAAGAAAAATAAGTTCAGAAAGGTGACATGATGACAAACTCTCAGGCCAGTGCTCCTGGCACTGTTTCACAGCTGCCTTTTCTGATGGCTGCGAGTTGTGGGGTGAAAGTCCTGGGGAGGGGGGCGGTTCTCTAATTCCAGCAACTCGGGTGGCTGAGGCAGGAGAATCGCTTGAACCCAGGAGGTGGAGGTTGCGGTGAGCAGAGATCGCGCCACTGCACTCCAGCCTGGGCAACAAGAGTGAAACTCGGTCTTAAAAAAAAAAAAAAAAGTTAAGATCCCTAAGATCCTGCCATTCTACTCCTAGAGAAAAAATATAGATGTCCATGTCAGGGAGGGGAACAACACACACTGGGGCCTGTTGTGGGGGCAGGAGGAGGGAGAGCCTTAGGACAAATAGTTAATGCATGTGGGTCTTAAAACCTAGATGACAGGTGGATAGGTGCAGCAAACCACTATGGCACATGTTTACCTGTGTAACAAACCTGCACGTCCTGCACATGTATCCTGGAACTTAAAATTAAATTAAATTAAATTTTAAAAATTTATAGATAGATGTCCATGTAAAGACTTGTGGATGGATGTTCAGAAGAGCTGTATTTGTAATAGTCCCAAATTGGAACTATTCTTCGGCAGGTGAAAGAATGAACACACTGGCATATCCATGCCACGGAATACCACTCGGCAAGGAAAAAGAGGGAATGACGGACACAGTCAACAACATGGATCACACTCAAAGGTATAATCTAAGTGAAAGAGGTCGGATACAAAAGGCTGTTGTATGATTGCCTTTATATGCCACTCAGAAAAAGGCAAAACCATTACGGACAGAAATCTAAGCCACTGTTGCCACGAGCTGGGGATGGGAAGAGTGATTGAGTTCAAACGGGATGAGAGTGATCACCTGGGGGTGATGAAAATATTCTGTCTGGATCGTGGATCGTGGTGGTGTTGACACAACTCTATACATTTTGCAAATCTTACAAAACTGTCCACCTAAACTTCACAGTATGCAAATTATACCTCAATAAGCCAGACTTTAAAATTTTTTAAGTATTGTCATTACCATATTCAGCGATGGTTTCCTCCTTTTTTTTTTTTTTTTTAGCAAAAGCTTATCACTAAAATGAGAGAAAAAGAGCACTATATATACCAATTTCTGCTGATTAATCCATGACTAAATGCCATATTTTTGTATGGAGGGCTATAAATAAAGATTTCTATCACACACACGGTGCATGCGTGCACTGTACCTGATGAGGAACTTTTAGAGCCCCTGCCTCTATGACAGTCGCTGGTACAGAATGGAGATGAGGAAAGTGGCTGTTATCATGCTCATGATGCTGTTTCTCATGCTCGTGTCACTCACCACAGCCACAGACACATGAGGAAGGCCGGCAGGGCCAGTATTATCATTGCTTCTGTTTTATAAATGTGAAAATGAAGTGAAAGATCTTGCCAAAGGTCACACAGCAGGTCCATGGCAAACCCTGAACTTGAATCCATGTCTTTATACCACAGACAAAGTCATACATTTCCATTAGTCTTCCCTCCAAAAGCAAGAAAGTGAAAGGCAGGCGGGGGGCGGGGGTATGGACTTAATTGTAAGCCCTGTCGAGGGGAAAATTCATGGGCAGGAAGAAAGCTTGTTACAGACCGTGGTCTGTTCTGGGAGCTTCCATAAACCAGCTCCGGTGAATCTGAAAAGGCCGCCCACGCCTTCGCACCGGGAGCCTGTGAGGTGGTGCGGGCCCAGATGTGACCAGGACAAGGACACACTGGATGTTGCTGAGCTGTGGCCTCCACACCAGGTCATGAGGCAGACAGAGTCCCCGGGAGTTTGACGTCCTGGACCCAACCCGGCCCAACCCACACTGGCTGCATTTTGAAGCCACCAGGCAGCCCCCGGGCCCAGGACAGCCTGGGAAGGGAGGGCTCGATGAACAGGCCCCCACCCTCCTCCCTCCTGTGTCCCCGTTCTGCGGCCGCCTCCTTTCCCAGGGCCTCAGGTGGCGCCGGACTCCCCTTCCTGCCCCGGAGGCCTCCTCTACGGCCCTATCCCCATGGGGAGCTCCATCCTGTTCACCACAGGCAGCATTTCCCAAAGGTAGCTGCTCCAGCCACCAGGTCTGAGGGATGGTGGGTGGGGCGGGTGGGGAGGGGGCATTCTCAGAAAGAGTTCTGAGGAAAAAAATGACTTCTGTGGGAAATTCCAGGTTGAAGCGTCATGGGTTGAATCGTGCCCCCTCCAAAAGATTTGTTGAGATTCTAACCCCCAGTGTTACCACTAGAGGGTCGTGACTGCAAGTTGTCCAGGTTCTTGGCGTTTTGAACAAAGAATTGGACAAAACGCCCAGCAAAGCAAAGAAAGAATGAAGCAACAAAAGAACGAAAAGAGGGATTTATTGAAAATGAAAGTACACTGCACATTGTGAGAGCAGACTGAGCAGCGGCTCAGGAGCCCGGATCTGGAATCTTCTAGGGTCCAAATACTCCCTACAGGTTTCCCATTGGCCACTTGGTGATCATATCACGTAAATGAAGTGGTGGCCCACAATTGGTTGCTTTCTGCAACCAATCAGAAGCTGAAATGAAGTTACGAAGATCACGCTCCTGTGCAAACATCTGATTGGCTGCAAAAAGCAACCAATCAGAGGCTAAGATGAAGTTACAAAGTTGCATTTCTATGCAAATGAAGACTCAGCGGCTGGCAATCAGTCTGACTGGTTGTGGAAAGCCAATTTCCCATCTGTGGTGCAGAAAAGTTGGGGGTTTTGCAAAGGGAGTAGCCTCTGGTCCTTTTGTTACTTGGTCCTGGAAAGTTAGCCGACTTCCTAGAACTAAATTGAAAAGTTTCAATTTAGTTCTAGGAAGTCGGCTTGAAACGGCCTTAGGTTCCCTGCCTCCAAACCCTATTCTCCTGCCTCACCAGCACCTCAGAAGGTGACCTTCACTGGAAACAGGTTTGCCGAAGATGTAATTAGTTAAAATAAGATGTCCTGCTGGACTAGGTTGTGCCCTTAATCCAATGTGACTGTGTCCTTATAAGAGGAGAGAGAGAGAGACACAGACACATGAGGACAGAAGCAAGCCTGAGGTGCCACGGATGCCACGGACGTCACGGACACCACAGACTGCCAGCCACCAGCAGATGAAGGAGCAGGAAGGACCCTCCCTAGACCTCCAGGTGGAGCACGGCCCTGCCGACTCCTGGATCTCAGACTTCCGGCCTCCAGAACTGTGAGAGAATCAATGTCTGTTGCTCAAGCCCCAGCGTGGTGCTTTCTTACAGCAGCCCCAGGACACTGGGACACTGGGACACTCACACACACAATGTCCATAACCATTTTACTTTTCAGAGACTTGAACAAGCTAACCTGCAAGAAGTTCCAAGAAGGAGGAGGCAATCACCCCCTTGTCTCCATTTATTTTACCACAAACCTTTTTCCTTAAAAAAACTCAGTGTGCCATGAAACGTACTTTGAGAAGTGGGGGTCTTTGGCATGCATCTGTGGTACCCCGGGAAGGTGACATAGAAGGAGGGGCCAGGCAGGGACCACAGAGTCTGGGTGCCCCTCCAGAGAGGGTGTCCCATCAAGCCACAGGCCAACACCAGGCCCCGCAGAGACCCCTGCTCATGCTCAGTGAATGAGTGGGCACCCCAACTAGCAGGAATTTCATCCTATTGACAGACGATCGACCCTCTGCCTCTGGACCAGTGTAGGGGTTCGCCCCAAAGGGAGGCCCCACCAGACATTTGCTCGCCTCCCTGGCCTCGTCTCCCAAGCCCCCAGCCCCTTGCCCACCCCAGGCTTCCATGACACCAAGCTGTCACATGCCTTGCCTTCTCTGTTCTGGGCCTTCTCACACACTGTTCCTGCTGTCTAGAATGATCCCCTACTCTCACCCCAATTCCACCTTTTGTCTGCTGACTGGATTGCCACTCACTCATTAAGGCCAAGTTCAGGGGCTACGGACGCCCCTCTCAGGCCACACCTCCCCACCCCCTGCCAGCACCTTCCACAGTGAGGGCCCTGACAGTTCCTCCACCCTGGTGTCCAGGCAGCTTCTCGCAGTGAAGAGAAAATGAACTTCAACATGGCGGTAGCAGTTCACGCTGACCTTCTCCCTTGGCCTTGGGCAACTTGCTTTGCCTCTTCAAATTTCTGTTTTCTCATTGATAAACATTATCTATGAGCCAGACGTTTGTGAAAATCAAATAGCGTATTACTGATAGGTGCTAGACGTCTAGTCTGTGTAAATAAAATCGCGTTGTTTTACTGTTGGTAACATAGGATTTGTCCGGGGGCAGCTGGACCGGGAGCTCTTTGAGGACAGAGGCGGTGCGTGTGCCGCTCCTGTCTGCAGCTGAGCCCCCAGTCCTCCCAGAGTGAATGTTTGTTGACTGCACCAGGGAGCCATCCCCTTGGAGGCTCAGCAGGGTGTGGGCTGTGTTGTCAGCCCTTCCTCCTCCTGTTCACAGCCTTCCCTTAATGACTCAGAAGCACTCCCGGCAGCATCCACTCTTACAACACACTGCCTTGCTCCAGGGTTGGCTATGGGATCGTTCCCCCCAGTGCCTAGAGCCTAACAGCACCTAGAGCACTGTGATTCTGCGTCTGATTCTGAGTCGTGGGGACGTGAGCATCAGGGGTCTCCCCCAAGCACTCCATTTACCATTCACCCCCACGCTGGCACCATCAGCCAAGCAGATAGCATTTCCTGTCTCAGAATGTTCTTGTCATTTGTTTAAGCAAGTTGAAAACTGCTGCACCAGATCCCACTGAAAGGAAGTACTCAGAAGTCAGGTGGATTGGGAAGTCGGGGAAGAAGGTCCCTCCCTTTACATGTCATAATTTTTTCTATTTTCTAAATTTATTTATACTGGATGTTCTAACATGCTGATAAAAGCCATCTACAAAAACATGCATTCATTAAACAGATATTGGGTACCTACTCTTCACCAAGCTCTGTAATGGGGTAATGGAGGCAAAATTAAAATTAAAAATTCCTACCCTTAATAAATATATTGATTAAGGTACACATTAAATGGCTAGAACAAAAACACCCCTACAGACAATGACCCAAACCCTATAGGAGTTTGTTTTTCTCTTTTGTAACAGTCCCAAGGTGACTTCCACTCCACAAGGGCATTCCAGGAATCAGCTTCCTTCTATCTTATTTCTTGCTGAGGTATAACTTACATGCAATAGGCACATAAATCTTAAAAGAATGGCTCAGTCAATTTTTATGTGTGTATACACCTGTGTAACCACCACCCAAGTCAAGGTACAGAACTTTTCCAGCACTCAGGCTAGGCATGGTGAGTCACGTCTATAATCCCAGCACCTTGGGAGACCCAGGTAAGCGAATCACTTGAGGTCAGGAATTCAAGAAGAGCCTGGGAAATCTAGTGAGACCCTGTCCCTACAAAACATAGAAAAAATTAGCTGGGCATGGTGGCATGCACCTATAGTCCCAGCTACTGTGGAAGCTGAGGCAGGAGGATCACTTGAGCCCACGATGTTGAGGCTGCAGTGAGCTATGATTGTGCTACTGCACTCCAGCCTAGGCTACAGAGTAAGACCTTGTCTCAAAAA
This sequence comes from Pongo pygmaeus, assembly GCF_028885625.2. Lineage (NCBI taxonomy): Eukaryota > Metazoa > Chordata > Mammalia > Primates > Hominidae > Pongo > Pongo pygmaeus. The sequence goes on from NC_072385.2 coordinate 123,170,377, forward strand.
AAAAAAAAAAAAAAGAAAAGAAAAGAAAAAGAAAAAGAATGCTTCCAACACTCAAGTTCCTCCTGTCTTATTGCTTTGTAATACCCTATGGTGTTATCTTCATTCCACAACAAAAACTCACTCATTTTATCACCTCTACATTTCAACCCACAGGAAAGAGAGAGAAAAAGGAGGAAGGCATGTAATTTCCTAATTTAAAAAAAAATGATGATCTGGAAGTTGCAGAGATTGCTTCTGTCACACTCTATTAGCTAATTCTTAGTCATATGACTATATGAGCTATAAGGGTAGCTGGGGAAAATTGCCTCTAGTTGGGCAACCACATATGCCAAATAAATTCCTGAGTTTTTATTACTAAGAGGAAGTAGGTGTTATTTCCATTTTATAGATGAAGAATCTGAAGATCGGAGAGATGAAGTGGTTTGCTTTAGCTGAACTGAATTATAAACCAAAGTTTGTCTGATCCCAAAGTTAGTTTCCTAACACTTGTCTTTAAATTAACAGAAAGGCCAGGTGTGGTGGCTCACGCCTGTAATCCCAGCACTTTGGGAGGCCAAGACAGGCAGATCACCTGAAGTCAGGAGTTCAAAACCAGCCTGGCTAACATGGTGAAACCCTGTCTCCACCAAAAATACAAAATTAGCTGGGCATGATGGCATGTGCCTGTAATCCCAGCTACTCGGGAGGGTGAGGCAGGAGAATCACTTGAGCCCAGCAGGCTGAGGTTGCAGTCAGCCAAGATTGTGACACTGCATTCCAGCCTGGGTAATAGAGCCAAACTCCATCTCAAAATAAATAAATAAAGGCCGGGCATGGTGGCTCACACCTGTAATCCCAGCACTTTGGGAGGCTGAGGTGGGTGGATCACCTGAGGTCGGGAGTTCGAGGCCAGCCTGACCGACATAGAGAAACCCCGTCTCTACTAAAAAAACAAAAATTAGCCAGGCATGGTGACACATGCCTGTAATCCCAGCTACTCAGGAGGCTGAGGCAGGAGAATTGCTTGAACCCAGGAGGCAGAGGTTGTGGTCACCTGAGATTGTGCCTGGGCAACAATTGTGAAACTCCATCTCAAAAAATAATTCATTAATTAATTAATTAACAGAAAGTCTCAGTTGAGACACCTATATCTAAGAATACTTAAGCCATTCGCATAGACATAATAGCCTTAAGTTCTGCTGCAGAGCAATTCAGAAACAATTGAAGTTTGTATAAAAATTTCTGTTAAGTTTCGACTTCCAGTATGGTGACATGAGTAGCTCCTGGACCTGCTCCCCGTGAAACTGGTGAACATTATTTTTTTTAAAAACCAGCAATTTAAATTCTCTGGTAATAGTCCCAAGGGCATAGAGCAAATGAAACATTTATTCAAGAAAATCTGCAAGAACTCAGTAAGAAGAGCGAAAATTTGTGGTATTTGAACCATGACTTACTCTCTGCTCCCCTAGTTCCACCTCAGAGTGACTGAAATTTCACTCCAGACAGGTGCAGCCAAGAACACAGAGCTCTGTCTGGCTCACCCACCCGCAACACACAGCTCTCAGTTGGAGAGCTATAGTATCTTCCTGCTTGCCTGGAAGGAACAAGATGTCAGCATTTCTCATTCTGCCCCCATTCCCCTGTTGCAGAGGCAAAACTCTGGGCCAGTACAGCTGAAAGGAGGGGGCTTCCTCCAAGCCGAGGCAATGCCAAACACAGTGGAGGCTGTGGTGAAAAGCAATTAGGAGAAGACTAGTAGATTCATTAAAGATACAAGCTAAGCCATAGGTTGGCTAGTTTTCCAGCAAGAACCAGGAAAAGAAGCAGATAAAAAGATCTCTCCTAGAGTAAGAACAAATCTCGAACACTGACCTTAAAAACTATCCCTCAAAGGCCGGGCGTGGTGGCTCATGCCTGTAATCCTAGCACTTTGGGAGGCCGAGGTGGGCAGATCATCTGAGGTCAGGAGTTTGAGACTAGCTGGGCCAACATAGTAAAATCCCGTCTCTACTAAAAATACAAAAATTAGCCAGGCGTGGTGGCTCATGCCTGTAATCCCAGCTACTCGGGAGGCTGAAGCAGGAGAATCACTGGAACCCAAGAGGCAGAAGCTATAGTGAGCTGAGATCACGCCACTGCACTCCAGCCTGGATGACAGAGCAAGACTCCGTCTCAAAAAAAACACAAACAGCAACGAAAAACTATCCCTCAGAGAGGTTACATCCTATCAGTCCTTGTGTGCCACCATCCCCCTCTTTCTCGGTGCTACCTAGAGTGGTGCAGCCATCTCTTACTCGGCATCATGCCCACCCTCAGACCCCTTGTGAAACTCAAGATCATCAAAAAGAGGACCAAGAAGTTCATCCAGCACGAGTCAGACATATGTCAAAATGAAGCATAACTGGTGGAAACCCAGAGGTATTGACAACAGGGTTTGTAGAAGGCGCAAGGGCCAGATCTTGATGCCTAACATTGGTTATGGGAGCAACAAAAACACAAAGCACATGGGCCTAGTGGCTTATAGAAGTTCCTGGTCTACAACGTCAAGGAGCTGGAAGTGCTGCTGAAGTGCAACAGAGTTAAGGACAGCAGAGGCCACACCACGCTCAAGAGCTGGCACTGCCTATCCTTGGAGTGAGCTCTGTGCTGGAACGCAGCTTGTGCTGGTGCCAGGAGGACACAGGAAGGAGTGTGAGGGATGCTTGTTTGTTTGTGAGAGGAGACATCTAAGGAAACAGAATTGACTTTATCATCATCACTTCTTATCAGCTGTCAAAGATAACTGTGGGCCTCATGCGGTATGGGACCAAGTCACTGCTTTTCACCTATACCCTGGAAACACCCGTCAGGCCAGGAGAACTGGAAATGAGCCATGGAGAGAACGTTTGCCTGATTCACAGCCAGGATCAAGTCATTCTAAGATGCTCTAATTTATTCTGTTTGAGAAATCACCTGAGAAACTTCTCTTGGGAAGCCACAGTTGCCTCTGTTCCTGGCCCCACCTTTTCTCATCAGTGACTTTATCATCTCACCAAATGGAGCCACTCAGAAGGCAGACAAGAGTCAGATGGCTCTTACCCAGTGAAGGCCTTGCTGTCACTCTAAAATGGACTATAATGGGTGGGTGGGTGGGTGGGGTGAAGATCTTGGTACAGCCCCTAATCCTCTCAGGGATGAATTTCTCTACAGGGCACAGGGAGTCAGTGAGCTGGAGGGTGGGGGTCAAGCCACAGAAGGGGCAGCATCAGCTGCTTCTGCCAGCCTCAGGATGACCACTTTTCTTGCTGGCCTGGCTAATTTTATGCACCCACCCCTCATACCAGAGAAGTTGAGGTTGTCGGTTGGGGGAAAGAAGGGAGAAAAAAAAACTGGTTGCTGAAATGGCTTTCACAGTCTGTATCTGGAAAGTACCAATGGCATTTTCTGCCAAAATGCTACCCAGCAGGTTTTAAATGTCACACAAGCATGTCTCCACATCAGTGATATGTCTGAGTCTGCAGTGCTGGTCAGAGGCAGTTCAGCCCAACAGCAGGCACTGGGGCTGTCATGTTAACACTCATATCCCTGGTGCCTCCCACGGGGCTGGCACAGAGCTGGTAGTCAATAAAGATTTTCTAAATGATTTAATCAAAGAAACAACAACAACAAAAAGCTATTCCTTAGAGAGGCCCAAATTTAATTGAATCAGTCAATAGAGCAACCTACGGCATTGTTGAAAACAACAGGGAAATCAGCCAGCAATTTGTGGAGTTTAACAACATATGGCTGTGGTCAGGGAAAAAGACAATCAAAGAGAGCCCTGTCAAATCTGCTGCTAACCCAGGGTAACTGTGCATACGCCCAAGGCTGTGCCTCTGAGAAGCAACATCAGAGGCTTTAACTTGTGGGGATTGGAGGGTCGACTTCACAGCCAGTCACTAAACAAATAAACAATCAAGTATTACTAACAAGCCCCAGAGGAGAAGAGAACCCATCTCTACAGTTGCTGTATTATTTACAATGTCCCATTTCCAACAAAAAATTATGACATGTAAAGAAACAGGAAAATCTGACCCATATGTGAGTGGAAAAGCAGGCAACTCAAACTGAGAGCAACCAGCTATCAGATTTGACAAAGACTTCAAAGTAGCCATTATAAATATATTCAAATAACTAAAGGAAATCATGATTATGGTAAAGTAAACCATGATTAAAGTAGGGTAAAGGAAGGTATGATGACAATGTTGCACCAAATAGAAACTATTGATATAGACTAAAGAGAGAGAAATTCTTAAAAAGAACCAAATGGAAATCCTGGAGTTCAAAAGTAATAACTGGAATGACATTTTCACTAGATGGGCTTTAAAGATTTATTTGAACTGGCAAAAGAAAGAATTACCAAACTTGAAGATGGATCAATAGAGATTATGCAATTTGAAGAACAGAGAAAAAGAAAGAATGAAGAAAAATGAACAGAATCTCAGAAAAATGTGGAACACCATTAAATGCATCAACATTAAAAGCATCTTCTTCAGTCCCAGAAGGAGAAAAGAAAAAGAAAAAAGCAGAAAAACTATTCAAAGACATAATGGCTGAAAACTTCCTAAATTTTATGAAAAACATTAATCTACACATCCAAGAAGCTCAACAAATTCCACATAGGATGAACACAAAGACATCCACAAACAGACGCATCAAAGAAGTCACAACATGATCAACCGCTGACTTCTCATCAGAAACAATGGAGGCCAGAACACAGTGGACAACATTCAAAGTACTGAAAGAAAACAACTGTCAGCAAAGAATCCTGTGTTCATTAAAGCTGTCTTTCAAAAATAAAGACATTCTCAGATCAACAAGAACAGAGAATCCATTGCTAGCAGACATGTCTTAGAAGAAATGCCAATATAAATTCTTACGACTGGGCCAGACACAGTGGCTCGCACCTGTAATCCCAGCACTTTGGGAGGTCGAGGCGGGTGGATCACAAGGTCAGGAGTTTGAGACCAGCCTGGCTAACATGGTGAAACCTGGTCTCCACTAAAAATACAAAAATTAGCTGGGTGTGGTAGCATGAGCCTGTAATCCCAGCTACTCAGGAGGTTGAGGCAGGCGAATCACTTGAATCTGGGAGGTGGAGGTTGCAGTGACCCAAGATCATGCCACTGCACTCCAGCCTGGGCGACAGAGCTATTCTGTTTTGTTTTTTTTTTGTCTCAAAAAAAAAAAATTCTTATGACTGAAAGTAAGTAAGTCAATACCGTAGTTCAAATCCACATGATAAACAAAGACCATGAGTATAGATAACTATATAATTATAAAAGACATTATAAATACATATTTCTTTTCCTTTCTTAACTGATTTAAAAAGCAATTATATAAAACAATATGTACTTACTTGTACTGTTGAGCCTAACCGTGTAGAAATGGAACATATTCATAAATAACAGCACAAAGGAAGTGGGTGGGAAAACAGCTGTATTGAGCTAAGGCAATAACACCCTATGGTAACTCAATTTACAGGAACAAATGGAGAGAACCAGAAATAGGAAATATGGAGGTTAGTATAACATAAGCTATAAATATATACTTGCCCTCCTTTCTTTCCTTGGCTTCTTTAAAGGACATAAAATTACATAAAGTAATAATATAACAATGTATTCCTGGGTTTATAACATAAAAATGTAGTATGTCTGACAATAACACCACAAAAAAGGTGGGAAAGAGAATAGAACTATACAGGACTAAGTTTATTGGAACTTAATTAAATCTCACTGGAATTAAGTCAGTGTAAGTCTAAAGCAGATTCTGATACATGAAGATGTATACGGTGAGCCCTAGAATAGCCACGGAGAAAAACCCTCCAAAAATTAGAGGGAATATTATTAAAGTAATTAAAATGTTGCATTGGAAAATATTCACCTAATGTAAAAGAAAGAAGTAAAGGAGGAATAGAAGATAGAAAAAGACATGAGACATACAGACAACAAAATGTAATTCCAGCTCCTAGGAAAATTTATTAAAAAAAATTTTTTTTGAAGTAAAATGATAGATGTAAAACTAACTATATCAATAGTAATATTATGTGTTAATGGATTAAACAATCCAATCAAAATGTAGAAATTGTCAAACTGGATTTTAAAAACAGGATCCAACTATATGCTGCCTGCAGGAGACACACTCTAGACACAAAGATAGAAACGGTTGAAAGCATTTGCTGCCTGGTAAGCAGAGAGACCCAGAGAAACAGGCTGCCTCCATCTTGGTTCCTGTCAATATCCTTCACCACATCTTTTGCCATATAAGGTGACATTGACAGGTTTCAAGGATTTAAAGTGGATGTCTTCTAGGGCGTTATATGTTGGATTAGTGCAGATGTTGATAGCACCAGTCACTGTCCATCCATTGCCTAAGCCAATATTTTTCTTGTCATTAAAATGGGCCAGAGAGAGGAAAGCAAGGGTAGAGACCTTTCAGTTCTAACCTCTAAAATTCTCTCCTGGGGAATGCAGAAACAGGACTTCCACATTTTTTTCTATCACATTTCTCTTGTGCTACCTCCACCCTACCTCATTTATGAGCCAACACATATTCATTGAGTACCTCCCCCACAACTCCATATTTCTTTTACAACTGAGAAATTAAATGGATAAAATTCTAAAATTTCCTATTTGGAATAAGACTAAGGACAGTGTATTAGTTGCCTAAGGCTGCCACAACAAATCACCACAAACTGAGTGGTTTAAAACAACAGCAATGTATTCACTCACAGTTCTGGGACCCAGACGTCTGAAATGAAGCTGTTTGCAGGTCCATGTCCCCCAAGACTCAGAATAGAGCCCTTCTTGCCTTTTCCTAGTGTCCGCTGCTGGCCATCAATGCTTAGTGTTTCTTAGCTTGTAGCTGCAGTCACTCCAATCTTCACCTCTGTCTTCAGATGGGGATCTGCCTGTGTGTCTCAAAATCTCTCTGTCCTTAAGAGGACATCGATCATTAAATTAGGGCCCACCGAATTCAGTATGACCCCATCTCAACTTTGTTCTATCTGCAAAGATTCTATCTCCAAATAAGGTCACATTCACAGGTACAGGGGTTTAGGATTTCAACATATCTTTTGGGGGAGCACGATTTAACTCACCAGCGGCAGGAGAGTAAAAGAGGGGTGATCTCTAACTGAACATTCACTGTGGCCCAGGCAATGGGCTCAGCACTGTTACATGCATTTTCGTATGAGATCCTCCATGGCATAGGGATTATCATCTTTGGTTGATAGATGAGGAAATCTAGCCTTAAAGAGGTTGAGTGATCATCTCAAGTCACACAACTTGTAAGTGGCATAAATAAGATTCCATCCCAAACTTGCCTTCTGCCAAATCTGGGTGACACTTACACCCAACCTGGCTGTCTCATATCACCCAGCCCACCCATGCACTCTGCAGACTGCAGAGCTCTTAATACCCCTGAGAAGGGCAAATGCATGCCCGTGCCTCCCAGCAAGTCCCTGGCAAAGCTAAGGCCAGAAGTTTCATCTCCCAACCCCCGGTTCAAAGCACGTTCAATCACTGTGCCTAAATAGTATCCACAGAAGAGGCTCCTCAATTCCTGTGAGCGTGTTTGTGATAAGTGGAATTATGTTTCCCACTGCGAGCAGGATCAGGGGTTAAGAAGTGGCTCTGTGACTCACGGAGACCTGAGTTGCTGCCCGGAGGACACCAAAACAGGAGATGGTCTAGAAGAGATGCATAGCTGGAAGCTGAGCTGGCATGTGATGAGGCGCCAGGGACTTAGGGCAGGAATTCAGCGCCCCTCTCTCAGGGCACCTCTCCCAGAAGGAATGAGCTGGCGAGCCCGAGGGTGGCCCCTCCAGAGGATGGCTTCTATGCAGCAACAGGAGACTCAGAGTCCCCAGTCAGGTGGGCCTGAGCCCCGAGCTTCTTGTGTCCCGCAGGCCCCTAGGCCGTGGCATGGGGTGGGCTGAACCAGGGCCTGGAAACCCACAGGAGTGGTTTGGACCTTGGCTCAGGCATCTGCCAGCTTTGTGCTGCTGGGCACATTCTAGCCCAGAGACAGGGATCAAGGATCCCTCACGGGCTTTGGTTTGAGGGATAAACTAAATGAGATTGAGCATTAAAGCCCTGAGCCAGGGCCAGGGGGAGCAGCATCGTCTCTCTGTGGCTGATTGGAGGTGGTAGATGGGAATGCTGAGTCCCCAGCTCGCTCCTTTCAGAGCTTTCCAGGCACACAGCAGGCCCAGTGCCAGAGGCAGGCCCTTAGCTGGGCCTGGCCCGTGCCACAGCCTTGCAGGGATGGCCGAGGGAACAGTAGGCCAGAGCTAGTATTCCTGAGCCCCCACAATAGGTACCCCTCTGCCCAGCCGCACACCCAGTTGCCCTATTTTGTCAGTTTTCTATTTCCTCAAGCGACTCTTTTGCTGGATCAAGGGCATATTGAAGGGTATGGTGGACCCCTCTGCCACTGCCTCGCTGTGTGAGCCTGGGAAAAACCCCTCCCCGCTCTGGTGAACACAATGGTGGCTGACAGCCCCTGTAGACAACATTTTCTGATTCTGCACACAGGTTTTCCAAAACACAGCCCTGCTCTTATCATTCTTCATAACAATCTGTTTAATGTCTCCCTTCTTCCCGAGCACTCTCGGTTCCACAGAAGCAGGGACTGTGCTTATCTCTTCCTCTCTTATAACCCTGGCAGCCAGCACATGGCAGACGCTCTATAAATCTTTGCCTACTGACATCCTCCCAACTCAGGCCTCATCGGGGCCACAGGGCAAGAATGTTGATTATCTACTGCATGCCAACAAGTGAACTGAGGATTTCCCCATGTGGTATCTCAGTTAATCTTCATAACTGTGAAAGTTAGGGATTATTATCCTCACTGGGGCCAAGGATGGAGCCCAGGTGCCCCTACTAGGAACTATCCTATAGTCCCCATATGACAGAGTTTCATAATGAAGGAGCAGAAGCAGATCCTAAAGGCAGCTCCACCTCCCCAGCCTGTAAAAGGCAAAATGCCAAGAGGCGGCATCTCAGGAGAGGCCGGGAAAGGAAGGCACTAACTCATCTTGAGTGCTGCAACATGCTAGATGGAGTTCCTGGTGCTCCATAATCGTTACCTGGTGTAATTCTTACACAGAGCCTGGGAGGCATGATCTTGTTATCACCATTACAGAAGAAGAAACAGGCTCAGAGAGGTTAATAACTTGCTCCAAGTCTCTCAGCTATGGGCAGCAGGGAAGGGTTTGAACCTGGGTCAGTCTGACTCCTAAACCCTACCCCTTCCACCTCTGCAGACTCCACACTTGAAATTTGTTATGGACTAAATCGTGTGCCCCCAAAAATCATATGCTGAAGTCCTAGCCCCCCTCCCCCACTATGTGGCTGTATTGGAAATATGGCCTTTAAGAAGAGATGAAGGTCAAGTACGGTCATAAGGGGTGGAACCCTCATAGGGTAGAACTGGTGTCCTTATAAGAAGCAAAGTCAGGCTAGGCACGGTGGCTCATGCCTGTAATCCCAGCACTTTGGGAGGCTGAGGCAGGCGGATCACTTGAGGTCAGGAGTTCGAGACCAGCCTGGCCAACATGGTGAAACCCCGTCTCTACTAAAAATACAAAAAAAAAAAAAAAAATTAGCCAGGCATGGTGACACATGCCTGTAATCCCAGCTACTCGGGAGGCTGGGGCAGGAGAATCATTTGAACCCGGTGAGCCAAGATCGCACCACTGCACTACAGTGTGGGCAACAGAACGAAACTCTGTCTCCAAAAAAAAAAAAGAAGCGAAGTCAGAGCTCTCTGATGTGGCCGTGTGAGCACACAGCAAGAAGACAGCTATCCAGGAGTCAGGAAGAGGACCCTTTTCAGAACCCAGCCATGCTGGCAGCCCAATCTCAGACTTCCAGCCTCCAGAACTGTAAGAAAATAAATTTATATTATTTAAGCCACTCATCTGGTTAGGGCAGCAAACAAAGAATTTTTTCAAACACCAAATAGCTCAGCGTTGAATGGAACAAGCTTTTATGAACTCCTTTCCCCATTCCTTAGTCTTTTAGAGAAAAAGTAGCTTTAATATCCCCCAAGGACATTATAGCATTTGCAGAGAACTGGGAACTGTTGCTGATTGGTTTAACTTCCTCAGCAAGAATTGATGACCACGAGTGCTCCCCAGGAGCTTCCAGAATCCCTGAAAGTGATTTTTCCCTGGTCTGAAGACTCTACCTTATAAATTCGCTGACCGTCATCACCTCTCTTTCTGGATGGCAATGGTCTGGTTTTCTCCGAGAGGCATCTGTTCTGTGAAAAAGCCCTCATATCTTCTCAGTTAATACAGAGTGTTCACACATATGTGATCTGCTCCACAATACTGAGGACAGAGTTGTCATCTTCCCAATTTCACAGATAAGGAAGGTTTGGGGTGGGGGCAGTGTTACCTGACTAAGGAGGCTTTGGGGCAGGGGTAGTGTTCAGCTGACTTGCTCAGGAACAGTGTTTTTGAACTCTATTCCTGGTCTCTGATCCCCTATCAATGTCACAGCTAAATGCTCTCATTTTGTACAATAAGTGTGTGCATTGGAATAAATTGTGTTAAATAAGTGAATCAACTCATGGGCAAACAATTAAATGCAAAATGACAACTCAATAATTAGAGCTATTTGAACATCAGCCAGAGAGAACTAACACAAAAATAAAGAGGAGGAGGAGAGGGAAGACGGAGGAACAAAGGAGAGAAGAAGTGCACCTGTGGTTCCTAGTGGTCATTGTTCGATTAGATTCTACTTCCCCATCATGTGCTGGGCACCGGGCTGGGCACTGAGACTCAGAGGTGACTCAGCAGAAGTCCCCCAGAGACCTACTCACTTTGTCACAGCTCCTCTACACCGTGTCGACCTGCCAGAAACTGGCAGTGAGGGATGAACTTGTCTCTGGGGCTAAGCCATGCCGGTTTTTTCACCATCAACACACGACATGACTCCAAGGTCTTCCAGCGTTCTGATCACACCCTCCGTGAGACACGCCGAGTTTGCCAGTGATCTCCAATGCAGGGTGCTTCATCATTTATAAGATACTTCCACATTCCATGTCTCATATATGCCTCAAAATCCCTCTGAGAAGAAGGTACTGTAACCAGCTCCATCTTGCAGAAGAGGTAAATTTACCCTCAGAGGGGCAAATAACTTACCCAACGTCAAGTAACTAATCAGAGACCAAGCCAAGACCTGAACTCAGGTCTTCATAGCTCCAAATCTAGCTTTTCACCCTTCCCAGTTGCCTCTAGGTCCCATGCCAGACACCTCATTTATGCACACATACATATGTCTAACTTGGCACATAGAGGCCAGACAAATTTGGAACTGGGTACAATTCAAATTTGCGGGTACAATTCAAATTCGCCTTGACTCTGACTGTGTGAGCAATGTGTGCCCTTTGAAGGAAACTATTTGCACTTGTTTCTGAGAGAGATCTGAAATGGGTGAAGTAATGCCTATGGATGAGCCTTGTGAATTGCTGAGCCATGCAAACATGGGTTAATGCCAAGGTCAAGGCTGCTCTGTGTCTGACAGCCAGCAGGAAATAGAACCGGGGCACAGATAATGCCACAAGACCTCCTAGGGCTCTCTCCAGACTGTCCAGCAGAGAGTCCCCCACCCCGGCCCCTTCCACATCCTCACCATATCCTAAAGCCACCACGCCTCCATCAACAAAAATATAGTTTAAAATACATTTGATGACTCTCAGTAAAGAGTATAATGGCGCCCTGGCATCTTAGCAGGTGCCAGTTCTGCCAAAGCAAGCCCTTGTGTCTTTCAGCAGCATTGCACACTTCTTCAAAAGTGAAAACTCAATCTCACCTTCTCGGTAGATGTTAAACCAGAAAGGGAGTTTCAGATCTATATTTTGAAGTGTTTCGTGAAGCACTCCACTGGAAATAGAAATGCCTTTGCTTTTTACCAAATGCACAGAGTAGCCGGTTTCTAAGCTCTGGAGGTGATCCTGTTTTTTTCAGGGATGTGGTTCCAAGGGATAACATTGAGCTTTATATGGAATTCTCTTACAAATGTTGTTTTCCCAATAACTAATGGTCCCATTCAAACCTGAGTACATTGCCTTTTAAATTTCTAAGTGGTTTAATAATAGAATCGCTCCATTAACTCTGACACATGCTTGGGAATCAAGCAAAGAAATGAAGAGACGGCTAGAAAAACAAGCAACCGCAGCCGTGTGCGTCCCTGAGTCCTAAATGCTAGCGACCTCGGCGGCTGAGATTTTATATCAAAAAGCCATGACCGGGAGCTCTTTATCTGTGTGGGTCACAGAAGGATTGTCCTAACTTCTCTGCTCCTCCCAAGCCAGCCCCCTCCTTCCGTACAGAAACTCCATCCTCCACTCCCTCCTGTCACCGCACCCACCATCTCCTGCTTTCTTCCCCTAAGAGTTCAGTGGTCCCTCCTGCTGTTTCAAACACTCCCTGGCCTGGCTACTATGAGGGACTGCAGTTTATTCACCAAGAATAACTCTAGCTTCACTTCATTCCTCTCTCCTTCTGGAAAAGATTTAAGACCACAATTCACAGAATTAGCCCTGCTTTCAGATAGAATCCAATCCAAGGAGGAAAGCTCCGCATCCTTAAAACCTCTTCCAAATCCCCTAATGCAACCCAAGTGAGCAGGTCCTTCCTGGGCCCCCCTCCTGAGACACCCCAGGGCCCTGCGCAGTGCACTCTCTTCCTGGTTGCAATGAGCCCAGGGTTGTTCAGACATTGGCCTGTGGCTTGAGCTGAAGGGCACTGACCACATCCTCATTTGTTTACAGAAGGGGTTTCGTGTATGTGTGTGTGTGTGATTTCTTTTCTTCTTCTTCTATTTTTTTTTTTTTTTTTTTTTTGACACAGGGTCTCACTCTGTGTCCAGGCTGAAGTGCAGTGTCGTTAACACAGCTGACTCAGTGCAACCTCCACCTCTCAGGCTCAAGCGATCCTCCCACCTCAGTCTCCCAAGTAGGTGGAACTATAGACACGCACCACCACACCCAGCCAATTTTCTGGTTTTTTTGGTAGAGATGGGGTAGTGTCATGTTGCCCAGGTTGGTCTCAAATTCCTGGACTCAAGTGATCCTCCCACCACGGCCTCCCAAAGTGCTGGAATTACAGACATAAGCCATGGTGCCCAATCCAGAAGGGATTTCATACATGCTTTTTGTAATGGAGTCTCACACCTATTATTAGGATAGTGAGATTATTTTCATGTCTATAACGATCCACATTATCATCCCTCTAAACGCCTCCTCTCCTGGTAGGCTTTCCTGAACTACGTCTCTGCCACTTTCCTGCACATAATCCTCTTCTCGATGCTTCTCTGATCCCCAAAGGAGAGCACCTGCAGGTTTCTGCTCTTGGTTTTCTCTGTACATCGTCTCCCTCAGTTATTTCATCCCTGCCTCTCTTATCCTCTCCCTTCCATGTGAAGAACTTCCACACCAGGGCTCCAGCCCTGACCTCTTCCAGCCACCTGCTGGACACCTGCTCCCTAACCCCGGTGTCCTGCCAGCATGTCAGCGTCAGCGGTCACACCAAGCCTGTCACCTCCCCGCACAGAGCTGACTGCACCTGACCCCCTCGTCCCTGCTCGCAGCCTGCCCTCCAAGACCCTGAAGGACCAGAAGCAGGGGCGCCACCCCGGAGTCTCCCTCCCTCTGGCCTGCACATCCAGTCAGCACCATGACTCGCATCGATTTCTACAGGCACAGCTCATGCCAAGAGAAGCCGGGAATGCAGAGGCCCAGGGCAGGAGATCATGGTGGTTCTTCATTTTGCTTGCACTGAGAAACTAAAAACCCAGAGAGGAGTGATAACATGACCAGGGTCCATCCACTGGGGGAGGCCAAGCCAGGACTGGCCCCGTGTGTTCAAGCTGCCTTCCTCTTCCCCACCAGGCAGCGCCTCCTGCACCCCTCAGGACCCTCACGGACACCACAGCTGCCTCCCAGCCAGCCTCCTGTTCCCATCTCTCCCTCAGCCACCTGCTTCCCGCAGCCAGCAGCACAGCTCACTCCCCAAGCTGAAGCCGTCAGTGTCTTCCCAGTCACTGCGGGTCACACAGAGACCCCCATCTTCCCTCGGCCCAGGTCCTCAGGAGCTACACTCACTCTATCCTCCCACAGCTTCCCACACAAACTTCCAAATGGGCTGCACAGGGACGCTGGGGCCCACCTGCTTCTTGCCTCCTCTGGTCTGAGGTCCTTTCCACTCCATTGGCCGGTCATCATCTGCTTGCCCTCTGTCCTCTCCCACACCCAGGGTCTGTTCCTCTCCCACAGCACAGTGTGGGCTCCTGTCCACAGCACCGGGCCCTAGGCCACCAGGGCTCTCTGTGGCTGTGCGTGCTCCTGTCCACAGCACCAGGCCCTAGGCCACCAGGGCTCTCTGTGGCTGTGCATGCTCCTGTCCACAGCACCGGGCCCTAGGCCACCAGGGCTCTCTGTGGCTGTGCGTGGGCTCTGCTGGGCTTGGGACTCTGCAGGTGGGAGCCCCATCAAGTGAGCTTTCCCTCTAAGCCCAGTGCTTAGCACGCACCAGGCCCTTAGGAAAGGTGGAGGGAGAGAATGAGGCGGCCCTCCTTTTAAGAGCACATTAACAAAACCCCCCAAATGGTGGCAATGATCGTTGTCTATACCATGGAGGCTTTCCGTTGACAGAGTTCCAAAACAAGCCTGGTCTCTGAAGATGCTGAGAGGAGCGGTACTTGCTCTTTGACTGTAAGAACCAAAGCTAAGGGCCTTCTAAGAAGAGTCATTAGGGTCCCTCACAAATAGGGGTACAAATACTTCCCATAGGGACTACTAAGAATCCATGAAACAGCCCTGCTTTCAGTCCCCGCCATGCCCCCGACCATGTAAAGACTGCACTGGGGAGGGGCAGTAAGGGACAAGTGTGCAGCACCAGGGAGCTCACAGCCCAACAGGACAGAGGGACACAGGGAGGCAGAGCTCACAGCCCAACAAGATGGGGGGACACAGGGAGGCAGAGCTCAGCCCAACAGGATGGGGGGACACGGACAAACAGAGCTCACAGCACAACAGGATGAGGGACACAGACAAACAGAGCTCACAGCCCAGCAGGACAGAGGGACACAGTGAGGCAGAGCACACAACCCAACAGGATGGGGGGACACAGGGAGGCAGAGCTCAGCCCAACAGGATGGGGGGACACAGGAAAACGGAGCTCACAGCCCAACAGGACAGGGGGACACAGGAAAACGGAGCTCACAGCCCAACAGTACAGAGAGAGACAGGCAAGCAGAGGCCTGCCACAAGCACGAGCCCACAGGCAAAATCCAAGGGGCCCCACGCAGATGTGCTGGATGGAGGCGGCCTGGCTTTGATGGGGAGGTGACCTTTCAGAGCTGAGCCCCAGAGCTTTGCATCCTTGCACTTAACCATCATCAGCCACATACCATCGAATAGTTGATATCACACAAAAAGACACCAGTTAAAGGGGGGGCATTTCCTCCTGATAATTACTTTTCTTACAGAGAAACATCTTTCCCAGAAGTAACGGCCTCTGCAGATTTACTCCAACCTCCATTGGCTGGAATTAGGTCACATATTGACATTTTAACAACCACTAGCAAAAGGCATAGAATTATCATTATGACTAATCAACCTGCACACCCTAGGGCAGGAGAAGGTCTCAAGCATCATCTAGACCCCCCACAACTGAAGAGAATTGGGGTTCTGTTGGGAAGGAATAGGGTGGAGGGCAGTGGCAGTGGCAGCTACCAAGGGAAACCCTTTGCCCCACATCCTCCACTTGCCATAGAGGACTGTGGGGCCAGGCTGGAACAAAATGCCAGCGGTGAGAGGCAGTGTCCCAGTGTAGGAGGGTTTCTGACCGATGCCTCAGAAAGTCTGGGTGCTCCTTCTAGTTCTGATAACTGCCAGTCATCTGACGTTGGCCGGTCACTTGCCCAAGTCTGTTTTCTCACCTATAAAATGGAGATTGTAATCTTTCACCCACCTACGGTAAAGATCAGATGAGGAAAAAAGTTGTGTGTGCTTTGTATAACCTTATTGGGTGTAAAGTGACTTCCTTTTCTTTCCCTCAAAACAGGGTAAAAAAATGATTGTGATATGGGATGCAGTTTGCTGGCTGGCACCAATGGAGGCTATTTTGGGAGGAGTGGTAACTAAGAAACATGAGGCACTGGTAACCTTGGCAACCATAGGTAAGGCAGGATCCCGGTGCCCCGGCTTTCTGTATTCCACTCTTATCTCCAACTCTCAAGGCTCACTCTCTGGTGATTTGTCAGGCATGGCGTCTCCCAGGGCCCAGGAACGCCTGGTGTTGGCCTGGCTAAACTACTCTTGGACGAAAAGGTCTGCACAGGCTCTGAGGGACAGGCAGCTCCTTACTTCTGATGTCGCCATGAGAAAGTGCAGGGTGGCCTCCTCAGGAACCCACTTTCTGCCTTCCTCCTGTCTTGGCCCTTGGCACCATGGCAGCCTCCTCACTCCTGCTGTCCAGGGTACAAACTCCGCATACAGAAATCAGGCTTGTACTCAGTAGAGTCTAGTTAGCAATTACAGTGGGCCCCTCTTACCCCTAGGGGATACATTCCAAGGCCCCCAGGATGCCTGAAACTGCAGATTGCACTGAATCCTCTATATGTTTTTTCTTATACATATATACATACATAGCTATGATAAGATTTAATTCATAAATTAGGCACAGCAAGAGAACTAACAACAATAACTAATAATAAAATAGAACAATGATAGCCACATCCGGCATCACTAGTCTTGCACTTGACACTATTAAGTAAAATAAGGGTTATTTGAACACAAGCACTGCAATCCCACTACAGCCCATCCTTCACCCAGAGGGCTACTAAATGACTCACGGGTAGGGATCGCCTACGGCGTGGAGACTCTGGACAAGGGGAGGAATCACACCCTAGGGAGCCAGAGCGGGAAGGCATAAGACTTCACCACACTCCTCAGACCATGTGCAATTCAAAACTTATGAACTATTGATTTCTGGAATTATGCATTGAATATTTCAAGCCTCAGTTGACCAGGGGTAACTGAACCTGCAGAAAGCAAAAGCCCAGATAAGCAGGGACCACTGTACAAGCACAAAAGCAGTTACAAGCAAGACAGGTCTGCCCAGGAAGACGCAATAATGATATTCCCTTATAAACTCAAAGTGTTTAAACCATTGTTTCTATTGAGCAGATATAGAAGATATTAGTAGATATAGATAGATACGGGTTATTTATAAGCAGTGCATACGGTGTCAAGACCACTAGTGCTACAAATACCCACAGCCCCACAGCCCTGCTTAAGAACCAGGACACAGCAGGCACCTTTGCAGCCACCTCTATGCCTTGATCATGAATTTCATAAATTGTGTGATTACATTTCCTTGCTGTACTTCATAGTTTTATCATGTTTGTACCACTGAAGAGGTATTTAGTTTTGCACTTTACACAAATGATATAGATTCATTCTTCTCCTACTGCCTCTTTTTTTTTTTGCTCAACTGTATATTCTGGGTTTATTCTTCTTCATGCACATATTTGGAGTGGCTTTGGTTTCACTGCTTTGTAGCACTCCATTATGTAAATATAAGTACTTACTATGTAAATATGTAACTATACAGGAACTTATTTATCCCTTCGCTGCCAATGAACATTTGGGTGGTTTCCAATCTTAGGCCACCAGGAGCAATGCTGCTATGAGCATTCTTCGTAAGACTTTCTCTAGGCTCCATACCGAGGAGTGGAACTGCTAGGTACTAAGACACGGGCATCTTAAGCTTTACTAGGCACAAATGCCAGACTATTTGTGCCCATTTACATTCCCACCAGCAATGGACAGATTCACAGAGTCTCTTCATGTCTCTTTCTTTTTTGAAACAGGGTTTCACACCTTCACCAGGGCTGGAGTGCAGTCGCATGATCACATCTCACCACAGTCTCAGCTTCCTGGGCTCAGGTGATTCTCCCTGAGAATGAGAATACAGTTTGGATGAAAAACAGGACAAGAGTAAAATGTGCTGGGCTGGGTGTGGTCACTCACACCTATAATCCCAGTACTTTGGGGGGCTGAGGCAGGAGGATTACTTGAGCCTAGGAGTTTGAGACCAGCCTGGGCAACATAGTGAGACCCCATCTCTATCTTTTGTTTTTAAAGTAAAATGTGCAGTAATACTCCCGCAGCAGTCAATTTAAAAATATCTAAAATATCACTTATAGTATCATAAATATATGCGTAGTGATAGATACATATTTAAAAGTATGCAACCCCAAGGTAGATAAAATGCCTCAATTTTTACTGAAAAACATGAAAGAAGACCTAAGTAAGTGGCAAGATATATCAAGTTCCCTAATTCAAAATATTCTAAGTCATGTAGACGTTAATTCTTTCCAAACCAACCTACACATTGAATTCGGCACTATTCAAAGCCCCAACAATGTTGTGTGTGTGTGGAATCTGACAAGCTGATAAGCAAATGGATATGGAACAGCAATTGGCCACATATTGCCAAAATACTGCAGAAGAAGAACTAGGTCGGGGAACTAGCCCTGCAGGGGAGCAGTACTTAGTAACAAGTTACAGTAATTAAGATAATTTGGTATTGGGAAGGGATATAAAAATAAACCAATGGAATAAAATATAGGCCCAGAAATAGATGAGGCATACACAGAAACTTGATTTATGACAAAACAGTCTGGGTGGACTAGTGGGGGAAATGTACTTTTTATGAATGATATTGAAATAAAAATAATCATACAGAAAAAAAATAAAATGGGATTCTTCCTCATGCCATTTACCAAAATCAATTCTAGACAGGTTTAAAGACCTGTTTATGAAAAGCAAAATTGTAAAACTTTAAGAAGATAATGTAGTTTTTACCTTTATGACTTCGGGTTAAGAAACTCTGAAGACAGAAAGAAGTACAAATCATAAAGGGAAAGATGGATAAATTTGATAACATTAAAATGAAGAATTTTTGTTCATTAAAGAAACATGAGTGACTGGGCTCAGTGGCTCACATCTGTAGTCCCAGCACTTTGGGAGGCCAAGGCAGGAGGATCGCTTGAGCCCAGGAGTTTGAGAGCAGCCTGACCAATATGGGGAAACCCTGTCTCTACTGAAAAAATATATATATATATAAACTAGCCAGGGGGCCGGGTGCAGTGGCTCACAGCCTATAATCCCAGCTGTAATCCCAGCACTTTGGGAGGCTGAGGCAGGCGGATCACCTGAGGTCAAGAGTTCGAGGCCAGCCTGGCCAACATGGTGAAACCCCCGTCTCTACTAAAAATATAAAAATTAGCCAGGCATGGTGGCACATGCCTGTAATCCCAGCTACTCTGGAGGCTGAGACACAAGAATCACTTGAACCCGCGAGGCAGAGGTTGCAGTGAACTGAGATCGCACCATTGCACTCCAGCCTGGGTGACAGAGTGAAACTCTGTCTCAAAAACAAAACGAAACAAAACAAAACTGGGGACTACTTAAACAGAGGAGAACTAGTGATTTCTAAATAGAATAGGCTTTTCCACCATCTACAAAAGGAAGAAGAAAGACAGGGAGGAGGTGTTGGGGAGGAGGATAAGAAGGGGGAAGAGATGAAGAGGAGAAGGGGACAAATCTGTTCATATAAATTGTCATTCCTTTGAAAGTAATCTGTCTTCTCTCACCACTTTTAATGTCT
The DNA here is from genome assembly GCF_028885625.2 of Pongo pygmaeus. Lineage (NCBI taxonomy): Eukaryota > Metazoa > Chordata > Mammalia > Primates > Hominidae > Pongo > Pongo pygmaeus. The sequence continues at coordinate 123,190,067 of NC_072385.2, forward strand.
TCTTATCTTTGGTGTTCTGTAGTTTCAGTACTATATGATATGATCTCTCACACATTCTTTTTTTTTTTTTTTATGAAATGGAGTTTCACTCTTATCACCTAGGTTGGAGTACAATGGCACTACCTCACATCACTACAACCTCTACCTCCTGGGTTCAAGCGATTCTCTTGCCTCAGCCTCCTGGGTAGCTGGGATTACAGGTGTGCACCACCATACCCAGCTAATTTTTTGTATTTTTAGTAGAGCCAAGGTTTCACCATGTTGGCCAGGCTGGTCTCAAACTCCTGACTTCAGGTGATCACCTGCCTCGGCCTCCCAAAGTGCTGGGATCACAGGCATGAGCCACCACACCTGGCCTATTCTTTACAACAACCCTGTGAGGCAAACAAGACAGCCATTGTTATCACTTGAAAGATTCAGAAGCCAAGACTCAGAGAGGTTAAGACTTACAAGGGAGTGAGAGGTGAGAATGCATTTTCAAGAATGAAATTTCTTTCTCTTTATAATAAAGGATCAATGGAGAAATGGCTAAGTTAGGTCTAAATTCTGTCAGAACTAGCAGCAGAGGACTGAAATAAAGGAGCCCGATGTCAGAAACATCACTCAGGGAGTCAGGTTGCCCTGCAGAGCTATGCATCTGTTGAAGGGAAGGTGTGAAAGTTGAGAGGCTGGTACTCAGCTTCCCACACCCAGAAGCTCCACCTTTCTGATCACCTTTCTGATCCACTTCTCTGAGCGGGGAGTCCAACTGCTGACACTCAAGCTCCCAAGAACCTGATTGGGAGCATAAGAAAGGATTTCAGAGAATTAATTTGCAACTCAAAATAGAATGACCACACGGATCAGACAGTCTAGAGTAGTGATCTCCCGATTGTTTTTATGTGCAGCCCATTGGTAAAATAAAGCATGCATCCTCAATAAATGCACATTCATCTTTTATAAACGTTCAAAGTATTGAACATGATATACGACCCATTATTATACTCTTAACAAATAAGCCAAAAATTGGCTGCTGGGACAGGATGAGAGATAGAGACAAATGGAAGTTATATTTGTCCCCAGTGAACCATCTTGTGCACTCCTACTCCAGAGACTGCATCTGGACCCCTGCAAGCCGGGAGAGCATGACAGAAAAAGTCTAATGACAATGGGGGTGGGGAGAGAGAGCTCAGAGCCCCTCGGAATGAGGAGAAGTGGTGTTGGAGAAATGGCAGCCCAGCCCCCACCCCACCTCCACTGTTGGGCAGGCCTGCTGGTGGAGCCCCTAAGTCAGGGTTCTGCCCTTGGGCAATGCCCCCACCTCACCCACCCTCAACACACAGACCTGCAGTTCTAAAGTTTTCTGCCAAGCTCCTCTGGTGGCCTGACACACTCAGCTCCCTCTCGTGTTTACATTCAGGTCACAGTTAGCCTGTATCCTTAGCAGCCAGGCAAGGGACCCCTCCTCTCTTTTTAGGGATTTCTGCAGAAGCTGAGCTTTTATCCATATTCAGATTCCACCAACCTTTCCCCATCACTGTCATTTTTTAATGAATACGTGCCCTTCCTCCTATTTTGAAGGATCTGTTCAGCTTTGTAGATTATGGGATATGCTGGGTGAGGAAAGATATCCAGAAGTCGTTGGTGGTGTCGAGTGTGATATGATAACTTTGAAAACTTAAGATGGTATCTGCTTCAATCAAACAAACAATAACAGCAAACACCATTCTGAGAATCCTACGAGATAAAAATATTTTTATTTATATCTAAGGAAACCAAGGACCAGAAAGGTCACCAACTCTGATCTACATCCCACCTAGTAAGTGGCACAGCCAGGACTTGAACCTGGGTCTGTCTGGCTTCAAATCCTGAGTGTGCTCCTTTCCCCTCATTGTCTTTTCAACAATGTCAGAGGCAACTGAGTTAACACAGGAGCTCGGTGGGAGGGATATTGCCAGTACTATCATAGTCAGTAATTACAGCTGAAACAGCCAGGACTTCGATACCATATTTAATTTTTGTAAATACATGGCTTTTTATTGCATATGAATTAAAATGCCCATTACACTAACAAGATACCTAGAATTCGAAAATAAGAAATTTTTAAACCACTGAAACATCTACTGGTATGTAATTATTCACTGCCTTCAGACTTTATATTTTGAAAATAGTCACAAAGAGCAGGGATAATTAAGCTGATATTATTACTCCATTATTAGATCACCATTGTGTTTTAGTCACATGATTAACAAATTTCCTTCCTGATTGAAACTGAAATGCCCATCAAGATTAGTTGGATTTCAGGGTCAATCACAAGAAAATACAAAATGAAGGTAAGGGGTTGATTAAACAAACTCAGAAATTGGCACGGTATCCTGGACCATCTACGAGGTAACAGTGTGAGTTCCACTGGAAGGCAGGTCGAGCTGAGATGGAAACGGTTGCTGCCCTAATGCCTCCTTCCCTAGAATCCACCTGGAGAAATTACAGAGCAAGAGAAACAGACCAGAGGAACAAATGACAAGAACAACGAGATTTTTGAAATTTGGATAGCTGACAGCTATCAGAAGTGGTGCCTGGTGTCAACAGCTGCCCCCAGCATTACCAGCACAACCTGTTGAGAAAACAGAGCAGGTGTGTGTCTGGGTGTGTCCCCTTATGGAAAGGGAGGCCACCTCCCAAAGTTTGGTGTGTCTCAGACGGCAAGGAGAAGGCACGGCCACAATTTATTGAGAATTGGAAGTTTGATTTAAGTGGGGGTCTTTCAAATGAGGAAATCTGATCAGCACTGGGTAACAGCCATGATACAACAGTCAGTCTGGACATGGTAGACAGAGGAAGGTGAGGATTTTGAGGCAAAGAATTCAAAGACTACCTGTTGATGTTTTCCATCAGAGAGTAAATGAGTGTTTCCAGAAGTTCCTATAAGAACTATCAAGCCATCTGCCTGGGCTGGAGACTCCTGGGAAAATAAAGTCATGTTGATGAAGACAGGAATAACATCAAGTGAGGTTCATACACACAGTAGGGTGTTTTGGCTTTCAGTGTCCATGCCCAGTGTGGGGGTAGATGTTCTGGTTCTTACTGGTTGGAGTGGGACTGGCATCGAGGTGGTGGCATAGGGAGCTACAGCCTGGAAGACAGCCAGAGGGGGCATTAAGAGGGTAGGCGAGGCCGGGTGCAGTGGCTCACGCCTGTAATCCCAGCACTTTGGGAGGCCGAGGCGGGTGGATCACCTGAGGTCGGGAGTTCAAGACCAGCCTGACCAACATGGAAAAACCCCATCTCTACGAAAAATACAAAATTAGCCGGGTATGATGGCACATGTCTGTAATCCCAGCTACTCAGGACACTGAGTCAGGAGAATCATTTGAACCCAGGAGACAGAAGTTGTGGTGAGCCGAGATCATACCATTGCACTCCAGCCTGGGCAACAAGAGTGAAAGTCCATCTCAAAAAAAAAAAAAAAAGAGGGTAGGCGAGAAGGCATTTCTAAGTTCCACTCTGGCCCCCGTTCTGCAAGGCTTGGTGCAGCCATTGCCTGGCCCTTCAGGACAGGCGGCTGCTCCTGGTATCTGAAATAATGTCAGGGCAATCCATGATTCCTGCCGGGGTGAGGATTTGATAAAAACAGGTGAGGACAGAGCACTCAACCCCAGCCACTCACCCACAGACACCTACAGCACAGGGATCTGAGGAGACCGGCTCCACCCAAGACTGCTTTTCCCTGGGGGGTTGGTGGTGCAATTCTGAAGAATGCAGTTGCCAGGTGAGGAGACAAAAATCCAGTGAGTCTGAGATCTGGGGGTCTTCATCCTAGGTTCCATTTCTCTCCTTCCATTAAATGCAGGGATGGACATGGGCGTGGCCTTTGACCCTTCCCAAGAACACATTTGCAGATGGAGTAACCAAAACCCCATTCTTATGGGGTTCTGAGCTCATAGGCCAATGTAACCAGATTCCTGAGGACAACTACCATAAAACAAAGCCAGCTAGGTAAACATCATTTCGTGTCTGAAGCAGAAATATTGGAAGAGGAGGACAAAAATTTTAAAGAGCATAGTAGTATGTATACATAAGATAAAGAAATAAATGGCAAAAATTATTTGCAAGAATGAGAAAATATTTTCTTAAAAAAGAGAAAGGGCAAAGGATTTGAATAGACATTTCTCCAAGGAAAATACACAGGTAGCCAATAGGCACATGAAAAAATGCTCAAGATCCTTAGTCGTTAGGAATACACACATCAAACCCACAATGAAATACAATTTCACACTCACTAGAACGGCTATTATAGAAAACAACAACAACAGAACATAGCAAAGTGTTGGTGAGGATGTTGAGACATTAGAACCCTTGTGCATAACTGATGGAAATATAAAATGGTATAGCCATGTGAAAAATAGTATGACAGTTCCTCAAAAACTTGAACATAAAATTACCATTTCACCCAGCAATTCCACTTCTGGGTATATATTCTCAAAAGAACTGAAGGGACTTGAACAGATATTTGTACACCCCTGTGATAGCAGCATTATTCACAATAAGGAATATTGTTTTCACCGGAAGGTGGAAACAACCTATGTGTCCATCAGTGAATGAAAGGATAATCAAGTTGTGATATGCACACACAATGAAAAATCACTCAGCCTATTGCCATGATCTGTTTCTATTCCCGACACTTATGACACAAAATGAATGGGGTTTTTCACACATCAACCACCAATTCTCTAACTCTCCAGAGACCAACTGGATATACAATGACTCGATTCAATTCTGACACTATTTTCTGGAGTTAGCGTCAGACAGGCTATGGGCTCAGCCCCACAAGACTGCTCCCACTTCAGACACCAATCCCAAGAGTGGACCTCCTGTACTTACAACCAACAAGCTATAAATCAGGGGTCCTCACAATGCCCTCCTCTGGTTCAATAATCTGCTAGAAGAGGTTACAGAACCCAGGAAGGCACATACCTACTATTATCACCTTCTCATAAAGGATACTACTCAGAAGAAGCTAAATGGAAGAGATGCACAGAGCACGGTATCAGGGAAAGGGGAGAAGCTTTCATGCCTTCTCTGAGTGGACTCCCCTCCCAGTACCTCAACGTGTTCATCAACTCAGAATCTCGCTGAACTCCATTGCTCAGGATTTTCATGGAGGTTCCGTTATGAAGGTATGATTGATTAAATCATTGGTCCTAGGTGATTGATTAATTTCCAGTCCCTCTCTCCTCTCTGGAGATTGGGGATTGAAGCCGAAAGTTCCAACCCTCTAGTAATACCTTGGTCTTTCTGGAGGCCAGCCCTCCTCCTAAAGGTATCTAGGGGCGCCCATCCACCAATCATCTCATTAGCCTACAGAAAGACACTCATCTGGTGATCCAAGGGCCTTAGATGCTCTTATGTCAGGAACCAAAGACTAAGACCAAATATCCTAACAAAAGATGCTTCTATCACCCCATCAGTCAGGAAATTGCAAGGGTTTTAGGAGCTCGGTGCCAGGAACTGTGGACATAAACCAAGTATATATGTATATAATATCACAATATCACACAGTCTTAAAAAGAAAGAAATCCTGATGCATGCGCCAACATGAATGAACCTTGAAAACATGCTAAGTGAAGACAGCCAGTCACAAAAGAATAAGCACTGAATGATTCCACTTGTATGAGGTACCTAAGGCAGTCAGATTCATAAGGACAGATGATAGAAGGGTGATTGCCAGGGGCTGGAGGGAAGGAGGAGTGGTGAGTTATTGTTTAATGGACATAGAGTTTCAGTTTGGGATAATGAAAGAGTCCTGGAGAGGAAGGGTGGTGATAGTTGCATAATGTGAATATCCTTACTGCTGTAAGGGAGGGAAAAATGCTTTCCTCTACTGTCTTACATTCTGTAGTAAGGGTCTGTGAATTAAGCTGAAAAAAGATTAACAGGGGGAAAGGCATATGGATTTTACTTGATGTAATTTTCATTTTTATGTGCACATGGAGGTCTTCATAGAAAAGAAATGAGGATCCAAAGAGAAAGGTAGACCTGAGGGCTTATATGCCACTGTAACTGTGCACCCAAAGGTATCCGAGACAGATCTCAATCAATTTAGAAAGTTTATTTTGCCAAGGTTAAGGTTAAGGATGTGCCCTGAGACAGTCTCAGGAGGTCCTCAAGACATGTGCCCGAGAAAGACGGTAGGGGCACAGCTTGCTTTTTTTTTTTTTGGAGATTGAGCCTCACTCTATCGCCCAGGCTGGAGTGTAGTGGCACAATCTCGGCTTACTGCAACCTCCGCCTCCCAGGTTCAAGCAATTCTCATGCCTCAGCCTCTTGAGTAGCTGGGACTACAGGTGTGCACCACCACACCCAGCTAATTTATTTGTATTTTTAGTAGAGATGGGGTTTCACCATGTTCGCCAGGCTGGTCTTGAACTCCTGACCTCAAGTGATCCACCTGCCTCGGCCTCCCAAAGTGCTGGGGTTACAGGCATGAGCCACCATGCCCAGCCCAGCTTGCTTTAATACATTTTAGGGAGACATGACACATCAATCAATATGTGTAAGATATACATTGGTTTGGCCCAGAAAGGCAGGACAACTCGAAGCAAGGGGCTTCCAGGTCGTAAGCAGACAACAGACAAAGGTCGCATTGTTTTTTGTTGTCATTTTGTTTTGTTTTTGAGACAGGGTCTCGCTCTGTCACCCAGGCTGGAGTGCAGTGGTGTGATCATGGCTCACTGCAGCCCTGACCTCCCAGGCTAAAGCGATCCTACCTCTTCAGACTCCTGAGTAACCAGAACTACAGGTGCATGCCACCATGCCAGGCTAATTTTTTGTATTTTTAGTAGAGACAGGGTTTTGCCATGTTGCTCAGGCAGGTCTCAAACTTCTGGACTCAAGTGATCCACCCACCTCAGCCTCCCAAAGTGCTGGGATTACAGGCGTGAGCCACTGCACTCGGCCAGTTACATTATTTTGAGTCTTTGATTAGCCTTTCACTGAATACACAATTTACTCTGGCTCAGGGAATCTGCAGTTTTACATAAACAACAGGGCAGAGGAAGCAACAGATAGGCATTTGTCTCAGGTAAGCAGAGGGATAAATTTCTGTCCCACACCTGTGAAGACGAGCTAACAGTTTACATTTCCAGGGTGAAATTCAACTGAACTGTTTTAGGGTAAAGATCTTGAGCCCCACAAGGAATTCCCTTGTGGGTAAATTGTGAGGGAGCCATGTAGGTTTTTGATCTTTGTAGCTATCTTATTTAGGAATAAAATGGGAGGCAGGTTTGCCTGACATAGTTCCCAGCTTGACTTATCTTTTGGCTTAGTGATTTGGGGATCCCGAGATGTTTTTCCTTTCACAATAACAAAAGGTAATAATTTGTAGAGAAACGGCAAGACAAAGGACAAGGCATTTGGGTTCCTAGAGGCAGCAAATTGTGATAAGGTAAATATATGGGGGGAATCTCGTGGGAGACAAAGGTTATTGAGTGGCTGGGGGCGGTGGCTCACATCTGTAATCTCAGCACTTTGGGAGGCTGAGGCAGGCAGATCACCTGAAGTCAGGAGTTTGAGACCAGCCTGGCCAACATAGGGAAACTCTGTCTCCACTGAAAATACAAAAATTAGCCTGGCATGGTGGCATGTGCCTGTAGACCCAGCTACTCGGGAGGCTGAGGCAGGGGAATCACTTGAACCCAGGAGGTGGAGGTTGCAGTGAGCCAAGATCAGGCCACTGCACTCCAGCCTGGGTGACAGAGCGAGACTCAGTCTCAAAAAAAAAAAAAAAAAAAAAAAAGACTTTGGGGGACTGTTGAGAAGACATGATTGTATTTGAAATCTGAGAAGGACATGAGATTTGGGAGTGGCCAGGAACAGAACGATATTATTTGGGTCTGTGTCCCCTCCCAAATCTCATGTCGAATTGTAATCCCCAGTGTTGGAGAAGGGGCCTGGTGGGAGGTGATTGGCTCATGCGGGTGGACTTTCCCCTTGCTGTTCTCATGATAGTGAGTGAGTTCTCATGAGATCTGGCTGTTTAAAAGTGCGTAGCACCTCCCCCCACCCTCTTCCTCCTGCTCCAGGCTTGTAGGATGTGCCTGCTTCCCCTTTGCCTCCCACCATGATTGAAAGTTTCCTGAGGCCTCCCCAGCAATGCTCCCTGTACAGTCCATAAAACCATGAGCCAATTAAACCTCTTTTATTTATAAATTACCCAGTCTTAGGTAGTTCTTTATAGCAATGTGAAGGCAGACTAATACACCATCATAAAAAAGCTTGAAAAAAAATTCAAAAGATGTATCATCCAACTTCTACCACCCACAAATCACTTCCTGGGGCTGAAGAGTAGGGCAGGGAACCCTGACATTGACATATTGCTTACAATATATGTTTCCTAAGCTTTAACTCTTTGTATTCTTATAAGAAGTCAAGGCAGCCGTGAAGTATCATTCCCCTTTCACAGGGGAACTCCGAGGGATCAGGAGGGAAGTGACTTGCCTGAGATCACACAAGCCAGGTAGGAGGCTGGACCCTGAGCCCAGGGATCTTGAATGGTGACTGGGGTCACCCCACAGTACCTGCCACTGTTGCCACAGTCCCAAAGCCACAGGAACAGCCACTGCACGGTAGGACGTATGCGTCCCACGGTACTCTTCTAAAACCCTAAGGAGGAAATTCTAACCCAGCGATTAGCAGTGATTGGAGTTAATTGCACGTTAGTTACCATGGTTACGTCTAACTTAGTTCTCCCTTGAGCCTCTAACAGGAACACGGAAGACTGTTCTCAGGCTAATGCAGTGGGAGGAAAACACCCTGAGCAGGGTCAGAATTGTTCTCTGGGCTTTGTTTGCAGAACCTTTTGATGATCTCCAGTTTCCAGAAGTATTCTACATGGAAATAGTTACCCATGTGCAAAAGGAGCAGCATTTTCTGGCATCCTGAGCCACAAACCAGGTGTCTGGAGGTGTTTCTCTGTAAGGAAAAAGCCAGCAGCCATCTGGCTTCCTCTCCAGAGCCAATGTCATGGAGTTGTTTTAAGGATTGAGGATACAGGACCTTGTAACAGGCTTACAATAATATTTGGCTCTCAGTAAATACCCAATACCTACATTAACATTACATTTCACATATCTCCACAGAACTTATTTTAAGCAGTGTCTTCATTTCTTGTTTAAAATAGAATTTAATTGCAGACCTCTTGTCTTTGATTCTCCAGAATCTTATTCATCCAGACAGAAGAGGAGAACAAGCCTCGGAGCACCCCCAGGAGCTGTCCTGAAGCCGCCAGGAATGGAGGAGCTTGCTTGGAATCAGAGGCCTGTGTTCCCATCCCAGGGCTGCCCCTGCTGGAGATGTGACCTTGGGCAGGCACACTGGGAAGCCTCTGGAAGCCCCGGCCTGCACGCGTGGAAGGGTGAGCCGTACCCCAGGGTCAGAGCACGAGTTCCTTGTGTGTGTCTTGGTGGGAGGTCAGTGGTTGTAGGCCCTGAATGTTGACTGAGTCATCAGACAGAGCCGGCCTGGTCTCAGGTCCCAGAGTGCAGCTCTTGTGATGCCTCACATCAGGGCTGAAGACCCTCTAGCACCCACAGGAGGATCTGCTGGGTCAGCCCAGGTGCCAGCCAGGGAAGGCTCTTGCAGAACTGGAGGCATCCACAGGCTGTCTTCCGCACCTGAACAGCAAAGCCCTGGCCGAGGGCTCCGCCAGCTCCGCCACTGCCTCTCCATCCTTGAGTGACTTCCTAAGCCCACACCCAGGCTTCCAGGGCTCCTCTGAGAGCCCCCTGAATGCACGAGCTCCTCTGGTCCCCCCTCTGTCTTGCCCTTCTTTATGCCTCCATGCCAGTCTACTTGCTCCCCAAAACAAATCTTACCCTTTCACAGTTGGCTGTAGTGGCCCTTGAGTCCAGAGCCACTGAAATTCTGTATCGGTTCCTCTTCCCTCCAGGACAAGGAGAGCTTAATTTCCTATGTTATGAGGCAGGGGGTAATTACATGCCATCCTTCCAGCAGAGCAAAGAAAATAATTTTTTAAAAAAAGTTTCACATTAAAACAGGCAGAACATTTCTATTCTGCCATTATTTTAATTCATTGACTTTTTTTTTTTTTTTTTTTTTTTTTTTTAGCGCCTACTGTATGTCTGCTCAACGAGCTAGGCTCTGATAAGCGAGCTCAACCCCTCCCTGAGTGCGCTGGAAAGAGTGCCCCCCAGTAAGGGAGCTCTGAGCAGTTAGGGTGGCAACCAGTGGTGTGGACACATGGGCCCCAGGCCAGCAGCCCAGGATCAGATACTCACATGTCCTCAGGAAGTCACTGGGTATCAGGCCTTGGGCTGGGCAGAAATGGGACTAGAGAAAGAGCAGGGTGTCGTACGAGGAAGCTGGCGGCAGGAGGACTTCAGGGCAGTCCGGACCAGCTCATGCTTGGGGGCTGCTTCAGGGGAGCCTTTTGCCTGGGCCAAGAGGGCTGGCTAGGAGGACTTGGACAGAAGGATGGGTCCAAAGGGCTCTGGGGTTCAAGAGAGCACCAGTGAGGGAACCCGCCCAACCTCACTCAGAGACCAGATCACGCCCAGCTATTGGGGGGATGGTGGAACAGAACAAATGCCATGCGCGGAGTGCCAAGTGCTCCCCGTGAGTGTGCAGGATTCCCAGAAGGGTCCTGAATGGGAATGGCAGCATTGAAGGAAGAAGCCTAATAAGACCTCCTCCAATTTTCTGTGCATCCATAAAAGCTGCTCCAGTCAGCCACCACTGACGGGCAGGATCCAAAGAGCGGGGAAAGGAATGCATTGTTCACATATTCTCTGGAGAACAAATAATCCCACAGTGATTCTGAAGAACAGTCAGCGATGTTTGATTTAAAAAGTGGCAAAGTATAACTCACAGCTCATTTTCCCTGTGGGGACGCTGCTCTTAATCCTCTTCCCCCTCATGCTACCTTTGAATTCGGGGAGGTGACCCTGGCCAAGCATTTAAGTTCTGTTAACATAATAAATGCTTGTCATCAACTACCTTCAAATTCAGAGGAAAGGGGGGTAATTTTCAACCATCTCCTGAGTACCTCTGAGAAGAAATCAGCTGGCAAACGCATGCAGACATTCTAGAACATTATGTTCTCGTATAATTTGGTCTCGCGTTCTAGAACACTTACCCTTGCTGAGAACACGCTGTTGCTAGGATACGACCAAAGAGTAAACACCCTGACTTTCTATTATTGTTTCATAGAGTCAGAGACTGTCCAAGCCTCTGTTGCATTATTAAAACGGCTTCACTAATAGTGTCAGTGACGCCTAATCGGTACATCTAATGGAGGACACTTTCTAGTCCTTCCCTGCCTCTCTCCCATGAACTGGGAGTGCATGCCCTGGCCCTCCAGGACACTTTCCCCTCAACACATTCTTTTACCTCTTTGTTCCTTCCCTTTGAGCCTCTGCCCTCAGCCAGCCCCTTTAATCCGTGGCTGGTCCCAAGGCTGCCTCACCCAGGGCTGGGACGAGGGAGAGGCAAGAGAGGCAACCAGGCAACAAAATGTCAGGAGGCCCTGGCTCCCAGGGTGTGCAGGGCAGGGCCTGCTCACAATTTGCATCCCGGGCACCTGGTTTGCCCTGGCTCAGTCCCAGTCAGCCCTCTCCCTCGGGCGCTGCTCTACCAGGTGGCCCCTTGGAGCTCAAGGCCACACCTCCTACCTCCTCCCAAACCTCCCCAACCTAGAGCTTCTCTCTAGCTTCAGGCCATGCCTCCAACTGCTGATGTCTCCACCTAGCTCTCCTCCAACTGCCCCTGCCACTCCCCACTCACACTATTCTACCTAGCACCCCCACCAGCCCCATCCCATACCTCAAAGCAACCTTCCTTCCTGATACTGTTCTCCAAATCCTCGCCTCCTGGCTACTCACCACCATGACTGCCTTAGGCAAGAACCTCACCATCTCTCTCCCAGACTCTTGTAGTAATCACTGTTCACTCTCCCTACCTCCAATCCAATAATCCACCTGGCCCCATCATCCAGGACTCAAAGCATTTCTGCTGCAAATATCCTCATGCACAGGAATGGGTGCACAGAATGAACTCCCCGCCTAAGGAGGACGATTTGACAATATTTATCAAAATTACAAATGTATATACACTTTGACCCAGCAACTCCACTTCAGGGAACTCACTCCACATACTCATCCCTAGCCATGAGGATATGAATTGCAGCATTGAATATAATGCAAGAAATTATAAACAACCTCAATGTCCATCTGTGGGGAAGAAGTTGAATATGGTCTGCTAGATTCATGGAACATTTGACAGGCAATGAAAACATTGTGGCAGCTCTATGTATCAATACAGAATGACTTACAAGGCCTATAAATAAAAGCTAGTTATAGAATAGTGTATCTAATGCATGGCACCTGCATAAAAGGGAAGATGTATATATACATACACACATGCACATTCAGACTATCTCTAGAATAAAACACTGGGTTGGTCAGGTGCGGTGGCTCACGCCTGTAAGCCCAGCATTTTGGGAGGCTGAGGCAGGTGGATCGCCTGAGGTCAGGAGTGCAAGACCAGCCTGGCCAACGTGCCAAAACTCTATCTCTGCTAAAAATACAAAAATTAGCCTGGCATGCGGGCGCATGCCTGTAATCCCAGCTACCCGGGAGGCTGAGACAGGAGACTCACTGGAACCCGGGAGGCGGAGGTTGCAGTGAGCTGAGATCATGCCAATGTACTCCAGCCTGGGTGACAAAGCGAGACTCTATCTAAAAAAAAAAAAAAAAGAAAGAAAAACACTGAAAATGGTGACAGTGATTGCTGCTTCTGAGAAGGGGTATTTGGGGATAAGGATGAGGAGGGACCTTGCTTGCCAGTGTATACTGTTCCCATTCTCCTTCTACTGTCCAAATTATTTATGTTGAATATGTTTTACCTTTTCAAATAAAAAGGCATCCCACCAGCTCTGCAACCAGCAACCTTTCTAAAGCACAAATCTGGTTATGTCGCACTCTACTTACGACTCTCCAGGGGCTGTCTACGATGAGGGACTCTCCAGGGGCTGCCTATGACAAGGGCGTCCCAGACCATCACAGTTTATGCTTGTTACAGAGCAATTATACCCTCACTCTATGGGGTCTCTAAAGATATAATCCATCCTCCTTCTCGTGGACCGGCATCATCTGATATGACCCTCTCCAGGCTCTTTAAACTCCAGAAGCACTGAACTGCCGCCCGCAAGCTATTTTTAGCCTCCAGGCCTTTGCTCGTGCTGTATCCTCTGCCAGGAATGCCTAGAGTACTCACCCAGCTCAGCTCAGGGGCACAGCCAGTGGCTCAGCCTATAAGATGCAGCCACACCCACCCATGCCCCCTGCCTGCTCAGCTCTGAAGCCCTGCCCGCAGCCTGCCTCAACCTCCTGTGTCCTTAGAAAGACAGCACACAATGAGCTATTTATGCGCCTGCTTTATCTCCTATTCTTGAGGGTCAGATCTGTGTCCTGTTTGAAATGGAAGAAAAAAGTAATGCCCTAAATTTGAGCCCAGCTCCAGAGCCAGAAACACTTGGATTTGAATCCTGGGTCTGCTACTGGAGCTCTGCAGCCTGAAGGAATGCAGGGATGGCTGCAACCTTGAGCTGTTACTTCATCTCTCTGAGCTTTCCACTCAACCTCCTGTTTTGTTTTGTTTTTGTTTTGTTTTGTTTTGTTTGAGATCTATGAACGCGTGTACATACAGGACTAGTTGGTTTATTTCACCTGAAGTGTACTAGTAAAGTAGAAAACACATTAACTAATCAGTTTCTCTACTTTCGCTCTGAGGAATCTCTGCCCTGACTGTAACTGATGACGAATCTCTGCCCTGACTGTACTGAATATGCACATGTGAACGTCCCTGCAGACCTTGTCTTTCACTTTACCTGTATTTTTCTTAGCCCTGATCTGTCCCCATATGCAATCTTCCTCCCGTTTGTGTTTGGACACACTATCTCAAGCCCTTTTGGGAATGAGGCCAGGAGGATACCTACACACGCAGGCACCCTAACAAACAGGCCAAACCTCCAAGGGCACGGGGACCATAAGAGAAGGGCCTGTCCTGTAGGAAGTGGCCATCAAAGGCCAACTGCCAGAAACTGCTAGAACCAAGTCTCCCCATGCTAGTGCCTTGTGGTTATTTAACCTCCCACAGCCTCAGTTTCTTTATTTGTAAAATGCAGACAAGCGTGGTGACTTCACAGAGTTGTTGTGAAGATTAAATAACTCATGAAAAGCTGGGCACGGTGGCTCACACCTGTAATTGTAACACTCTGGGAGGCTGAGGCGGGCAGATCACCTGAGGTCAGGAGTATGAGACCAGCCTGGCCAACATAATGAAACCCCGTCTCTATTAAAAATACAACAATTAGCCAGACGTGGTGGTGGGCAACTGTAATCCCAGCTACTCAGGAGGTTGAGGCAGGAGAATCACTTGAACCCAGAAGGTGGAGGTTGCGGTGAGCCGAGATCATACCACTGCACTCCAGCCTGGGCAACAGAGTAAGTGAGACTCTGTCTTGAAAAATAAATAAATAAATAAATAAATAAAATAATTCATGAAAGACCTTACTACAATACCCAGCATTCAGTAGGTTCAGTAGATATTGATAAACACAGGAACTGATGAATACAGAATCTGAAAGGATCCTCAAAGCTCCTCCAAAGAAATCCAGCCACGTCTCGCCCTAGTGCTGACAAGAGAAGTAAGTTCCCCAGAGGATGCCTGATTGTAACCTCAAATACTGGAGCTGGCCTACAACACTCACGAGCTTTTGCAAGAGAGTTCCGGTTCCTCTAGGAAGATCATCTTTCTTCCTGCCCAGGGCATGGGACACTTGATCCAAGCTGGCACCTGGCTGGATCCTGTCCACATTGGGCAAGCTTGTCTCTGCACCTGCCAGGTACTTCCTTAGCCTGCTATCAAGAAGCCAAAGGAGGAGGCGTTCTGCAGGAAGGGGTGCTCAGGAATGCCTCCAGCTCACTTCCTGTCAAAGGACAAATCCTTCCATGTTTAAGGGGTAGAAATCCTTGTAAGTGGTAATCAAGAGAATCCATTGAAAACCTGACTGTACCCTCCTAGAGGTGAGATCTACTTTTGAGCTTTTGCATGCCTTGTGTGCTCGGGCTCCAGTGTGCTGTTCCTAAACTGGAGCTGGGCAGGGCATTCGTGGTCCAGGGGCCTGTGCTCAAGCCAGTGTATACCCTGGGCCTGGGAGTGTAGAGGTCAGTGTCTCCTGTGGCCAGGACCCACACAGACAGCAGAGGGGCCAAGTCATCAAAGAAGGACAAAGTGAGAGCCAGCACTGAGCTCTCAGGAGCAGAATCCTCCAGGCATTCCAGTTCCCCATAAGAGAGACAGCAGGATGAATAGAAAATACACAGGCCTGGGAGGCAGATGGACACCACTGATTAATGGCATGACTTTAAGCTCATTATTCAACATCTCCACGTCTCTATTGACTCACCTGTGCAGCCAGGATGATGATCACTATGTGGATTGACAAGACAGATGACGACAGGGAAACCCAGGTTATGTGATTAATCAGGGCAGGGTGTCCTCCCTATCACAATTTTTTAAATGCAGTTTTGTAATGTCACAGAACTATGAACAACTGCAGGGGAGGCCCAAGCCTTGTTTGCTCACACGAGTTCCCCCACCCCTTTCTTGCTACCAGCTATGCCAGTCTTCAGGTTATTATGTCCCAGCTCTAAAGTCACCCTTCTTTGCCCTGCTTTGAAATATTGGAGCTGGGCCCTGTAAACATTTCCCCTTTGTCAGCTGGTGCAATGTTAGGCTTTGTCACAGGGGGCTCTGGAGGGATGCCACAAGGACAGCAGAGGAAGGGGCTTCTCTTCCTGCTGCCAGAACATGGCGTTTCCTCCTGTGGCACAGCTGCCAGTGGGGCTGGTGTGCAGGAGCAGTGATGGCACTCATTCTCCAGCAAACTTCACACCCTGCACCCTACGAGCCACTTTTGTAGAGTAGCTCTGGCCTGCTCTCTCTCTCTCTCTTTTTTTCTCTCTCTCTCTCTCTGAGTTTTCAGGCCCCCATCTGTGCTGGTCCTCTAGACTGCTCTGGCTCCCACGCTGGCAAATCTCCCCACCAGCAGCAGTTTTTGGTGTTCCTGCAGCAGCTGCGTCCTCTCCTAAAGGTCAGGGGCTCAGCTTGAGGGGATGAAGTCTTAGTTCCTTCATTGTTGACTCCCACTCAGCCCTAAGGGTAGCAGCCACTTCCTGCAGCTGCTGTTCCTGAGACCCTTGGAGTACTCTTCTACCCTTTGTAGCACTCAGCCACCAGATTTCACCTGTTAGCAGTGTCCTGGGGCCGCTGTAACAAAAGTGCTAAAAACCAGTGGCTTAAAAACAGCAGGAACGTGTTCTTCACAGTTCTGGAGGACGGAAGTTCAAAATCAAGGTGTCAGCAGTGCCCTGCTCCCTCTAAGACCCCGGGGATCCTCCTGGCCTCTTCCACTGAATGCTTTCAGTGGCTTCACTCCACTCTCTCCCTCTGCATTCCATGGCCATCTTCTCCCTGTGTGTCTGCATCCAAATGTCCCTCTTCCTGCAAGGACACTGGTCATATTGGACAAGGCCTGCCTTTGATTACATCTGCAAAGATCCTATTTTCAAATAAGGTCACATTCACAGGTACCAGGGGTTAGGACTTCAACATGTCTTTCTCAGGGACACAATTCAACCCATAACACCAGACCCTTTGTGCTTGTTGATGAGTCATTTTCCCTGTTACATTTTCCCTTTTCAAAGTACTGGTGTGGTTTCTGTCTCCTGCCTAGTCCCTGACTAACACATGGCCCTAATTTAACTCACCATAACTCTCATCTGTACCAGTCCAGCTGAGGTGGAATATTAAAGAAAGAAAAGAGAAATAGAAATTAAAAGGAAAAAAAAAAAAACAAGCTGCCTGTGATTCTCCTGCTTTACCCCGAGGTCTCTCTTGTCCTCCTGATTTTTCTGCAACACAGCAACCCCTAAGCCATCTCACTGCCTCCACGCCCATCCATCTACAGTCTCCTTCCACAGCACCCTGCTTAAAACCCTCCAGAGACTTCTCAGCCAGGGTGAAATCCACACTCTGCCCCATGGTGCTCTGCCCTGCCCCTTGCCACACTCACCTTGGACCTGCGTCTCCCCTTGCTCACTAGACTCCGAGCCCAACAGCATCCCCACCCCAGGGCCTTTGTTGGGCCACTCTTTGGACACGGCCTGAATTCCCCAGGGCATCTGCTGCCACCAGCTCATCATGTGAGCCTCTGCTCTGCCTCTCCCCTCGGGGAGGCATTCCCTGACCAACTACTGGCTAAGGCCCCCTCCTGGTCACCCGCTGTCACAAGGCCTCCTGTTGTGATCCTCCCCGCAAGCACCTGTACCTAGAATTGTCATGGCTGTCCGTTCTGTGTCTGCTCCCCACTCCACCCTCGGCAGCGTTAAACCCTGAGACCAAGACCAGGCACTGCCTAGCATCTCCAGCACCAAGGACAGTGCCCGGCACACAGGAGGGGCTCAGCGAGTATTTGTTGACTGACTGTTGACGTTGCAGCCTTTATTCGAGTACAAATCTATAGAACATGGTAATTACATACTCAGCATTTTAAAAATTCAGATTTTCAGAAATAACAACCACCTGAAAGAAACCCTGGATTTTTGTGGGTTTTCTTCATAAACTTCAGCACCTTTGTCCTTTCTCATCAACGCTGTGGAAAATGCTGTATGGTCAGGCCTGCCGCTGAATGAAGTCACTTCCTACTGAAGCCTGGGGTGGCCCTGTGTGACTCCTCTGATGGACAAGCCTGGCCCTGGCAAGGGGAACGTCCACACAGACCTCTCCAGCAGCAGAGCAAGAAACCAGGAGGTTCTCTGATGATAAGTCCTGCTCTCTGAGAAGCAGCACAGTCAAATGTAGAGAAGGCAGGACTAGGGGCTGTGGTTAGAGCTTTTGCCATAGACTGAGTGTTTGTGTCTCCCCAAAATCCATGCATTAGATCCTAATGCCCAGTGTGATGGTATTGGGAGGTGGGGTCTTTGAGAAGTGGTGACAGGATCCGTGCCCTTACACAAGAGGCCCTGGAGAGCTGCCTTGCCACTTCCACTGTGTGAGAATGCATTGAGAAGACCCAAGAAATGGGTCCTCATCAGACACCAGATCTGCAGGCGCTCTCATCCTTGGATTTCCCAGCCTCTAGACTATGAGAAATAAATTTTTACTGTTTTTAAGCCACCCAATCTGTGGCGTTTTTTTACAGCAGTCTGAACAGACCGACAGCTTTGTTCCCCAGTTTGTCACCTCCTGTGTCCTTGGGCCACACCCTTAATCTCAGTCAGTGACAGGTCTCCCCCTGCAAATGAGTAAACTAAGGAGACCTTGCTTTGAGGGAGATGTGTCCTATACATAGACCACTCTAATTAATGCTAATTAAGCTGTTTCCTAATACAAGCCAAAGTAATCATTAAGAAAACAATGTCAATGGTATTAGCATTTGGTTACACTCTTGGGAACAGCTCAGAAAATAAAAGCCTATGAATGATTCCAGAACATGCTTAGAGCTGCTCCCTTGCTGCTGCCACCCAGATCTGACTTCTTGATAAGCCCAAGAAGCCCCCACGAGGAGCTGTTCTTGCCTGGAGCCTCTGGAAAATTGACATAACTCACGAGGAGCTGTTCTTGCCTGGAGCCTCTGGAAAATTGACATAACTCACGACGTGTGTCAGATTGCAGCAAAGATGGAGCTCAGAGAGGTTCCATTCCTGCCTGCCCCATTTTTGAAAACCAAGAGAAACTCATCAGAGTGGCAAGAGAGTGGCCAGCTCTGAGGAAATGAACACCTGGGTGGACCTCAACACCCACCCCCGGCACTTTCTGAGCCACTGCTTTCCTCTGCAAAGAGGGTCTATAATCTCTACCTTCGGGGAGAATGCAGATTACAGATACTATATGTACACAGTAGGTAACCAATGAATGGTGTCAAACATCTACCATCTTGGGGCATGCTGAGTGCAGGGATCTGGCCACAGACCCGGGGCCTCTTCCAGCTGCCCAATCAGAGCCCTCTGCAGCCCACTCCTCACCTGGAGGCCCCTTGTCCCCAACTCATGGGCAGGGTCCCTCTGAAGCTGTTACCATCATTACTAGAATGTAAGGTCACAGGGCAATCTATGTTGTCCACAGGTGCATCCGTGGCACGTAGAACACACATTCAAACATTCAGTAAATGTTTGTTGAGGGTCATATGAATGAATGAAGGATGCGCCCAACACCAACCTTTTAGCCAACATTCTGTCATCACGAGAATTTTCTAGGGGCTCAGACAGTCCCTGGGTCCCTCCAATTCCAAAGACACACACAACTATCCAGACGGTTCCCTCAAATGCCTCCCCCAGACTTGGGAGAGACTAGTGCACAGGCAGCCTCTCCGGAGCAGTCCCTGCACCAGCCTCCTCAAGCTCCCCAAACTCTCACCCTGCCTTATTCTCCTTGGAGTGGGTGAGGGCCCATGCTGGCAGAACAGCTCTCAACCGCCCTGGCAGAGATGGGCTACCTGACACCTTGTGCTTTCTTCAGAACCCCTTAGGGCCTCAGCTGAAGCTCAGACAGAGTGCACGCGCGCGCGCGCACACACACACACATCTAATTTTCAACACACTTGCACAAATATAGAAACATCATGGGGAAAAATGCAAAATACCTATGATTTCTGGAACAAGATCCGAGATGTCAAAGATATTCCCTGCTTATTCTGCTCATGCCCGGGCTCCCCTGCCCACTCCCGGAGCGTTCATGTGATATCATGAAAAAGCAGCAGGGGTGGCATGAACTTGCACACTAGGCTGCCCAGGCTTGAGACCCAGCTCTGCCACCTAGAAGCTTGGAGCCCCTGAACAAGCCGCAATTCTGTGCCTGGGCTTTTCTGACTGCAAAATGAGGATAATCACAGCCCCTGCCTCCAAAGTGTCCCGAGGATCAAATGAGTTGATGATACTTGCACGGCGCTCGGATCGTGGTAAGTGTGCTGCATAAGTGCTCCTTAAATCACCATCTGGAGTTTCCATACCAACCTCTCCCTGGCTTCATCTTATTTTTTTCTCCCCCTCATTTTTATTCCTCTCTGATTTCCTCACGTATGTTTTTTAATCTTGTCATATTGAGTGCATTTTTGCAAACTGCTTCTAATACTTCAGGGAACTAAATGCTGTGTTTCGTGCTCTCTTTTCCCCATCACCTCCTTGAATATTTAGTAAGTCTTTGTGAGGATGTCAGCCCCTCCCTGCTGGGCTGGGGGTGTCCTGGGTAAGGGGGCCGTGCCCACCATGGGAGCAGCACACAGGCCCAGCTTGCTGGGGGCCGCACTCATGGGAAACAGAGAGGGGTGACAGTGAGAACAGAGGCAGGGACAGAGCCAGCTCCTTGATCCTGCTGCCCCTGGAAGCCTCTCCTCTCAGCATCAAGCCCAGGCAGATTTGGGGTTCTGTTGTTTAGGAGAGGTGGGATTTCCTTGCTGTAAGTGGGACAACTATCATCACTATAACCCATCATGAATGAAAATGAAACAGAATGAGAAGACAAAAAGCCAGAAAGATGTTCTCCTTCCTCTGTGCTCACACCGCTCTTCAGAGAGGGCTGAGGCACGGGACCCCACGTTCTAACCCCAAGGAGTCCCCATAACCCTGTCTGCTACACTGAGACACAGGTCCCTTCCTGCTCACATGAAGTAAGCCATCCATTTTTTTTTAATCCCCATAGAACACAAGTGGCAACGAAAAGACACAATATAAAGAAAGGGTTAAGTAGATCAGTGGTTGCCAGGGGCTAAGGGAAGGGGAAAATTGGCACAGGTGTCTTTTTGAGGTGATTGATGAAGTGTTCTGGAATTGCTGGGGGAGTTACACAAACTTGTGAATGCACTAAAAACAACCAAATTGGACAATTTGAAAGAGTGAATTTTATGGCATGTGAATGATCTCTTAATTTAAAAAAAAAAAAAGCCTGCCAAAGTTTCATTTAAAACCACGGAAGGCCGGGCACAGTGGCTCATGCCTTTAATCCCAGCACTTTGAGAGGCCACAGCGGGCTGACTGCTTGAGTTCAGGAATTCAAGATCAGCTGGGCAACTTTGTGAGACTCCGTCTCTAAAAATAGATACATAAATAAATAAATAAATAATAAAATGACACCACAGAGCCCGAAGCCCCAGACCCATCCTAGACAAGGATGCTCCAGGCCTGATGTTGCCAGTGTGTGCAGCAGGCCATTGTAGGACCTGAGTGTGCCTTAAGGGAGTGTGGGATCTGTGGCTGAAATTCAGGAAGATTCAGCTTGTATTTCTTACATGGGAAAGACCCTCAGAAAAGTAGGGGTTGATCCCCCTTCCCCTTCATCACTGATGGTGGCACCCCCACGAGCACCTAGTGGGGCCAGTGGGATCATCTCAGGCACCAAGGTACTCCACGGTCTGAAAGCATTTTTTTTTTTTTTTTTTTTGAGACAGAGTCTTGCCCTGTTGCCCAAGCTGGAGTGCATTGTGGCTCGATCTTGGCTCACTACAAACTCTGCTTCCCGGGTTCAAGTGATTCTCTTGCCTCAGCCTCCCGAGTAGCTGGGATTACAGGCGCCCGCCACCACGCCCAGCTAATTATTGTATTTTTAGTAGAGACGGGATTTCACTATGTTGCCCAGGCAGGTCTCGAACTCCTGACCTCAAAAGATCCGCCCGCCTCGGTCTCCTAAAGTGCTGGGATTACAGGCGTGAGCCACCGCGCCCGGCCCCCTTTCTAAGCATTCTGACTTCATAGGATCCCCTGGCGGTCCCATGAGGGAGACAGGGCCACAGCCACTGTCCCCATTTGGCAGCTGAGTGAAGGTGGAGCTCAGAGGTGGATCCAAACCCAGGCTGGGTTTCCTCCTACGTCGGAGATGTCTGCTTTACTTTTATTAAAACATCGTCCCGATCTGCCACACCTAAAGCTGTGTATCTGAGTGCGCCGGGCCGGCTCCCTGGGCCCCATCTGCCTTCAGGCCTCCAGCTCTTGCCTGCAGCGACCCCTGGTGGGTGCACCGGCCTCGTCACCTCCAGGCTGGGGACTGGGCTTCCCCGGAGGCCGCACCTGGAAGGAATACGCCCCGGATAAGGCCCGCGATGGAAACGGAACCCGGCTGGCTCACTGCCAGCGGCCTGGTCAAGAACGCGGGCTCCGGAGCCCGACTGCCGGTGGTATCCGCCCACCTCACCAGCCTGCCAGCCCTGTGTCCCTGCAGTCCCCAGCCTTTCCACCATCTCAGGCCTGGGATGGAAACAGCACTTCTGCAGATGGCTTGGGAGGCCTGGAAGGACGGTTCAGGTAAAGTGCACCGCCCGGGGCGGAGCAGCAGCCACAGTACACACACAGGCGCTGGTGCTTCTCCTTGCTGTAGGCCCGCCGCACCTGTTCATGCTCATCAACCCACGCTATGAAATTAGTTCACTCTAGGCCAGGCACAGTGGCTCATGCCTGTAATCCCAGCACTTTGGGAGGCCGAGGCAGGTGGATTGCTTGAGGTCAGGAGTTCGAGACCAGCCTGGCCAACATGGTGAAACCCTGTCTCTACTAAAAATACAAAAAATTAGCCGGGCATGGTGGTGCATGCCTGTAATCCCAGCTACTAAGGAGGCTGAGGCAAGAGAATCTCTTGAACTTGGGAGGCGGAGGTTGCGGTGAGCTAAGACCACACACTGCACTCCATCCTGGGCAACAGAGCAGACTCTGTCAAAAGAAAGAACGGAAGAAAGGAAGTGAGGGAGGGGAGAAATTTGTTCACTCCACATACACATCAACTGTCCCCTGTGTGTCTGAGGCAGGGAAGGGAGGAGACCTGCCTCTTAGTGTTCATAACAAAGAAGGACCGGGACCCTCCCAGGCCACAGGAGCCTCGGCCTGCACCCAGGCCACAAGGGTTTACTAAGCACCCTGTCAGTCCCACCAGGCGCTCAGGGACCAATGAGATCCCACCTCTGGGAGTCACTGCAGCCCAGAGGGGTGAGGGGCAGTGCCACAGAGAGGCCAGGCCTCCGCGGAAGGCCGGAGGGAGAGTGGCCAGCCCCAGGGAGGGAGGGAAGCCTCACAGGAGAAGGGCACACGTGTCCAGAATGTTCCCTCTCCACAGAGAGGGTCTTTCTCTCCAAAGCACACTGCTGCAGGCAGCATCCGTGGCCCACATAGAAAGAGGCTCGCCTTTGATTCAGCCTGAGAGGTTCCCTTTTTTGTCTCTGCTCAGAAGCGCAGCCTGAAAGGAGAGTGAGGCACTGCCTCCTTTTGAAATCACGCAGCTGCTGCTGAGGCCCCAAAGAAAGATACAAATTCACTGGGATCTTTCCCCAGATCTGCGTTGCTCTCATTGTAGAACCTGTTGGGACTTTGCAACAGTATTTAGAAAACACCTAATGCCCAGTTTAAATCTTCTTCAGAAGTCTGGAGATGGGGGAAGGGAGAGGAAATTATTTTAGAATTCCGCTTCCTTGTGGCAACATCCAAAGATAAGAGAAACACAGAGAGCACTGGCGGGACCTGGGAGGAGGCAAAGATTTCTCTAAACCAACGTCTGGGGCTTCCAATAACCAGACACTGGCTGCCACTTCAGGATCTTAGCACCTCGAGCTCCAAGCTCCACTTCCAGACACTTGGTGGCTTTCAGCCCTGGGGATGTCATTTAACCTTTCCAGCCTCGATGTCCACATCCACTTAACTTCGTACATCTCCCTGCAGAGCCCACTATACAGCAAGCACATGCCCTGGAATCCAGGCCCTGCCTCCGGGAGTTCCAATCTGTGTATGGGTATAAGAGGGATGTGTCTCTATTCATAGGGGCTTACAAGGCTGGTGCCAACCATACTGGCATTCCGGAAACTTCTGAGAGGGGGCTCAAACATGTTCTGAGAAGAGGGCCCAGCCGCCTCTACCTGGCAGAAGTCAGGGAATGAGCCCGCTGTGGGTTTTTGAGGTTCTGGGGCCACTCCCCTTGGCTGTGAGTCTTATTACCCCACTGTGGTGATGGGCTGAAAGCCCCCAGTGGGGGTGGGTACACACCAAGCTCAGAGACACAGCAGCAAAGTGGGGGCCTGAGAAAGCTGCCTCCCAGGCCTGCTGATCGGGACATTCCAAACGGGAAAGGGTGATTAACAACTGCGGGAGCCGGAAGAGGGGAGAGGAGAGGGACAGAACAGGGAAAAAGACCCTAGATCCTGGGCCTGCCCAAGGGCAGGAGCCAGCCTGGCCAAAGTGAGCCTAGAGGCCACACAGACATGGGCCCCTTCTGCGGAGCGGGCCTGTCGAGGGGGCGGGGCTGTCCCTGATACACAGCCTGGGCTCTACATGGACACCTGCCCAGGCAGGGGAGGGGATGCTTTCTGACTGCTCTGCCTCTGGGGAATGGGGACTCCTGGCCTTTCTCCATGCCCCAATATCATCTGTGAGCTCCCTCTCACCCCTCACTTGGCCTTTTAAGGAGAGTGACCCCAGAGGGCTGGAGTTTTGGGAGCCTCCAGAGTCCCGGCTTCTGTGGGTCTCAGTGGCTGGGGGGGGGCGGAGGGTGAGACCAGCGCTGGACTCGACCTTGCCTTTTCTGCGTCCGCCAAATGGCCCTGGGGGCCCAGGTGATCCTCACCGCCTCCTTTCCCTGTTCCTGTGACAAGCCACAGCCTGTCCTCCAAGCCAGCTGCCCCTCCCCTCTTTTGGGGTCGCCCTCTTCTGCCCTGGACCCGACTTCCTGGAAGGAAGACCGAGGCGGGAGATGCTGACTGCAGGATTCAGCCAACCGAGGGCCTGAGCCTGGGCCCCTCGGTCCACCACAGCCCCGATTTTTTAGTGTAAATATTGTATCTAAGTACAGCACAGACAGAGAAAAGCGCACGAGTCCTGAGCGCACAGCTCAAATCCCACACGCATCACCGGAGCAGCCTGCGCAGAGCAAGGGCAGAGCGCTCCCTTGCGGTCACATCCTGTCACTACTCAACCGAGGGTGCCCGCTGCAAGGTTAAGTCTCCGGGCCTCGTGCTTCATACAGGAATTAATAGAATCCCACCAGATGGTGTTTGTGAGGCGTAGATGGCGAGGATATCTGCAGCTGCAGTTTGCTCATTCTCATGGCTGCACTGCACTGCACGGTGTGAGCAGAACACAATTTATCCTTCCGCTGCTGATGGGCATTTGGGCAGTTTGCGGTTTGGGGTCTGGCCAGTCCTGCTGTTGTGAGCATTCTTAAGCCTGCCTTTTGGTGAATTCACACGCCCGTGGGGTGAGTATGTGCCTGGGGTTCGGATGCTGGGTGGGTGTGTTCCATTTCAACATTGATGGCAGGATTGTTGTCTATTTCACTCCCCGCCATATTCCACCACCTCGAATTGTGCCTGGAATATCATAGGTGCTCAGTAAATATCTGTTGAAATGAATTCTCTCCTCTCTCTCTTTTTTTTAGACAGAGTCTTGCTCTGTTATCCAGGCTGGAGTGCAGTGGCACCATCATAGCTCCAGGGGACCCTGGCTTGCCCCCCTCTGCCCCCAGCGCCCAGCAGAGAGCCTGGCACATGAGGAGAGTGAGGTTTGAGGGGAGACGAAGGATAGGACATTCACATCCCATGACTGGCTGCCCAGGGCAGGACAGCAGGGGTCCAGGAAGGTGTCTGGGAAGAGGAGGATGACTATGGCCGGGAGCTGGGTCCCGCTTGGAAACTGCATCCTGTCAGGCCCTAGAATCTGTCAGACACACAATCACGCAATGAAGGAGACGTTGGTATCAATTAACTCATGTTCAGTGAAGGCCAACGCTGTTCAGTGAGCAGATTACCTGTGTCCGCCAGGCAGGGTGTGGAGGTGAGGGGGACATTGTAGCTGGATCTGAAAGCTGCTTATTGCACCCGAATCAGCAGCCGATGACGCCTCCCATTCAGGCTACCCAGAGGTCTGACCGATGACCTGCCCCTGCCCCAGGATGTGGGGCTGCCGCGTGAAACGCAGTCTTAGCAGCTGCAAGGGAGGGCTCCAGCCACCATGCCAGAAGAGGCTTACAGGGAGAAGGAGCCGGAGAAAGAATGTGACCAGCACCGCTGATTCTTAGTGAGCTGAGCAGTTTTGCCAGGTGGGGCCACCCTCAGAAACGAGCCAGCCCGCATTTCCCCGAGTCAAAAGAGTGCCGTAGACTACAAAGAGTGCCAGCACCACAGCCCTGGCCATGGGGTCAAGGGGAAGGCTAAGTAGGTGGAGGCGAGTGGTCACAGCACTCATCAACGCCCGCCCTATCACAGTAGACTCATCTGCGGCTCCAAGTGCCAAGGGTGAGGCCAACCCAAACTCACTGCAGTCAAGGAATCCCGGAAAGAGAGAAAAGGGGTCTCACCAGTGGCTGGAAGCAGAGCGGGGTTCGCTGCACTCCCACAAGGGCCCTCCCCGCCTGCCCCAGAAGTTCAGGGACAGTGAGGGGCTGGGCCGGTGCAGGAGGGAGCTCATTTCTCCCTAGGAGGGAGACCGAGAGGCTAAGTGGGGAGGAACTGAATGTTCTGAAGAGCTGACGTGGCCAAGCGCCCGAGAAGACCACAGAAGTGCCCCCCGTGTGCCTCCTGAGCCACCAGCCGGCGGGCATGGCACCGGGCAGACCTCAGCTCCAGCCCACTCTGCACAGGTGGAGTCTCCGGGTGTCCAGGGGCACAGCCACGCTTGCGCAGGGGGTGACCCGAGGGCCTGGAGGGGCAGCTCAGTTCAGCTCTAAGTCTGAGGCCACATTCTGCCTGTTTCCTTGAACTAATTTCTCACTTTAACTGAAGACTCATGTATCCCCTACAAAATTGCTTTGCCCACATGGGCTGGGTTTTGGATTTTATTTTTGAGAGAGTGAGCTCCAGAAAACAACTTAGAATCCTCTTTTGTCCCTTGGCGGCACTCCCCGGGCCGCCAGGGAGGAAAGGCCCTGCCACTTTCTGCAAAGGCTCTAACTGCCACCCCGTGTCCCTGCGGGCGCACTCCTGCCCCACAGCCGTGCCCTCAGGAAAAAGTGCCCGAGAGAACCTTGACCCTCTGGCCAGAACCGGGCAGGCTTGCAAACTCACCGAGTTCCACCAGTTCAAACACAAGCATCCAGCCAAAGCAAATGGAGAACTGATAGGCACGGAGGTCCACGGCATTTTATTCACGGATGCGTTCATTCATTCCAACATTCATTCATTCATTTTCCCAGGCCGTGCTAGGAGCTGGGACACAACCCAGTCCTGGCCCCTGTCTTTTAGCAGCGCACCCACACTGAAGGGGCAGACACAGGCACTGCTTCTACATGCGGGGGCAAGGAGGCAGTGTGGAGCAGGAGGGCCCCTCCACCTCCCAGGGCGTGGGGTGAGGAAGCTTCCTAGAAGGGCTGCCGTGGCTTAAGAGATGAGTGTCAGCCAAAGTAGCGGGGGGCAGAGAAGCATCCTAGGGAAAGACAGCCAGAGAGCAAAGTCTTCTATGCAAGACGCTTGAAGCACCTGGGCGTGGCGGGAGCACAGAGGACAAGCCCTGCCGCCTCGTGAAGGCAGCGCCGCCACGGAGCCGCTGAGGTTTGATTTACGCCATTTTTAGGTGGTCAGAGGGACTGTTTGACCCAACTTCTCATCCTTAGAGGAATTCAGGGATGGACTTCAGAGCTCGCCTCCAAAAGAGATTTGAAATTTAATTACCTACCGTGTCAATATGTACACCTACTATGTACCCACAAACAATTAAAAATAATTTAAAAAAAAAAAAAAAAAGAGGCTGTTGCAATAGCCCAGGCCAGAAATTCTGGGACCTGAACTAGAATTTGTGTGGAGAGGAGAAAATGCCACTTGGGTTTCAAATTTGGCAGGATTTGGTGATTGACTTAGTGAAAGGCAGAAAAATTGTTTCTAATCTCCACCCCCCAACACTGTGCCTTCTAACAAGGGCAGTTCCTGGTAAGGACAGGATCTTTTGATTGGAGAGCAAAAAGTCAATACCCTTGGTTATTATGGCTTTTGGCCAAATTATAGGCAATAGCAGGCAATGGAAGGAGGAAAATGAGAGCCTGGAGAAGCAGGGCAGAGCCCACCTGCTCAACTAAGAGAGGGGACAGGGCTGTGAGGCACAGGTGCTCCAGAGGCTGAAGGAGCCAATGGTGCTGGGAGCTGCCTGAAGGTGGGAGGTCTCCATGAGCCAGGGTTCTGGGTATGAGTGGCCCAAAAGAGACCCTGGGAGAGAGGACATCAGGGGAACAAGCACCTGAGGGGGGTGGGCACGACACAAACCCTTCTCCCAGCCCAGAGTCTCTTCAAAAGCTCAAGCCAGATAACTCCTTTTTCACACCAGGTAAGCAGATTCTCTCTTGGGGAATGAGAAGGGCATGAAGACCTGCTGAAGCCAGTGCAATCCTGGAAAGTGCCTGGACAGCACCCCAGAAGAGAGGGTGACCTGGGTCACTGAAGACAGGGTCGGGGATAACACTGTTAACTTGATGATACATCAGCTGTCCCCAGACCACACCAGCATCCAGGAGTGAATGAAGCGGGCACCTTAGTAGGCAAGGAGTAAGCCCCGCTTTGCTGATCATGCATCCCAGGCTCCTAGAATGCCCCCTGGGAATTTCTAGACACATCCATGCGCTTGTGACCCAGGGGCCAGAGCCAGGGGTCATTTTGCTTTGTGCCCCCTCCAAAGCAGGGTTTTCCTAGTGTAGCACATTTGTGCCCCAAATTCTCAGAGGTGTTTTATTCCCAGCCCCTGTCCTCAGAAGAATCAGACATGATCTAAAGGGGGCTGGTAGGGGACACTGAGACAGCAAGGCTGCACCATGCCCAGTGTCGCCTGCCTGGCACAGGCTAGCTGGAGACTGGCACTGTGCTGCTCCTTCGTCCCAGCTGCCATCTGCATGGGCGGAAGAGTGCCCTGGGCCTTGGTGGTGCAAGGAGGGCGGGAGACAGACCCTCGCGTTCCTCTGGTCTCAGGGTCATGGGCCTGGGTGGAGGGGGCACCCACCCTACTGGAACTGGGTGCTCCAGGCTGTGCCCGTGGCCTCGACACTCTGCACTTGTTAAAGGGGAAATGACAAAGGGCAGCCTGTTCTTTCTCTTCCTCACCCTCTGAAACTCCTTCCTGCCCAGTGAATTTCTGATACATTTTAACTGAAAAATTGATATACAAATAAAGCAAATTGAGGGTAGGTTGGAATGAATAGTTGGAGCACAGAGGATTTTTAGGACAGTGAAACTACTGTGTCTGATACTATAAGGGTAGATGTGTGTCATCATCCATCTGTCCAGACCTATAGAACGCACAACACCAAGTGTGAACTCTAATGTAAACTGTGGGCTTTGGGGGATGATGAGGTGTCAATGTAGGTTCTTTGTAACAAACATGCTGGCTGCTGCGGTGTGGGATGTTGATAGTGGGGAAGGCTGTGTGTGTGGCAGGGGGAGGGGTTTTATGGGGAATTCACTGTCCCCTTCAACTTTGCTGTAAACCTAAAACTGCTCTGATAGACTAAATGAAGTCTATTAATTTTATTACATTGCATTTGAAAAATAAAAATAAAAAGATTACATTGTCACATTGTTTTTTTACTCTAGTTCTAAAGAACTGCAAGAAAAAAAAATTTTTTTTTTTTTGAGACAGAGTCTTACTCTGTCACCCAGGCTGGAGTGCAGTGGCGTGATCTCAGCTCATTGCAACCTACGCCTCCCAGATTCAAGCAATTCTCCTGCCTCAGCCACCTGAGTAGCTGGGATTACAGGTGTGTGCCCCCATATCCCACTAATTTTTGTATTTTTAGTAGAGACGAGGTTTCACCATGTTGGCCAGGCTGGTCTTGAACTCCTGGCCTCAAGTGATCTGCTCACCTCAGCCTCCCAAAGTGCTGGGATTACAGGTGTGAGCCACCACACCCAGCCCTTATATTTCTTCTGGAAACCTACACTTTCATTGAATTTTCAATCACTAAACTTTATTAGTATGTGGCAGACACTGTTGTAGACAGACATCGCCAGCACATAGGAAAGTTCTCCTCTGTTCCCTCATGGAGTCTTCATCCTACTGAAGACAGATGATAAACAAATAAATATGTAAATAAGGCCAGGTGTGGTGGCTCACACCTGTAATCCCAGCACTTTGGGAGGCTGAGGAGGGCGGATCATCTGAGGTCAGGAGTTTGAGACCAGCCTGGCCAACACAGTGAAACCCCGTCTTTACTGAAAATACAAAAATTAGCCAGGCGTGGTGGTGCATAACTGTAGTCCCAGCTACTCGGGAGGTTGAGGCAGGAAATCACTTAAATCCAGGAGGCAGAGGTTGCAGTGAGCCGAGACTGTGCCATTGCACTCCAGCCTGGGCAACAGACCGAGACTTCATCTCAATCAATCAATCAGTCAGACACATGAATTCTGATCAGTTCTGTGGAGAAACTAAACACTGAGTTTGATGAACTGCTCACCGGGGGGCACTCTCACTTCAGATCACCTGGTGTGAGAAAAGCCTGAAGAGGTGGTACATAAGCTGAGGCTGCAGTGACGGGGGTAGCAGGTCGTGCCAAGGCCCCAAGGTGGGAACCAGCCTGTTGTGTCTGAGGAACTGAAAGAATACTGCCATGAACAGAGGGAGAGAGGGAGGGGTTTGAGGTGATGTCAGAGGCAGGCTCTTAAAGGTCTGCTCAGGAGGGCAGATTTTTCTTCTATGTCTTATAAGAAGCCACTGGGAAAGGTTCTGTCTGTTTGTTTAACAGTTTTATTGAGATATAATCCACACACCATACGATTCACCCAATTAAAGCGTATAATTCGACCTGGCACAGCGGCTCATGCCTGTAATCCCAGCACTTTGGGAGGCTGAGGCAAGCGGATCACCTGAGGTCAGGGGTTTGAGACCAGCCTGGCCAACATGGCAAAACCTCCTCTCTACTAAAAATACAAAAATTAGCTGGGTGTGGTGGCGGGCGCCTGTAATTCCAGCTACTCGGGAGGCTGAAGCAGGAGAATGGCTTGAACCCAGGAGGCGGAAGTTGCAGTGAGCCAAGACTGTGCCATTGCACTCCAGCCTAGGCAACAAGAGCGAGACTCCATCAAAAAAAAAAAAAAATCCATTATTCAATGGTTTTTAGTAAATTCATAGATATGTGCAACCGTCCCCTCCCAACTCCCAGCCCTAGACAGCCACAAACCTACTTTCTGTCTCTATAGACTTCCTAGTTCCGAACTTCAATATGAAAGTAATCATGTGGTTATTTTGTGTCTGGCTTCTTCCACTTAGCATAATGTCATCAAGGTCAATCTATATCGTGGCATGCCACTGTGCTTCCTTCCTTTTAATGGCTGAATAATATTTCCATTGTATAGACATGACACATTTTGTTTATCCATTCGTCAGGTGATGAACATTTGAGTTATTCCAGCCTTTTGATTATGACGAATAATGTTGCTAAAACATCCCTGTATGTGTTTGGTGTGGACATGTGTTTCATTTTTCTTGGGTAGATGCCTAGGAGTGGAATTTCTGGATTACATGGTAACTGTTGAATTATTTGAGGAGCTGTTGGACTGTTCTCCAAAGTGATTGTACCATTTTACATTCCCAAAAGCCAGTGTCAGAGGGTTCCAATTTCTCTGCCTCTTCACCAACACTTGTTATTCTCTGACTTTGATTCTAGCCAAGCTAGTGGGTATGAAGTTATTTCTCATTGTGGTTTTAATGGACATTTCTCTGATAACTAATGACACTGAGCATCTTTTCATGTGCTTATTGCTGTTTGTATGTCTTCCTTGGAGAAATGTCTACTCAGATCCTTTGCACATTTTTAAATTGGTTCTTTTGTCTTTTTATTATTGAGTTGTAATCATTCCTTATACATTCTAGATACTAGTTCATTACCAGACATATCATTGCAAATATTTTATCCCACACTGTGGGTTGTCACTTCCTTGATGGTGCCCTTCGAAGCACAAAAGGTTTTAATTTGATGAATTCCAAATTGTCTATTTCTCTTCTGTTGTCCATTGGAAAGTTTTAAGTACGGGAGAGGAGTGTGAACTAATTTAAACTTTTTCAAGAATCCATAAGAGTCTGCTTTGTGGAAAAGGAATTTTAAGATACCGTATTAGGATTCTCTAGAGGGACAGAACTAATAGGATATATATACATATATCCGTGTATATATACGTATATATACATGTATATATGTGTATATGTATATACGTATATACTTGTATATACGTATATACATATGTGTGTGTATATATATGTATATACATATGTGTGTGTATATATATGTATATACATATGTGTGTGTATATATACATATATATGTGTGTGTATATATATATATAGAGAGAGAGAGAGGAGTTTTTAAAATAGTAACTCACATGATCGCAAGGTCCCAAAATAGGCCATCTGCAAGCTGAGGAGCAAGGAGAGCCAGTCTGAGTCCCAAAACCGAAGAACCTGGAGTCCAATGTTTGAGGGCAGGAAGGATCCAGCATGGAAGAAAGATGTAGGCTGGGAGGCTAGGCCAGTCCGGCCTTTTCACATTTTTTTCCACCTGCTTCATATTCTAGCTGCGCTGGCAGCTGATTAGCTGGTGCCCACTCAGATTAAGGGTGGGTCTGCCTTTCCCAGCCCACTGACTCAAATGTGAATCTCCTTTGGCAACACCCTCACAGACACACCCAGGATCAATACTTTGAATCCTCCAATCCAATCAAGTTGACGCTCTGTATTAACCATCACAGATACCAAGAGTGAAAATAGAAAGGCCAATTAGAAACCCAAATCAAACTTGCTTAAACAATAAAGATGATTTCATATTTCAATAATTGGAATGTTCAGCTGAAGGACAGTCTTCAGACACTGATCAGGGATTGGCTCCATTTCTCCATGACTGTTTCAGCTCTGCCCCCCTTCAGCTTCATCCCTACGTGGGTTTTCCTCCTCTTGCGGGGTAGTTTCCAGGGACAACAGAGATCCATGCTTCTGCCCAAGCAAATGCCACTCTTCTAGCCATTGACCAAAGTCCAGAGCTTCACTCTGATTGGTTTAATTTATGTCACATGCTCACCCTGGAACAATCACTGTGGCCATGTGAATACCACTGGCCACTTGGCTTAGTGGCTATTGTGGTGACAAACCCCTTCCTGAGCCAATAACTGTGGCAAGGGGGATAGAGTTCTGCCAGCTGGACAACGCTGCTAGAATCCATCCAGGGTTGCTACACAATGGGGAGGGGCAGCAGAACACTCGACAGGTGTCATCAGCCACGGACATGTAATCACGAAATTTAAGCTGTCCCCAGGGAAGGGGCATAACCTTGGGCACAGCAGCTCTTTTTAGCCAATGGAAGGACACAGCCATGAAGCAACAGCAGTCAACACTCCCCATGACTGGAGGTGTGAGTGTCTCCTCCTGAAGCAGAGTCTGGGCTACACACCACAGCATCCACTACAGTATGGAACCAACATTGTTGACTCTGAGATGGCTATCTGTCTACAGGAGGTTTACTGGAGTGTGCTTTTGGCAATGATGCCTACAAGGAGGTGGCAAAAATAAGGTTGGGTAGGAGAAGCTAAATCATAAAGCTGAATCATGATGTGGGTGCTTACAAGGGCCTCAGTGGACCCCCACGGGGGGCTTAAAGCTGGGAAGGGCCTTCGGGGTTGTCCCAAATTGAGAAAAGGAGGGCAGTCCTTTGTAGCCCCAAATCTATCAATCATGGAATGTAAGCTGCCCCCATGGAGGGAGTATAACCTTGGGCACAGCAGCTCTTTTTAGCCAATGGAAGGACACAGCCATGAAGCAACAGCAGTCAACACTCCCTATGACTGGAGGTGTGAGTGTCCCCTCCTGAAGTGGGGTCTGGGCTACACACCACAACATCCACTACAGTACGGCACCAACATTGTTGACTCTAAGGGGCCACTGCAAAAGTCCACGTAGCCATTTGGAACCAAGGTGGTGGCAATGGTGAGAAAGTGGGAAAAATGTCAGCAGATTTTGAATATGTTTTGGTGCTCAAATTATCAGAAATTGCCAAAGAATGTTGGGAGCTGGTGATGGAAAGAGAACCCAATGAGATTTGAGGCTTGAGCAATTGGATTGGTAGTGTCATTGATACAGATGACAGAGTGTTCGCTGAGCACCTAGGCACTGAATAGAGATTTATTTCCTTTTTTCCTAACCTTCTCCCACTTTATTCTGAAGTTCATACGAGCCATAACAAGGATTGGAAGAAGTTTTAGAAGTAACCTCCTGGGAGTCCATGAATTAGCAGCAGTGAGAGGCTAGAGGCCTGACAAAGAATTGGGAAGCAGCTGCTATATCCCAAGCAGCAAATGCCAGTGTGGATGGAGAAGAGAGAGCATCATTCTGTGGCAGGAGAGCTTGGCTGCTGACAATGAGACTGCACCCTTGGGATTTGTCCCTTGGATTCTTTAGCATCTGAGCTCTAACCTCTGAAACACAAGAAAAAATGAGCAAGGTGATTTGTCCAGGCCACCTCTACTTCTGGAGAAAGGAGTCATAGCAAATGATCCACCACTATCTAGTCCCTGAGTGGATTAATACAAACCACCCCCAAGACACTGGGGTACTCTAAGATTGGCCCTAGACAAGCCATGGGGATACAGCACGGAAAAACTGTCCATGGCCAATATCAAAGATGCAGCTGGAGACCAGGCATCATGGGAGGTTCACAAAGGGGAGGCCTTGTCTTGTCTGCCGGAAGCTGTGCTCACAGCTTGTCTCCTCAGACTTGCTAGAGAGGCAACAGCCATAACAAAGGCTCAGACCTCACTTTTGGAGTGGCCACCATATGTTTTGGTTTTAGCTTTGCCTAGAAGCCTTGCAAATTGTTTAGTAAAGCCAGGCCAGAACATACATCCAAATGCTACTGCATCGATCCCAAGCTACCTATTTGACTTATTAGATGGCATAGAGGGTGGAGATATTATCACTTTACTAAGTGCCTCCTTATCAATGAGTCCCAGTAAGGAGCATGTGCCCACTTATCCCTGTTTGCAGTGCTACATTAAAAATCATTTATGAGGCCAGGCGTGGTGGCTCACGCCTGTAATCCCAGCACTTTGGGAGGCTGAGGCAGGTGGATCATGAGGTCAGGAGATCGAGATCATCCTGGCTAACAAGGTGAAACCCCGTCTCTACTAAAAATACAAAAAATTAGCCGGGCGTCGTGGCGGGCTCCTGTAGTCTCAGCTACTTGAGAAGTTGAGGCAGGAGAATGGCATGAACCCAGGAGGTGGAGCTTGCAGTGAGCCGAGATCGCGCCACTGCACTCCAGCCTGGGCAACAGAGCGAGACTCCGTCTCAAAAAAAATCAATAAACAAATAAATAAAAATCATTTATGGCCGGGTGCAGTGGCTCACGCCTGTAATCTCAACACTCTAGCAAGCCGAGGTAGGCTGATCACTTGAGCCCAAGAGTTCAAGACAAGCCTGGGCAACATGGTGAAACCCCATCTCCACAAAAATACAAAAATTAGCCAGGCATGGTGGTGCATGCTTGTAGTCCCAGCTACTCGGGAGGCTGAGGTGTGAGGATCACTTGAGCCCAGGAGGTTGAGGCTGTCGTAAGCCGTGATCATACCACTGCACTCCAGCCTGGGCAACAGACTCTGTTTCAAAAAAAAATTTTTTTTTAATTTAAAAAATCGTTTATATAAGGCTGGGTATGGTGGCTCAAGCCTGTAATCCCAGAACTTTGAGAGGCTGAGGTGGGAGGATCACTTGAGCCAGGGAGTTCAAGACCAGCCTGGGTAACATAGTGAGGTCCTGTCTCTACAAAAAATAAAACATTAGCTGGGCATAGAGGCATGCACCTGTGGTCACAGTTACTTGGGAGCCTGAGGCAAGGGGATCACTTGAGCCTAGGAGGTCAAGGCTGCAGCAAGCCATAACTGCGAAACTGCACTCCAGTCTGGGTGACAGAATGAGACCCTGTCTCAAAAAAAAAAAAAATCATTTATTATTGCCCTTGGATAGAATCTTTAAATTCACAGAAACACTTACAACCCTGTAGAGGGAGAAGTGCTGAATTGCCGAATTCTCCAACAATGTTTCCTCTTTCTAGATGTTTGCTCAGCATCAATTCAGATACTGCTGAATAGAAGGCAACACCCAACCACACAGCCAGAGGCCTCCTGGGGAAATCGGGGCCTGCTCTCCCCTGACCCCTCTTTCTCCTGCCTCTACCCCTTGGCTTCACAGCGATTATTCATTTTTTAACACTCATATGCTGGGTGCCTGTTGCCTATGTCAGGGGCACGCTGTTACTCCCTACACACAGGTAAAATTGATTAACTGAATCTTGCCCTCCACTGGCTTACCGTGCAATGGTAGAGACTGGAAGCAACAGACAAGGGTGAGCTTTGGAAGAGCTGATGAGGCCATGATTAATTTCAACTGAGAGGTAGGAGAGGAGGAAGGAAGGAGGTGGATTTCAGCTGGGCCATAAAGGATGGGCAATACTTCAACAACAGAAAAGTGAGAAGAGGGCATTCCAAATCTCTGAAGGCTGTTTTAAAACATGACCTGAAAATTCTGTAGCCATCTCCTCACTGAGAGGTAGAATCCACTCCCCTCCCCCTTGTCCTGGGTCCAATGACCTGCTTAACCAGGGTCAGTTTCCAAACCCAGGTCCTGAAGTGGCAGCTTCCTCTTCCTGATTCTTAGGACGCTCACTCTCAGAGCACAGCTTCCAGAGGAGAGAAGATAGCCCCAGCATCCATGAGAAGAGACCTCCAGGAGAAGCTTGTGTGGGTGTGCCGACCACTGGCCCCAGTTGAGGTCCCAGCCAACATCAGCTCCCACTTCCAGCCATGTGAGTGAACCGGCCCAGCTCCCTGGCTTCGGGCCACCCCAGCTGGTGCCGCTGATACAGGAGGTAGAAAGAAATTATTTAGACAGATAGTGAGGACAAAAGAGTCCTCGACAGAACTTCCCTTCTAACAAAAAACAGCTCAATAAATTTTTTTTTCTAACGGAGAATAGCCTGAAAAATCAAACTACAGACACAGATAAACAAAGACAACTAGAAAAACTAGAAACTTACACGAGGGAATGCCAACGATGACATCTATAGAAACAAGGCTACCTGGGGGCTGGACATGTTCACCATGGAAGTTCCATCTTCCCCTTCTTTGTTAACACATGTACAGTAAAAAAGAAATGGGCAACATGACAATTCAGACTGAAAACACACCTATAATAAAATACTGGGGTGGGGGTTGCCAGAAATGTACACCCTATACAAATGACACACCTGGTCCTAATCAATTTTTCATGCCCTCTGTAGATCAGACACCGCCTCCCCACCAACTCATCTATAAAACACCGCACATTTAACCACAGATCAACAACCCATTTTTCCGGGACCCCCTTCTGTAACAGAGAGCTATTCTCTCTCTTTCACCTATTAAACTTCCTCTCTTAACCTCACTCTTTGTGGGTCCACGTCTTTAATCTCCATGACCATGAGACAACAAACCACGGGTATTACCCCAGACAATGAGGCCACTTCACTATGCCAAGAACACCTCTGGACTTCAGTGTCTCCCTCGGTAAAGTGAGACTAGTCATATCTCACTGCAGGGCTGCTGTGAGGATTAAACGAAACACAACACATGGTGGCCCCATCTAACAGAGACCACCAGGGCAAACCTGCAGACCAGCAGAAGCAGGCTTCTCGGATCACTGCAACAAGAGAGGGCACCTCAGAGGACCCATGGGGCAACTCTAACCAAGCAAGCCAACAGGATTACCATAGGGTGTTGGAGAACGGAAAGATGTAGGTAAGACTTAAATAAAGCAGTGTTTTAATAGGCTCAAAGCAAAACACAACTGTGTATAAAGGAATTACGGTCAGACCTGGGCTACGAAGTGGATGGAGGTTCCTCTTTCCTTGGAAATGATGAAGGTAAGACAAATGTGCAATGTTGTGTCCAGAAAGCCCTGGGTTGGAAATCAAGGCAGCTTCTCAGTGTTAAGATGACTCAGGTCCTTCAGACAAAAGAAGGATGCTCCATTCTTACTCTATTTATCTCAAATAGCACAGTTTATAACAGTCTGTGCTTTTTCAGGAATAAGATTTTTCAGCACTATAACTTTTTGTTGATTAACAAAAGCAGTTTTAGCAGGTTCACAGATGTAAATATGTGGAGCCTGGCATATGGTGAACATTCGGTAATAGTTTCCCCATCCCCACCTCACTCATCTCCTCTTCTCTCTCACTTTCAGGCTCAGCAACTTCTTCTGCCCACTCCCTATCAAGGAAAAGTCCCATAATGTATCCATCAACCACCATGGCGAATGCACCCGGTAAGTAGAGGAAACCCCCAGAGTAGGAGCCTCCATCTGTTCCAACAGCCAAAAGGTGAAAACAACCCAAGTGTCCACTAATAGACGGATGGATAAACAGAATGAGGTCTAGTCATACGATGGAATGTGACTCTGCTTTAAGAAGGAAGGAAATTGACACATGCCACAGCATGAATGGACCTTGAAGACGTTAGGCTAAGTAAAATCAATCACTCACAAAAGGACAGTACTGTAGGATTCTACTTACATGAGATGTCTAGAGTAGTTAAATTTATAAAGACAGAAGGTAGGATGACAGTTGCCAGGGGTCAGGGAGAGGGGGAATGAGGAGTTGGCATTTAATGGGGATAGAGTTTCAGTTTGGGGTGATAAAAGGCTCTGGAGATGAAGGTTGTACAACGATGTGAGCGCATTTAATGCCACTGAACTGTACACTTAAAAATAGTTAAAGGCCGGGTATGGTGGCTCACGCCTATAATCCCAGCACTTTGGGAGGCTGAGGTGGGTGGATCACCTGAGGTCAGGAGTTTGAGACCAGCCTGACCAACATGGCAAACCCCCATCTCTACTAAAAAAAATACAAAATTAGCTAGGCATGGTGGCATGAGACTGTAATCCCAGCTACTCAAGAGGCTGAGGAAGGAGAATTGCTTGAACCCAGGAGGCAGAGGTTGTAGTGAGTCGAGATAGTACAATTGCACTCCAGCCTGGGCAACAAGAGCAAAACTCCATCTCAAAAAAATAAAAAAATAAATAAAATAAATAAATGGTTAAAGTGAACTGGGCACAGTGGCTCACGCCTGTAATCCCAACACTTTGGGAGGCTGAGGTGGGCAGATCACTTGAGGCCAGGAGTTGAGACCAGCCTGGGCAAAATAGTAAAACCCCATCTCTACAAAAAAAATACAGAAATTAGTCAGGTGTGTTGTGGCTTTCATCTGTAGTCCAGCTGCCTGGGAGGCTGAGGTGGTAAGATTGCTTGACACCAGGAGGTCGAGGCTGCAGTGAGCCATGATCACACCACTGTACTCCAGCCTGGGTGACAGAGTGAGACCCTGTCTCAAAAAAAAAAGTTAAAGTGGTAAATTTTATTTTATGTTATGTGCATTTTATGAGTATTTTTAAAAGGCTTCATCTGCCTATCCCCACTGAAAATAAGACTCTACCTGTGATCCGAACCTCAGAATGAATGAGAAAGTCCAGAGAGGAGCACTGTGTGTCTCCTGAGCACCTCTAGGAAGAGGTACATGTCTCCTGTCGGGTCTACCCTGTTCATTCTGTGGGTACGTTAGCCCAGATTCTTCACCCTGAGAACATTAAGCCCTGTATTAGTCAAAGTCAAGCTAAACTGCTGTGACAAGTTATTCCAAAATACAATGGCTAAAACTACAGAATCTTCTCTCTCAAGTAACAGCTACATGGTGAGCCATCCAGGCTGGAGGGTGGCACTGATCTTCCCGGTCATTCTAGACTTGGGTTCTTTCCCTGTCACCACTCCAGTGTCCCCAAGGGCCCTGTGGAGGTCTTCATGGTAGAAGCTGGGGTGCCCCAAGTCCAACAATTCCACCTGGTGGAAGAGGAACAGGACCTGGCTAAGCAGTTGGGATTATCACCTCCACTCCCATTCCATTGACAAGGCCTTAGGCGCCCACCGGGGGAGCTGTGTGGTGTAGTGTAGCAGGCAGTATATACTTGGCTGCAGTTCTGTGACTGTGGAGGAATTTCCAGAATCTGCAACTTTGATTTTGATTGCTTGCAGTCTCTTCCACAAGCCCTAAAATAAGAGTCACTCTCAACTCTGGTGCTTGGGGACAGTTCTTTGTTCTAACCCAGAAAGATGACCTGAGTGACTAGAACTCAGAATAGGCCCCTGGGAGTCCCTTAATTAGACAGAGGGGGTTTGCAGCCATAGTTCTACCTGCCGTGTTGTAACAGTGTCGCAATCAGCTGCTGAGGCGGGGCAAGTGACTTGCTGCTAATAACATAAAGTACTCATGTCTGCAAACCACTTACCCTTTTAACTAAATTAGAGAGTAATCAAAGTTAGCCTTTTAATAACATCACTTTCACTCATGAAAAACCACACGAGCTTCCTGAGTGGAATAAAAAGGGAGAGTGATCCTATCAGGCTGGAGCAGCCACGGGTGTGTGTGTGTGCGTCGGCAAAGAATGGCAAAGGTGAAGGATTGCAGTAGCCAAAGAAATCTCACAGGAGACTAGGTTTTAGGGGAAAGAGCTTGAATGTGGGCATCAAGGAACTTGGGTTCTGGCTTTTGATATGCCATTAACTAAGTCGAATGATGACATTCCTTGAAAGCTTATAGTGTGCCAAGCACATGCCCAGTGTGGGTCTTGGGCAGGTCACATGACATCACTCCCTTGCCCATCACCTCCACCTCCGCCCCCAACAAAACAGAATGTTGAATTCATGTCCTCTGAGACTTTCTTCAACTCTGCTACAACCTGATTCTAGGAAGTAGAAGCTCACCCTCTGATCTTGGGAAGAAAAATAACTGTGGAAAAAAGGAAGGCTGTACAAAGAAAAAAATCCCAGTCACATATGTGGTCTTCCTGGCAAGAGGGCATGACTTGAGTCCAATCGCAAGAAAATTCCAGATAAACCCAAATGAAAAGTGCTGTAGTTTTAAAAGTGGGGAGGTGGAATTGTGTGCTTCCAAAGTGTCAATGCCAAAAAAAAAAAAAAAAAAAAGCACAAAAAGCGCATGAAAATGTTCCAAATGAATAGAGGCTGAAGAGACAAGATAATTTAACCCAACACCTGACTCTAGGCTGGAGCCTGTAAAAAAGAGAGGAAAATGGTGTTTTGAAAAAAACAAAAAAAATGATACAGGCTGGGCACGGTGGCTCACGCCTCTAATCCCAGCACTTTGGGAGGTCGAGATGGGTGGATCACCCTGAGGCTGGGAGTTCGAGACCAGCCTGCCCAACATGATGAAAACCCTCTCTACTAAAAAAATTTTAAAAATTAGCTGGGCATGGTGGTGGGTGCCTGTAATCCCAGCTACTTGGGAGGCTGAGGCAGGAGAATAGCTTCAACCCGGGAGGCGAAGGTTGCAGTGAGCCGAGATTGCACCACTGCACTCCAGCCTGGGCAACAAGAGTGAAACTCCATCTCAAAAAAAAAAAAAAAAAAAAAAAGGACAAATATGATTTCTCTTATATGAAGTACCTACATTAGCAAAATTCATAAAGAAAGAAAGTTGAATAGAGGTGACCAAGGGCTGGGGACAGCAGGGAAGGGGGAGTTACTGCTTAATGGGTACAGAGGTTCTGTTTAAGGTGGTAAAAAAGGTCTACAGATGATTAGTGGGGATGGTTCTACAACATTGTGAATGTATTTAATGCCACTCAATTGTACACTTAAAAATGGATGCTGACCAGGCGCAGTAGCTCATGTCTGTAATCTCGGCACCTTTGGAGGCCGAGGCAGGCAGATCACATGAGGTCAGGAGTTCAAGACCAGCCTGGCCAATATGGTGAAACCACATCTCTACTAAAAATACAAAATTAGCTGGGCATCGGTGATGTGCACCTGTAGTCCCAGCTACTTGGGAGGCTGAGGCAGGAGAATCACTTGAGCCCAAGAGGTGGAGGTTGCAGTGAGCCGAGATTGCGCCACTGCACTCCAGCCTGGGCAACAGAGCAAAACTGTCTCAAAAAAAAAAAAAAAAAAGTAAAACGGGGTGTTACAACTTATTTAGAATTTGTCTAGCAGATTTTCCAGCTTTTACTGGAAGCCCCCTCACCCCCAAAAATGTGTGAAATGGAAAACTGCATGTATATTTTACCACAGTGAAGAAACAAAAGAAGAAGTTATTCCTCTGGGCTCCACTGTACCAGGGGCTTCTCTTTGTCAGAGCACGAGGAATACCGCAGTGTAACGTGCCTCTCTGTTGGCCGTGTGCTCCCTGGGGCCAGTGACTGTGCCTGAGACACTTTCTCGTATAATTAGGTTGTTAATGTGCATTTGGTTTTAATGAAAAAAGAAATGAGCAACACGCCCTGGTGCATTTCTGGAAGCCTGTGCATTTCCAGAAGGCTGTGCATTTCCAGAAGCCTGTGCATTTCCGGAGGCCTGTGCATTTCCAGAAGCCTGTGCATTTCCGGAAGCCTGTGCCTGTACAGTGGGCTTCACAGGGGTGTGTGCCTCGTGCAGCTGCGCATTCAGCCCACGGTCCAGAGCAGCCAGTGACCTGGGATATTCAGCAGGGAGTTATGATCTGGCCTCTGTTTTTTCCACGAGGATCAGCCCTGAGGCCAACTGGGACAGAGACCACACAGCACACAGAGGGCACTGGCAGTGTGGGCCACCGCAGTTCGAGGGTTCTGTTCCAAGCAGGATTGCTGCCCAAACACAGCACTCCTGGAGAGGCTGCGATCAACTCACAACCCTGAGGAAACAAACTCGATCGTGAGTGCGTTGTGGAAGCTGTGATGTCTGTGGCCCATGGGGACAAAGTTAAGTCACTGTCTTAACGTGAAGACAAATGAAGGGGCCCTCTTCGGGTAAGAGAATTAAATTCCTCCATCCAGGGAGGAAAAGAATGACTTTCCAGGCTGAGAGGAAAAGGACTTCGCTGTAACCC
Organism: Pongo pygmaeus; assembly: GCF_028885625.2. Classification (NCBI taxonomy): domain Eukaryota; kingdom Metazoa; phylum Chordata; class Mammalia; order Primates; family Hominidae; genus Pongo; species Pongo pygmaeus. The sequence goes on from NC_072385.2 coordinate 123,233,004, forward strand.
AGTCAGCAACAGCAGCAAATTTAAGAGGAAAAATGCGTCAAGCGCAGGAAACGGGTCAGAAAAACAAACTCAGCATTCATTGCCCCTCAGGCGCCCTTCAGGGAGAGCAGACAGGCCTGAAGGAACAGGCTCGCAGTCCATTGCCCTTTGCTGTGAATCCCAAACAGCCCTGCGATCACCGGTTGGGCTTCTCACGCCCCTTCACATTCAGGAGGAGCTGCCCGGGGTACCAAGCTGAGGATTTCTGTCCCGGGACAAGCAGCCTCCCTGGGGAAAATCAATGCTGGCATGTGGCTTCCAGGAGAGGCCCCCGTGACTTCACAGGGCTGCTGTGCCTCTGAGTTCAGTTTGCCTGAAAAATCTTCCAAACGCAGCTCTAGTGCCACTTCCTCCAAGAAGCTCACCAGCCGGCCCCCACCACTCCTGGACCCCTGCCTAAGAATACTTATGCCTCACACACTACAATATGGAGAAATTACTAATACAAAAACAAAATGTCCGAGTCCACTCCAAACATAGGAGGGAGAATCAAGGCGGAAATATACAGTGGTCTTAACTTGTGCTTGAAAGATTTTACTTTCAGGTCAGGCGCGGTAGCTCCTAGCATTTTGGGAGGCCGAAGCAGGCGGATCACCTGAGGTCAGGAGTTCGAGACCAGCCTGGCCAATATGGAGAAACCCTGTCTCTACTAAAAATACAAAAATTAGCCGGGCGTGGTGACATGCACCTGTCATCCCAGCTTCTCGGGAGGCTGAGGCAAGAGAACCGTTTGAACCCGGGAGGCAGAGATTGCAGTGAGCCAAAACCCCGCCTTTGCACTCCAGCCTGGGCAACAAGGGCAAAACTCCATCTCAAAAAAACAAAAAAATTTTTACTTTTGCCAGGCGTGGTGGCCCATGCCTGTGATCCCAGCACTTTGGGAGGCCGAGGCGGGAGGCTCACTGCAGCCCAGGAGTTCAAGGCTGCAGTGAGCTGTATCATGCCACTGCTCGCCAGCCTGCCCCACAAACATATTTTTTTTCACTTTTGCATATTTTACAAAGCACACACCCTCGTGAGGGCACTGCCAGCCCCCTCGCCCCCCAGGACAAAGTGGAGACCCTGTCAGCGAGGAGGCTGCCACTTAAGTCCTTGGGGTTCTCCAGAGAAGGAGGAGAAGGCTCTGCAGAGCCATGTGCCCTGGACGGAAGAACTTTCAAAGTAATTCAACAAAATAGAAACTTGTCGAATTACATTGCAGACAGCGCGTGCGGAGCAAATGTGTGTCCACGGAATATTCGTCGGGCACAAGAGCAATTCTCGGTCAGCTACCAGGACCGTGGGTGCCCTGAGGCCGAGTCACGCTCCCCCGGGATAAAGAGGGTGGGGAGCGCACAGAGGCAAGGAGGAGGCGGGGTGGGGGGGTGCAGAATAAGGAACTGAGGTAAAAACGCCCAGTACTGGGCTCCCCTCCGAGCAGCACCCCTAGAGGGCCGGGGGGAGCTGAGGGGGTGCGAGCAGAGGCTGCCAGCCCCGCCCCCAGCAGGCCCCGCCTTCCGCTGCTCGCCACCGCCCCCGTGAAAAAAACCAAACCGGTAACCTCTACCCGGCCGCCTCCCATTGGATATGTGAGTGAGCGATGTCCTCCAGGACCAATGAGCCGCAGCCACGGCGTGGCGAGCGCCTTCCGGCCCGCCCCCGCGCGGCCGCCCAGCGGACCACCGGACTGGCCTGGGGCGGGACGTGGGCGCGGGGGCGCGGCGTGTGGCACGCGGCAGGGCTGAAGCGGCGGCGGCTGTGGGGACTGCACGTAGCCCGGCGCTCGGCATGGCTCTCCTGGTGCTCGGTAGGTGCGGGCCGGCGGCTGGCGGCGGGAGGCGGGCGAGTTGGGGTCGGCCTGAAAGGTTTCGAATCTCTAGGCCGTTCCCCGGCGGGCCGCGACCTGGAGGCGGCCGGAAGTGGGCCTTGCGGGCGGGAGGCGCGGGCCTCGGCGTCCGGAGGAGCTGCGAGGTTGCCCCGGCGGAGATGCGGGTGCGCGGGAGACTCGGGCGCCCGTGGGGAGGGGCTTCCGCAGCCGCGGGGGGCGGGAGCCTTGTGCGCTGGAGCTGGGCGCGGGGTCCAGGGTCGGGCGGGAGAGCCGCGGAGCCCAGCCCCGGCCGCATCCCGGGGAGGGGGTCAGTATTTCCGGCGAGTCGCAGGGGAGCTTGTTCTGGGCTCCTCTCGAGCTCGTGCATGGGGACGGAGGATGGCGAGCGCCCTGCACTGCAGCTTGTTTCTGCCACCTGTTTTATGCAGCTCCTACTTTTAAAAACTGAAATGTTAAGCCGGGCGCGGTGGCTTACACCTGTAATCCCAGCACTTTGGAAGGCCGAAGCGGGTGGATCATCTGAGGTCAGGAGTTCGAGACCAGCCTGACCAACATGGCGAAACCCCGTCTCTACTAAAAATACAAAATTAGCCGGGCGTGGTGGCGCGCGCGTGTGATCCCAGCTACTCAGAAGGCTGAAGCAGGAGAATCTCCTGAACCCCCAGGAGGCGGAGGTTGCAGTGAGCCGAGATCGCACCACTCTAGCCTGGGCAACAAGAGTGAAACTCTGTCTCAAAAACAAAAAACTGAAATGTTAAATCTCAGTCCTGAAATAAGGATCCATAGTTGCCTTAGAAAGGGACAGTGCCTTCCAAAAGCTGGGCTTAAGACGCAGGGGCGCTTCACATGTGATCGGACTCCTTAAAAACGAAATGGAACCCGGCGTCTTAGGAATTCTGTAAATGTCTGCTTCTTAGTGGGCGAGGCCGAGGGTCCTGTCCTTGCCGGGCTCGCCTTGGTCACAGCCTTGGCTCTGAGAGTCCTTAACCTTGGCTCTGGCCTCAGACCACCTGCCCCCTATTTACTGGCTCTGTGACTTGGAGCAAGTTACTTAACCACTCTGTGCCAGTGCCTTTTCAACGGCGTTCACCGTTTTAGGGACTGATAATAGTACTCCCTTAGGGTTGTCCTGAGGATTAATGAGTTAGTACAAGTCTTTCTGTTTTTTGAGACACGGTGTTGCTCTGTCTCCTAGGCTGGAGTGCAGGGTTTCCATCATAGTTCATTGCAGCCTGGAACTCCTGGTCTCAAGGGATCCAGGCACATGTCACCACACCCGGCTAATTTTTAAATTTTTTGTAGAGTCAGGGTCTCATTGTATTGCCCAGGTTGGTCTCAAACTCCGGGCCTCAAGTGATCCTCCCTCCTCAACCTCCCAAAATCCTGGGATTACAAGTGTCAGTCACCTGGACCAGCTAGTACATGTTTAAAGAGATGTAAATATTTGCCATATTACAGTGGAGAGAGTAGATGAGGGGAAACGCGTTTAGTCTGTTTAGTTTCCTGTGAGTGAATTCATACTAGACCCTGAAAGAGTCCGTGAGTCTATTAATTAACTCATTTTAATAAATGGCAGCCTTTTTGGGAAACCTCTTGGTTTCTAGATGACTGCTCTGGGACCGTAGACTCCTCCTAGCAGATGTGGGACAGAGATGTTACTGATGTGAATTTATAACATCCTTAACTGCCATAGAGGAATGGAAAACCACAGATGGCAGAGCCATCTGCTCACAGAGATTCTAGACACTCACTCGGATGGTCCAATTTCCCGTTGGTGTTCATTATCACTGAGTGGAATGGTGATGTGAATTTTAGAAACAGAACATCATTGGTCAGCATTGACCTACTTTGTCATCTTAAGTGAGCCCAGGGTTTTTTGTGTTCTTGGGGGTTGGAGGTAGTTGTTGGCTACTTTTATGCATTCAGAATGTCCACATCTTTTGTCTGTTCTTTCTCAGTAGTATGTTAGGTTTTCTTGTAACCCTGCTAGGTCACATTGCCTTTTTAGGAATTTTAGTCTCAAACCTTAATCAACACGGCATTTTCATTGGGTAGCCATGTACAAGCAGAGGAGGCTCTTGTGAGAACTAGGCAAAATTTAAAGACAAACAAAGGTCTGTCACCATTACTAGAAAAAAGAATAACCCAAGTCTATCTTAATACTGTCAGTAAAGAGCGTCTTTGTATGGAAAGGGAAGCACATACCTAAGGTGAAAAACCCTGGTCTGTTCTGGTGACTGCAGCCTGCTTGTAACAGCGTGAAGAGGAGAGGACTGACGTTATTGCTGTCCTTGGTTGGCAAAGAGAAGTGAAAGTACCTAATTCTGCCACAGTCTACCTAATGATGCTCTGTGGATTATACCCCTGCATTCTCCAGCCCTTCGGTTAGAAATTTGGGTCTATCTAATTATATGATTTTAGGTAAGTTATCCTTTCTGTGTTAAAGTTTCCTGGTATATGAAATAATGGGCACCATGACACATACCACATAGGGTTCTTAAATGACTTAATATATGCCAAATGTTTAGAAAAATACCTGATACAGAGTCACGCAAGTGTTACTGTTTTGTCTCGCCAGAAATAAAGATCCCAGTTTCTGGAGCATAGTGTGACAGGTATCTCAGAATGTTAGCCATACTCCCAGATCTGTCTTGTAAGAATTTGTCTTGAGGAAACAGTCATACTAGTTTGAGGGGAGGAGGAAAATACAAGAATTTTCCGTGCTGGGCTGTTAGTGAAAAATTGGAAACAATCAAAATTCAGTCAGTAGTGGATTGACTAAATGGTTCAGCCATTAAAAATGGTTACATTGGAGTAATTTGAAAATTCTTAAGTAGCAAATATCTGTAACTTACTCTTTTGCTTTTCCATTTTTGAAAATTTCACAATAGGCTCAGTGTACTGAGCAAGTACCAAATTCATATAGATTTTTACAAAAAAGATAAAGTTCTTTAAAAGTAGTACATCTCTGTAGAAGATTATCCTATTTTTGGTTTTTTGTTGTTGTTTTTTTTTTTTTTTTTTTTTTTGGAGACCGGGTCTCACTCTGCCTCCCAGGCTCAAGCGATCCTCCCACATCAGCCTCTGGAGTAGCTGTGACTACAGATGCACCCTACCACACCCAGGTAATTTTTGCATTTTTGTATTTTATATTTTTTCTCTACAAGAGATGGAGTTTTGCCATGTTGCCCAGGCTGGTCTCAAACTCCTGGGCTCAGGTTATCCACCCGCCTCGTCCTCCCAAAGTTCTGGGATTACAGGCCTGAGCCACCACACCCAGCCTTAGTCTTATTTTCAAGCTTATTCAGAGTTAGGACTGTCAGTGCTTATGTTCTTGATTTACTTGCTTTGTCAAACATGACAAACTCTACTTCACCTTTTCTGCAGCAGTGAAAAGATTAATGAGCAGTGCCATCCAATAGAAATATAATGCAAACATGTATGTAATTTTAAATTTTCTAGTAGCTACATTTAAAATGGCCAAAAGAAACAGGTGAAATTAATATATTTACTCAGTATATCTAAGATCATTTCAACATGTGTTTTCAAAATGAAAAATAATATTGAGGCCGAGCACGGTGGCTCACGCCTGTAATCCTCACACTTTGGGAGGCCGAGGTGGGTGGATCACCTGAGGTCAGGAGTTCAAGACCAGCCTGGCCAACATGGTGAAACCCCATCTCTACTAAAATACAAAAATTAGCCGGGCATGATGGCTGGTACCTGTAATCCTGAGACGGGAGAATCGCTTGAACCGAGGAGACAGTGGTTGCAGTGAGCCAAGATTGCACCACTGCACTCCAGCCTGGGCAGCTGAGTGAGACGCCGTCTCAAAAAAAAAAAAGAATAATGAGATTACATTTTTCTCTCCATTAAGTCTTCAGAATTCAGTGTGCTTTTTACCAGCACATCTTAGTTTGGGGTAGCCACGTGTAGCTAGTGGCTATCATGCTGGACAACAGTGTTACTGAGGGAGCAGCCCCACTTTGGTTAGCCTGGCCTCCGTTCACAGGCATCCTTTCCCACCTCTTGAAATGGAAAAGGAGATCATCCTATCAAAGGCTACTCCATCACTGACTGGGTTCCTGCTCCTCCTCTGACTCTGGGCATTTTATTCAGATACTCCCTGTATTTTATCTTTGGCCTGTCCCACTGCATATGTCTTCCTCTCCTAGATAACTCCCATCTTTAAAGAAAACCTTCCTTGTTTTCTACATTTGCCTGCCTCTGGTCTCTATAATGAAACCTGCTTAAAGAGTTACCTGTATTCTCTCCAACCTTCTGCAGACTGCATGCCTGTTATTTTCACTCCACCACAACTGCCAGGGCTCCCAGTGACTTCTTTGTCACTAAATCCACTCAACAGATGGTTTTTAGTCTTTGCTGCTTTATCTCCCAGTAGCATTTGTTAGTGTGGCCCCTTCCACATGTATCTTGGTTTATGTGACACCACTCTGGATAATTCTGCCAATCCGCCTTCCACATGGCAACTGGAATACTCTTTCTAGAAAGCATAAATCTATTATTTCCTCTGAATGATAACCCTTCAGTGGCTTCACTATTAGTATAGTTCACAGTTTTATAAGTTCTTACAGTATTGGCCATATCTGTGATTCAAATGCAGTGTAAATCTTGAATACCATAATTGTTCATTCATACCTATAGCGTACAGAACCACTTTATCTTGAGCACTAAAAAGACAGCATGGTGTAATAGGAAAAGCTTGGAAATGGAGAGCTGCCCTGCCCCTTACATGTATGACCATAGATGGGCCATTTGATCTAGACCTTTATTTACAAAATGGGGATAATTCCTACTTTCTAGTTAGTAATGCTGTCAAAAATTAAGTGATCTAACATATTTGAAAGTGATTTGAAAAATTGAGCGTGTTGTATGATGGAGGATTTAGCAGTAAAACAGTGAACAATGGTGTATACTCCTTCCAGAAGAAATGTACCATTTAGTTATTCCAAAAAGGTCCATTTGAAATCTTCCAAATTCTAGTTATGAAACAAGCATGTGAAAATGTAGCTAAGATGGCATGTACACACACTACTTGAGAACACAGGCCAGTCTCACTTATAATTTGCTATATCAACAAGTTAAAAGGAAGAAATGATATGATCAACTTCAGAGATGCTGAAAAGACAGGAGTAGATAGAAATTTCGTTAACATTTTAAGTATATTTTGGCCTGGCGTGGTCACTCATAGCTGTAATCCCAGCACTTTGGGAGGCAGAGGCAGGAGGATCACTTGAGACCAGCCTGGGCAACACAGGGAGAGCCTGTCTCTACAAAAAACTTAAAAGTTAGCCAGGGATGCACCTGTAGTCCCAGCTACTGGGGGTGCTGAGGTGAGAGGATCACTTGAGCCCAGGAGGTCTGGGCTGCTGCAGGGAGCTGCGTTTGCACCATTGCACTCCAGTCTGGATGACAGAGCAAGACCCTCTCTCAAAAAAAATAAAAAAGTGTATTTATTTCAATCCAAAAGCCAGCATGATGCAAATAGGAAGACATTCTTGTTGAAGTCAAGAACAGTCTGAGGATATTCCATTATTTACCTTGTTCTAGAGGTAATTAGCAAATTTTTGTATATAGTCATGTGTTGCTTAACATTAGAGATATGATCTGAATTATGATCAACTTCAGAGATGCTGAAAAGACAGGAATAGAAATTTCTTTAATTTCTATTGTATCAGACGATTTATTCATTGTGAAAAACATCAATCAGCGTGTACTTAATACAAACCTGGATGGCATAACTTACTAAAAACCTAGGCTACGTGGTATAGCTTATTTCTCTTAGGTTACAAATCTGTTCGGCATGTTACTGCACTGAATATTGTATGCAGTTGTAACACAATGGTAAGCATTTGTGTATCTAAACATAGAAAAGGTGCAGTAAAAATATGATATAAAAGATTAAGAATGGTACACCTGTATAGGACATTTACCATGAGTGCAGCTTGCATGACTGGGGGTTGCTCTAAAAATGTTATTTCTTGGATAATAGATTAACCTTAATTTACTGTAACATTTTTCTTTCTTTCTTTCTTTCTTTTTTTTTTTTAAGGAGATGTGGTTTTGCTATTCTATGTTGGCCAGCCTGGTTTTGAACTGCTGGCCTCAAGCAGTCCACCCACCTTGGCCTCCAAAGTGTTGGGATTATAGGTGTGAGCCATGGCGTCTGGTCAACATTTTACTTTCTAAACTTAATTTTTTTTTTTTTAACTTTTTGGCTCTTGTAAAAACACTTACCTTAAAACACATTGTACAAAACAGCAGTACAAAAATATTTTCTCTCTTTTTTTTTTTGAGACAGGGTCTCGCTCTATCAGGCTGGAGTGAGTGGCGCATCACAGCCTACTGCACCTGTAGCCTTGACCTCCCTGGGCTCAGTGATCCTCCCACCTCAGCCTCTCGAGTAGCTAGGACTATAGGCATGCACCACCATGCCTGGCTAATTTTTGTACTTTTTTTAGAGGGGGGTCTCACTATGTTGCCCAGGCTGGTCTTGAATTTCTGAGCTCAAGCGATCTGCCTGCCTTGGCCTCCCAAAGTGCTGGGATTACAAGCATGACCCATAGCACCTGGTCAGTATTTTCTTTTATATCCGTATTCTGTAAGGTTTTTTTCTGTTTTTAAAGTTTGTTTGTTTTACTTTTTTAAACTTTTTTGTCAAAAACTAGGACACAGGGCCGGGCGCGGTGGCTCACGCCTGTAATCCCAGCACTTTGGGAGGCCGAGGCGGGCGGATCACAAGGTCAGGAGATCGAGACCATCCTGGCTAACACAGTGAAACCCCATCTCTACTAAAAATACAAAAAATTAGCCAGGCGTGGTGGCAGGTGCCTGTAGTCCTGGCTACTCGGGAGGCTGAGGCAGGAGAATGGTGTGAACCCAGGTGGCGGAGCTTGCGCTTGCGGTGAGCCGAGATAATGCCAATGCACTCCAGCCTGGACAACAGAGCAAGACTCCGTCTCAAAAAAAAAAAAAAAAAAAAAACCACAAAAACTAGGACACAAACACGCACATTAGCCTAGGTCTATGCAGGGTCAGAGTTATCAAGGCATCACAAAGTGATAGGATATTTTAGCTCCATTATAATCCACAGGACCACCCTCATATATGTGTTCTCTCCTTGACCCTGTGGATGTGACTGTATATGTACATTTAAAAGGTGAAATTTTGGTAGTAATGCCATTTCAGAGAACTTTTGGGTTCTTAAGATACTGGTAAGTCAGTTCAGAATTTGTTTTCCTAAATTATTGTTGTAAATTGCATTTAAGTTTCCAGAGTTGCTAATGAAAATGCTCTTGATCCACAATGTGGCAGAACTGTGTGGTCAGCGATACAGTCGACACTGTATCCTTTCTTTATAAGGTTGTTCACATGAAAAATTTTTCTGATAATGTGTTATGGATAATATTAACAGAAATAAAACTATTTATAAAAATAAACATTGGCCGGGCGCCGTGGCTTATGCCTGTAATCCCAGCACTTTGGGAGGCTGAGGCAGGCAGATCACCTGAGGTCAGGAGTTCGAGAGCAGCCTAACCAACACGGAGAAACCCAGTCTCTACTAAAAATACAAAAGTAGCCAGGCGTGGTGGTGCATGCCTGTAATCCCAGCTACTTGGGAGGCTGAGGCAGGAGAATCGCTTGAACCTGGGAGGCAGAGGTTGCGGTGAGCCGAGATCGTGCCATTGCACTCCAGCCTGGACAACAAGAGCGAAACTCCATCTCAAAAAATAAATAAATTACCGTTGCCCTTGAAAGAGTCACAATTTAGTGGAAGAGACAATAATTATTTTTCCCTTCAAAAAGATATTTTAATAAAGATAACATGCTAATAATTGCAACTGAATAACATGAGGGGTGATTGCTGTGTGATTGCCCAAGGTTACGCAGGCAGAAGTCACCTCCCAATTTGTCAGTGTCCACGCCATAAAATGATAGTAGTACTGCCTCGTGGAGTGGTTGTAAAGAACAAAGACGTTGATACATGAAAGCCACTAAGAATAATGCTTCAGCCTTTTTCCAATGCAGCCCAAGGAGTGGGAGTGGGGACCGTCCATTCCTTTCTTGCTCAGCGTTGCAGCAATGGGAATGAAATTCCAGGGGCTCCAACTGCAGCAGGGAGGGCAGAGGGGCCGGAACTAGGCCGTCCTCCTGTGTGAAGGGCCCTGGTCAGTTGAAGAGGACTCTGGTTCCCCAGGGTTTCCAGTCAAAGAGTGAACAGTGCTGTTAATGGTGCACTTTTGTTACTTCAGGTCTGGTGAGCTGTGCCTTCTTTCTGGAAGTGAATGGTCTATATTCCTCTAGTGACGATGTGATCGAATTAACTCCATCAAATTTCAACCGAGAAGTTATTCAGAGTGATAGTTTGTGGCTTGTAGAATTCTATGCTCCATGGTAAGTATTATAAAATAGTTGTCGATTATTTATAGTACTTTCTGAAATTGGAGAAAATGCTGTATAAAAATCTGATTTTATTAAGTCATCTAGTTTAGCTTAGTGTTTGTTTAAAAGAAGTAGAGAAGAGGGAAATGGGAAATGCAAAGTATCTAGTCTGTTGTTAAGGAAGATCTATCTTTTGATGAGGTGATGCATGTGGAAGGAAAACTAATTTTATGAGGAAGGAATCTTGAGCAAATAAAATGGAGGGGCCAGTGATTAACTTCATTCTGTTTCTTGAAGAGAATTATTTCCTGAAAAAATGTAGTTAGAAAATCTGGTTTAATTTAAAAATTTTTTTCTTGCCTTACATTCAATACTGGAAAAACCCTTGTGGGGTAAAAACATTATCACCATTGAAACTAATGGCACAAAATTACATACAGTCAAAAGTACAACATTGCACTAGTTATTTGTGTGATTAAATCATTTAATGCAAAAAAAAACACCAAATAGAAGAGTGGAAACTGTGCAAGATGTATATGAGGCTGCCTCTGCTGTAAACCAGCAGGCCACGAGTATCCTGAAAGGAGAACCAAACCCTAGCCAGCTGTGTGTCTGTGAAGAACTGTGTGGTGATCTGAAATCCCAAGGAGTCCTTTGACACGTGAACAAGGCTTTGTAAGCTTAAGTGAGGAATATTAGAACCTGATGGGTACATTTTAGGGTATGCCTGAGAAAGTTTTTCCTTTCTCACTTTAACTTTTTTCTTTGAAACTGAGTTTTAGAAACTAACCACCAGTCCTCATGGACCATTTTACTTCATGCTTAGTGTAGCAAATGGAGGTAAAAACGCTCTATTTTCAAAGTGGATGCTGCCACATTGTGTGTCCTGTCCATCTAATGCCTTTACTATTTTTAAATGCTCTGGTATTTATGTGTTCAGTCCAATTGCTAATTCTGTGTGGATTAGCTCAATTATACTAGCAAATACATACATAGTAATTGTACAAACTGTTGTACTGTTAAATGTCTCTGTATGTGGTTTTCACAAGCTTATCATATATGGCATAGGTAATTTACCTTGTTTCTGAGAGCGACCGTACAAGAGAAAACTCCACAAGACAGCATAATTGAGAAGGCAGGATCTAGATCCACTAGTTAATAATTATTATACTGGCAGAGTTTTACTTTGTGGTGTCTGGGTGAGAGAATGTCTGATTAGAGCAAGCGCTTTTTTTGAGAGACAGAGTCTCACTTTCTCCCAGGCTTGAGTGCAGCGGCATGATCACGGCTCACCACAGCCTTGATTTCTCAGGCAATCCTCCCACCTCAGTCTCCCCAGCGCTGGTACTACGGGCATGTACCACCACGCCTGGCTAATTTTTGTATTTTTTATAGAGACGGAATTTCACCATGTTGTCCAAGCTGGTCTCTAACTCCAGGGCTCAAGCAGTTCGCCTGTCTTGGCCTCGCAAAGTGCTGGAATTACAGCTGTGAGCCACTGCACCGGGTCAGGCAGGTGCTTTTTAACTTCCTTTTGTGCTTGGATTCCTTTGGCACGTTGGTGAAGGCCTTGGATTCTTATAATAAAACTTCTACGGTCAGGCATGACGGCTCACGATTATAATTTCAGCACTTTGGGAGACCAAGGTGGGTGGATTGCTTGAGCACCAGAGTTCGAGGCCAGCCTGGGCAATGTGGCAAGACCCCATCGCTATAAAAATAAAAAGAAAAGAGACAGAGAAATTACCCAGACGTGGTGCTGTGCACTTGTGGTCCCAGCTACTCAGGAGGCTGAGGTGGGACAATCACCTGAGCCTGGGAGGTAGAGGCTGCAGTGACCTGTGATTGTGCCACTGCACTGCAGCCTGGGCAACAGTGAGAGCCTGTCTCAAAAAAAGAAAAAAAAAAGCTCTCCTTTAAAAAAGAAAAAAAAAAAAATCAAACCTTTACATGTTTAAATAAAGCTTATAGGATCACAAAAAAAACCCTGAAGTATGGAAATATGATTATTGAAATACTAAAATTTTGATGTTAATATAGTACTTTACAAGGACAGTAAGTACAGGTTGAACATCTCTTATCTGAAATGCTTGGGAGCAGAAGTGTTTCTGATTTCGGATTTTTTCAGATTTTGGAAGATTTGCATAATACTTAGCTGTAGAGCATCCCTAATCTGAGAATACAAAATCTGAAATGCTCCAGTGACCATTTCCTGTGAGTGTCATGTTGGCGCTTAGAAAGTTTTGAATGTTGGAACATTTCAGGTTGTGGGTTTTTAGAATGGGGATGCTAAACTGGTACCAAGATCTAGTAGCAGGCTTGACAGCTGCAATAATTCTGAATAGTAATGGGCATAAATGATGTTTGAAGATACCTGCAACAACTATACTGGCGATCACGAAAACAGCTGTGATTTTTATTCATGATAAAGTCACAATAATTGACTATGGAGTGTTGTTTACATTCGTAAGGAAATTCTAAATTTCGATTACAGATTAGTGAAAATAAAGACTTTTTTTCATCCAAATGCATAGACTCCCTCCCCTAAATTTTTCCTAAAAGGCCACCTTGGCTTCAGATTTATTCTTTTTTTTTTTTTTTTTCTTTTCCTAAAAGGGATTCCCTAAATTTTTATCCACCAGCCCTTTGGGAGTCTGGACCCTGGGTGCAGAACCCATGGGTAGACTGTATGCCATATTTCTATGTATGTGGCATTGTGATGTAGGTGCAGATCAAATAGAAGAAAGGATGAACTCTGACAGTCTCTGAATTTAGTCCTCTTTTCTTAGATAAACTGAAATTAAAGAGGCACAAAACCCTGTAAAAATCTGACTTTTAATTTTTGAGTATCTCACCTAAACAACAAAACATACTGTATGTAAATACGTAGAAGTAGCATTTCAGGACATTCCCCTGAAAGATCCTAACTTCAGATATTGGGATTGAGTCTAGGCCCCGATACGCAATTACATAATGATTACAACTTCTACCTGTATGATTGTAGTATTTGGAATCAAAAACTTGTCAGGCAGCTCTGACACTGGATGGCTGTGATATTGGGTAAATTTCTTCTCAACATCAATTCCATCATCTGTAAAATGAAATAACAAGAGGACCTGCCCTCAGCTTCATGCTGATTAAATGAAATCATCTATAAAGTGTTTTCATCATGGTGCTGGCACTTAGCATTTGTGCATTTGGTCCTTAGAGACCTAATTAGAAGATAATTTACTTTGTTTTTAAAAATGCATCAAATCACCAATGGATAAACTATGGTATCTGCATACAGTGAACGTTACACAGCAATAAAAATAAACAGTATAGCTACCTACAACCTCAATGAGTGGTAAGCGCTAACAGGTCCGCACGTGTAATTTTTTTTTTTGAGATGGAGTCTCGCTCTGTCCCCCAGGCTGGAGTGCAGTGGTGCGATCTCAGCTCACTGCAAGCTCCACCTCCCGGGTTCATGCCATTCTCCTGCCTCAGCCTCCCGAGTAGCTGGGACTACAGGCGCCCGCCACCACTCCCGGCTAATTTTTTGTATTTTTTAGTAGAGACAGGGTTTCACCGTGTTAGCCAGGATGGTCTCGATCTCCTGACCTCGTGATCTGCCCGCCTCGGCCTCCCAAAGTGCTGGGATTACAGGCGTGAGCCGCCGCACCCGGCCACGCACATGTAATTTTTTAGAAGCACTTTTCTGTGTTGTATTTCCCAATAATAGTACCTACAAGGTTAAGGTTGTTTTTCCTTGTGTTCTCTTCTGTCCTCCTCTCCCCACTCTCTTCCGCTTTCCCTGCCTCCCCCCACCTCAGTCACTCACTCACATCACCATCTTGTGGTGTCACGTCATACATTTCGGCTTGTTTGACTCACTAACGTAGGTTTATGTATGTGTTTCGAAGTCCAGAAGCAATTTGCGGGACCCAGAGAGTATTGAGATGTAAGCATAGTTGATCTAGGCCAGATACCTCATCTATAAAATTAAAAAGTTGAACTAGATTAGAGACTATCAAACCTCAGTAGGTTTAAGAATCACTAATAGAACTTAATAAAATGCACTTCCTCCACTAGGAAGTTTGGGTTTGTGGACCCCAAGAATCTGCATTTTGCCTAGGCTTTCAGCTCCACACAGTGAAGCACATTGGACCAGATGGATTCTAAAGGGCTTGTTGAGGTGTAGAGTTATAAATTATAGAGTTTAAATGTGATTTAATTGAGCAGTAATTCGGAAGCTTTTTTTTTTTTTTTTTTTTTGGGACAGAGTCTTGCTGTGTTGCCCAGGCTGGAGTGCAGTGGCATGATCTCAGCTCACTGCATCCCAAGTTCAAGTGATTCCCCTTCCTCAGCCTCCCCAATAGCTAAGATTACAGGCATGTGCCACCATGCCCAGCTAATTTTTGTATTTTTAGTAGAGACAGGGTGTCACCATGTTGGCCAGGCTGGTCTTAACTCCTGAGTTCAAGTGATCTTCCTGCCTCGGCCTCCCAAAGTCAGGCATGAGCCACTGCACCCGGCTGGAAGCTTTTTTATTAGGATGATATGAAAAGTGATTGTTGTAAGATAATAAAATGGTGAGCTCATCCAGGTTGCTGATCCTATTTTACTTACTTATTTTATTTTTATTTTATTTTTTTGAGACATAATCTCACTCTGTTGCCCAGGCTGGAGTGTAGCAGCATGATCTCAGCTCACGTAACCTCTGCCTCCTGGGTTCACGTGATTCTTGTGCCTCAGCCTCCCCAGTAGCTAGGATTACAAGCATGCACCACCGTGCCTGGCTAATTTTTGTGTTTTTATTAGAGACGGGGTTTCACCATGTTAGCCAGGCTGGTCTCAAACTCCTGAACTCGAGTGATCCTCCCTCCTCGGCCTCCCAAAGTACTGGAGATTCACAGGCGTGAGCCACCGTGCCCGGCCTTGATCCTGTTTTGTTTGTGCTTGTCCTCTTTGCAGGCATCTCATTCAGTAGACCATTGATGGGGTTTTTTAATTGAATTTTTGATTTTTTTGAATTGAGAATCAAAGGCTTTAACGGTTGCTTTGTATTGTCTTCCCCCAAAAGGTGTGGTCACTGTCAAAGATTAACACCAGAATGGAAGAAAGCAGCAACTGCATTAAAAGTAAGTTTCTTAGGAATGCAAAAGGCTTACAAAACTTTTTTTTACAGTAAGTTTCTAAGATGTCCATATTCACCTGTGTATGTTTAAGTAAGTATGCAGATGGTTTAATGTTCAATGGGAAGCTAGTTTGCATATCAAAGTTGAAAATACTGGTTCTGTTGTCAAAATCATACTGAGAACAAGGGGATAATACACATTTAAATGCTTACATTGCCTGTTTTTGTTTATTCTGTTTCCCAGATAAATGACAGTTACTCTCAGCCCTGCCAATTCTGTGAGCTGCAGAGTTCCCTCCATGGGCTGACTTTGATCTCCCCCATCATTCCATTTAGATTCTCTTCTGGTGTTCAAGGCTAAAGCCCTTATTGACTCATTGCAAACTGCACCCTGTGCTTTATTTTTTTTCTGAGTCTATATGAAGCAGATAATGAGTTCTTGTGGAGTCTGCTCTAGCGGAAGGAAAAATTGTTATTTCTTTTACATTTCCACAGGATGTTGTCAAAGTTGGTGCAGTTGATGCAGATAAGCATCATTCCCTAGGAGGTCAGTATGGTGTTCAGGGATTTCCTACCATTAAGATTTTTGGATCCAACAAAAACAGACCAGAAGATTACCAAGGTAAGAACTTGTCCTAGCTACTTCATTCCGCTGGTAGACAAGAACCTACTGTTGTTTAACAAGCTTGATAACCTGCTCTACCTGCAAGGTTCTGAACCTCATTGTACCTGAATTATCTATAAATGGTACACAGTGATTCCTACACCCTCCGAGTCATTCTGAAGATGAAATGTGTGTCACACAGGTTTGTCTCATCACTTAACGCTTGCTTAGGTCTATGCTACATTAGCAATGATAGAAAATAGTGTTCTGTGCTACCCTGTTGTCTTTCTCATTACAGTCACTTGTATTTAATAAAGATCTACATGTATTTTCTTGCTCTAATCTCTCTTCCCTTTACTGTCGGAGAAGGGTCTAACATACCACTATGGGAAAGGAGACTCTGTAATTTGAGAGTCTTAGTCTCCTAAACTGGCAATAATAAAAGGAGACCACAAATTCTGTTTTGTAGATAAGTAAATTGTGAATGTCTGCTGTGAGCCACTGAGGCAACTAAAGATAGAATTCAGGTTCCACCCTCCCAAGACTAAATGTTATTTCAGCCACACTATTCTTTTTTTCCTTTTTTTTTTTTTTTTTTAAGAGACAGAGTCTTGCTATGTTGCCCAGCCTGGACTCAAATTCCTAGGCTCAGGCAGTCCTCCTACTTCAGCCTCCCAAGTAGCTGGGATTACAGGCACCACACTCTTAGAGAATTGTCCTGTTATTTAATTAAGATATCACAAACGGGCCGGGCACAGTGGCTCATGCCTGTAATCCCAGCACTTTGGAAGGCCGAGACAGGCGGATCACGAGGTCAGGAGATCGAGACCATCTTGGCTAACACGGTGAAACCCTGTCTCTACTAAAAATACAAAAAATTAGCTGGGCACGGTGGTGGGTGCCTGTAGTCCCACCTACTCGGGAAGCTGAGGCAGGAGAATGGTGTGAACCCGGAAGGCGGAGCTTGCAGCGAGCCGAGATTGTACTCCAGCCTAGGCGGCAGAGCAAGACTCAGTCTCAAGAAAAAAAAAAAAGATATCACAAACAGATTATTCTATTTAAGATAATCAGAGTTGCTGGGTTGGGCCAGATCCATGGTGCTAGTAAAAGTATTGGGCATAATTTGTTTGAAGCTGAAATTATGGCTAATTTGGTAAAGATTTTTGTTGAAGATTTATATGGAACATATGAGTGACTGAACTTTGTCATCTTAGGTTTTGCTTTATGTGAGCAGTACCAGCTCATGGGTTAGGTGGCAGCATCAACATCATAGTAAAAGAGTTGTCCGTCATCGGTGACTTGCCCGAGTCCAGCTAATAGAAGGCAGGGAAGGTGGGGATGAGGGGTACAGAATCTGTCGTGTGTGAGCTGGGAAAGCAGCCCATCCTGGCGGCCTGGCTGCTGGCTTCTCCATACTCCAGCATCGTAACTAAACAGTACTTAGTGTCTTGCTTCTCTGTATAATGAGGATGTGCAAACCTATTTTAAGGTACCAGAAGCTTAATTGAAATAATACACATAAAGCATATGAGACAAATACTTGGTAAATATGTGTCATTGGCAAATCTTGAGGCTGGAGGTCTCATCTTCGTCTTCGTCTGAAGACGAAGATGTGACCTTGGACACGTTGTCTCTGCTAGGCTCCCCAGCTCCAAAGTTCTAGGGAAAGACCTTTTTTTTCCCCTGAGTAAACACCTGCTTTTCTGCCTTTGAATAATAATTTGTTTTAGTTTTCCTCACTTATGAAAATGTACATGTTTTTAGTGCAGTCAGTCTGCTGCTGTTTTTATAAATTTAGTTTATTGGAACACAGCCCTACCTGTTTGTCAACATATTGTCTCCGGCTCCTTTTGCACTGGAACAGCAGAATTGAGTAGTTGCAATAGACAGTTTGGCCCAAAACGCTGAAAAGTTTTTTTCCTAGTATACTTCACGATTTGGCATATGTCCAGATAAAGACTCAGGGAAGGGGCAGTGGTTCAGATGACGGAGATCCCTGACATAGATAAGGAGCAGAGGCTGTTTCATGTTGAGGCCTTGCCCTTCTGTGTTATCAAGTGGCATACTTGGTAGGCTCAGCCAGCGATACAGTGCACGATTATCTGAATAGATGCTGAGAGTTGCTGTAATATATTTTGTGGGTATTTTTGTTTTGTTTTGTTTTGTTCGAGGTGGAGTCTCACTCTGTTGCCCAGGCTGGAGTGCAATGGTGCTATCTCGGCACACTGCAACCTCCGCCTCCCGGGTTCAAGCAATTCTCCTGCCTCAGCCTCCTGAGTAGCTGGGATTACAGACATGCACCACCACACCCGGCTAATTTTTGTATTTTTAGTAGAGATGGGGTTTCACCATGTTGGTCAGGCTGCTCTCAACTCTTGACCTCATGATCCGCCTGCCTCGGCCTCCCAAAGTGCTGGGATTACAGGCGTGAGCCACTGCACCCAGCCTATATTTTGTTTCTTGTGTCAGGTCTGGTGTGTTCTCAAAAGTTTCTCTTCCTGGGCAGTAAAAAAGGCCAGCTGCCACACCTTAGATCTCTAATCCCAGCACTTTAGGAGGCCGAGGTGGGAGGATCACTTGAGTACAGGAGTTTAAGAAAACTCAAAAAAAAAAGAGAAAGATTTTTTTTTTTTTTTCCTGATACAGAGTCTCGTTCTGTCACCCAGGCTGGAGTGCAGTGGCGCGATCTCGGCTCACTGCAGCCTCCGTCTCCTGGGTTCAGGTGATTCTCCTGCCTCAGCCTCCTGAGTAGCTGGGATTATAGATATCCACCACCACGCCCAGCTAATTTTTGTGTTTTTAGTAGAGACACGGTTTCACCATGTTGGGCAGGATGGTCTTGAACTCCTGACCTCAGGTGTTCCATGTGCCTCCGCCTCCCAAAGTGCTGGGATCCCAGGCATGAGCCACCACGCTGGCCAGAAAATGAACTTTCTAAAGAGATTTTATTAGATCTAGTTTTGCCTTTAAACTGAAGAAAGCCGATGGCATATGTTATTCCAGTACTTCTGTGTTAGTTAATAGCCCCTGACTCTCTTGAGCAAATAAGTTTTTGGTGAACTTCCAAAGACTATTGTCATCTTGCCTCTTTGAGTTTTAATGCAGATTTGTTACTTATATGAGGATTAAGTTCAGCTTAACAGTGTTTCAAGCAAGACAGAAAAAAAGAAGCCTGGAATGGTTTCCAGTTACTTGGCTTCAAAGACACCTCATACCTACTTTTTCCATCTTTTCTGTCCAGTATCTCACAGAAATAGTTCCTTTTTTATTTGGGAAATTCCCCTGCTTTCCCAGCTAGATATTAAGCTTCTTATTCATCCATGTTTGTGTTCGGTAAACATTTGTGAGTTATTCTCATTAGGAGATGGTATTTGAGCAGGGAGTTTTCGTTCACACTACGTAAAACTTAAGAAGAAAAATCGGGCTGGACATGGTGGCTCACACTTGTGATCCCAGCACTTTGAGAGGCCAAGGTGGGCAGATCGCTTGAGGTCAGGAGTTTGTGACCAGCCTGGCTGACATGGTGAAACCCTGTCTCTACTAAAAGTACAAAAATTAGCTGGAAATCACTTGAACCCGGGAGGCGGAGGTTGCAGTGACCCGAGATTGTGCCACTGTACTCCAGCCTGGGCAACAGGGTGAAACTCGTCTCAAAAAATAATAATATATAAAAAAGGAAGAGGAATTGGTTTTCCAAGTGTTAAGTCTAGTGCAAAATGCATTCTGGGGAGAAAGTGTGTTCTGTCAGAGATACACGTGTTGTTAGAACTGTGTCACACCTGGTGAAGCTGACAGTGAGGTAAAGACACAGTCTTGGGTGGGGCCAGATGAGGCACTTGCTGAAGGCCGAGCTGAGGACCGCCTGCCTTCCATCTCCTGTAGGTGGCAGAACTGGTGAAGCCATCGTAGATGCTGCGCTTAGTGCTCTGCGCCAGCTCGTGAAGGATCGCCTCGGGGGACAGAGTGGAGGATACAGTTCTGGAAAACAAGTAAGACCATAAAATGTTAGTTTTTAATGTGTCATAATTTTGAAGCCAGAGTGGATTCCTTGTAAAAGATAGTCGTTTTTTAAAAGTATGTTAAAGTGGTGAACTTTCAATTAAAGAATAATAGAGGATTGGATCCACTACTCCCAGAGGGAACCAGCCCTCCAGCCTGCTCATTTGGCCTCCTCAGAATTGCTGTTGCCAAGGCCAGTCAGTCCCAGGGCCTCTTGCCACACCTGCAGTCCAAGTACCAGGCCCAGGAGCCACGTGTTGGCATCCCATGGCACTTGTAGGTCCAGAGTGGGGATGGGATGGATGGGTTTTCCTCTAGGTAGGCTTTGGCAAACCGTGATGAGATTGGATTACCTCTTGTCCTGTATCTGTGGCAGTCAGCCCCAAATCCATGGAAAATTCTACACAAATGGATAGGGAAGGAGAGAGAGAGAGAGAAGCAGATTGGTGTTTTAGATGCCCTTGTATGAAATGTGAAGCTTAACACTGATGTTCTTGTGAAAAGACAAACTTGAAGATATATAAATATTAAATGGGCTTTTACTTTTAGGAGACCAGTTAAACTAGCTTCTTTATACAGGTTCAGAGCTTACCCAAAGATTTCATGCTCTTGCCTTTCATTTTAAACTTAGACATTTAATGAGCATAGTTGCCTGACCCCCTGCACCCTGCCTGGCAACAGAAAGCAATGCTGACTGCTTCTTAGATTTAGTACTGAAGAACATTCTTCGAAAAAAGAAAAGGATTAAGTGTTATTTTTAGCTTTGTTGACTGGTAGGGACTTTGTCTATGAAAGATGTAACATAACATCCTGTGATGAAGCAGCAGCTGTACTTGAGTCTGAATTAGAACAGTGTTGTTAAGGTGGTTTTTTGAGCCATGCTGAGGTTTCTAAAAATAGCTGGTGACGGAATTCAGGTACAGGTTGTGTGTTGTACTGAATGTATTGATAATTATCTGAAAGTGAAAGACTATTTGCCAAGCAAAAATTATAATGCTGAGGAATGTACCCAATTTGAATACAACCGTTTTCACTATTTTATTCACTAAAGGAAAACCCTAAAACTGTGTTAAGATGTAGAAGCAGTGTTATTATTTAAAACAGGAAAAGTGTTGTTCTTGGCCAAATTGTTGTTTGAGGTTTCATGTCATAAATGACAGGGCAGAAGTGATAGTTGGAGTAAGAAGGATGTGATTGAGCTGACGGACGACAGCTTTGATAAGAATGTTCTGGACAGTGAAGATGTTTGGATGGTTGAGTTCTATGCTCCTTGGTGTGGACACTGCAAAAAGTAAGTGCCTTCTACTAAGTAGCCTGTTCATTCACAGTGTTTTCAGTACGTTCGTTAGCTTATTTTGAAAGAGCTGAACTAGATAATAGATGACCACTAAGATCTCTTCCAGCAAAACTCTGACTCTAAGTGAATATTAAACATTGACATTACTGCCAAGAGCTTCCACTCTCCTCTTGCCAGACATTAACAAGGGACTGCTCATGTCCGGATTTAGGGGCAGTGGTGGAATGGGGAGCTCGCGTGAAGGGTAGCGTGCATCTTTAGTAAAGCCACACACAAAATGTTTCCTAGGTGTGACATAACTGGGGATTGGGCAGAAATGCACAGATCAGTTAAAAAGTATAGGCTGGGCGTGGTGGCTCACACCTGTAATCCTAGCTCTCTGGGAGGCCGAGGCAGGCAGATCACTCGAGGTCAGGAGTTTGAGACCAGCCTGGGCAACATAGCAAAGTCCCATGTCTACTAAAAATACAAAAAAATTGGCTGAGTGTGGTGGCGTGTGCCTGTAGTCCCAGCTACTTGGGAAGTTGAGGTGCAAGGATCTCTTGATTGTGGGAGGCAGAGGCTGCAGTGAGCCAAGCTCACACCACTGCACTCCATCCTGGATAATAGAAGGAGACTCTGTCTTAAAAAAAAAAAGAAAAAAAAAGAAAGGTGTTTGGGCTGCAAGTTAAAATGCAACTATTTGGCCTGGTGAGGTGGATCACTTGAGGCCAGGAGTTTGAGACCAGCCTGGGCAACATGGGGAAACCCTATCTCTACTAAAAATACAGAAATTAATAGTGGGTGGTGGCACACACCTGTAGTCCCAGCTATGTTGGAGGCTGAAATGAGAAGATCACCTGAGCCCAGGAGGTTGAGGCTGCAGGGAGCCATGATTGCACCACTGCACTCCAGCCTGGGCAACAGAGAGAGACCGTGTCTCAAAGAAACAAAACGAATATTTTTCTATAGCCTAGAGCCAGAGTGGGCTGCCGCAGCTTCAGAAGTAAAAGAGCAGACGAAAGGAAAAGTGAAACTGGCAGCTGTGGATGCTACAGTCAATCAAGTTCTAGCCTCCCGATATGGGGTGAGTATACTTATAAGGCTCATTTCATTGTGAAATACATGGTGTTTCGTTACTTCTTCCAATACTCCAGGCCTCCCTATGAGGTAGTAAAGGAGATGCTTAAACCATTTTGTAAGTGAAGAGATAAAGTCACTTTATTGTCATAACTAACAAATCTAAAACTGAGGACCGTCAACTTTTTCCCCCTAATGTCACACTGCTTCTACTGTATACTTAATGTGAGGTTTCAGCTTGCCCAGACTTATTCAAGTTGCTCATATGGCTGTTGTGAGTTGGTCCATTTGTTCTAGAGCAGATACTTTGTGTTAATTATATACCAGGGCTTCAATATGATTGGGCTAAACTTCACAGACTGTTAAAACTCCCTGATTGATAATTGACCTCTGTGAGTCATTCCTTTGAAATCCATGCAGTCTGGGGAACAGTTTTGTTACATTAAATTACCCATGAGGCCGGGGTGGTGGCTCACGCCTGTAATCCCAACACTTTGGGAGGCCGAGTTGGGCAGATCGCTTGAGGCCAGGAGTTCAAAACCAGCCTGGCCAACATGGTGAAACCCCGTCTCTATTAAAAACACAAATATTAGCCGGGTGTGGTGGTGCGTGCCTGTAGTCCCAGCTACTCGGGAGGCTGAGGTAGGAGAATCGCTTGAACCCAAGAGGCAGAGGTTGCAGTGAACTGAGATTGCACCTGTGCTCTCCAGCCTGGGCAAGAGTGAGACTGCTTCAAAAAAAAAAAAAAAAAAAAAAATTACCTGTAAGGTGGTTTTAGAAACTGTAAAGATTGTGTTATTTTGCATTAAGTGTTAATTGGATTTTATCCTCTGACCTTTTTTTAATAGATTAGAGGATTTCCTACAATCAAGATATTTCAGAAAGGCGAGTCTCCTGTGGATTATGATGGTGGGCGGACAAGATCCGACATAGTGTCTCGGGCCCTTGATTTGTTTTCTGATAACGCCCCACCTCCTGAGCTGCTTGAGGTAAAACCACTTCAACTGCTTGTAGTCCGGAAAGCTTTTTTAGCTGATAGTGAGGAATGTTAAAGCAGTGTGACACACTGTTCGCGTTATGCCCTTAAAGATACTCTTTTTAAAGTGGTTTTTATACTTTGAAATGGAAAAAAAAGTCTGATAAATTGCTTTTCATAATTTTTAGCATTAGAATAATTACACTGAACAGAAATACGAGCTTCTTAAAGATAGAGTGTATTCAATCACTCTTGCTTATCATTCTCAAAGTAATAGCACATTTATCGAGTACCTAATCATGTAACAGGCACTGTTCTGGTGTCTTTATATAGTTTTTTTTTTTTTTTTTTTTCATTCTCACATGAACACTGAGAGGTAGATACTGTTTTTATCTTCATTTTATATATGGGGAAATTGAGGCACAGAGCCTCAAGTGTGTATAAACGTATAAGACATATAATACATGTGAGTATAATCTATTTAAACAGGTAAGTGGCAGAGCCAGGCTGTGTCCAGGCATTGTGATTTCAGAGACGTGTGTATGTGTGCTAATCCCCCCCACCACCACCACAGCTTCCACAGGCTTAAGAATCAGTAGCAGAAAAATCTCCTCGTAGAGAACATGCCTCCGGGTGTTTCCATACAAGGAAGTAGTCGTGGGAGAGATGTTTTCAATAAAAGTGACAGTGCGAAGGTCTTGTTTGCCAGCTTACCTTTGGGTGTTGTATCATGCAGCCTCCTGATCGTCCCTTGTCTTCTGGGTCCCACAGATTATCAGTGAGGACATTGCCAAGAGGACGTGTGAGGAGCACCAGCTCTGTGTTGTGTCTGTGCTGCCCCATATCCTTGATACTGGTAAGACAGACAGAAATGATTTCCCTTAGCCGTTCTATGCTAGATACTCTGAGAATACTTCCTAAATGGATTAATTTTATGGACTCCTTTATCTTTACCTTTAAAAAACTTTGTCTGTTTAAATCAGGAGCTGCAGGCAGAAATTCTTATCTGGAAGTTCTTCTGAAGTTGGCAGACAAATACAAAAAGAAAATGTGGGGGTAAGTTACTGAGCTTACTGTCTCAGTGTCATCTGAACAGGTGATTATAGGCTTTCTTGAGAGTGGTTCCCCCGTGTTTTTGTAAGCTGTGTTTTATGTTTGCTCTGCTATATGTTTTTTTTTTTTTCCTCCTGCCTCAGCCTCCCAAGTAGCTGGGATTGTAGGCGCCTGCCACCACACCCAGCTAATTTTTGTATTTTTAGTAGAGTCGGGGTTTCACCATGTTGTCTAGGCTGGTCTCAAAACTCCTGACCTCAAGTGATCCACCCGCCTCCACCTCCCAAAGTCCTGGGATTACAGGTGTAAGCCACTGCACCCGGCCTGCTCTGCTATATGTTTTTATTCAGGATGTGAAAACTTGATCATGGGAGGAAAAGAAGGAATGAAGGGCTGCCAGCACAGCATGCATTTTTCTCCTAGGAATCATGTTTTAAATGGTGATTGGGGTGCCGGGTTAGCAGGCAGACACATAAGGAGTAGTGCACCTGAATTCTGCTATGAACTTGAAGGCTGGGGGACAAAGGGGAAATAGAATTGTTTCCTTCTCCTCTTCTGAGTAAGGACTGGATCTAGGCACATTTTCAAAACAGTGTCTCTCTCTCCTATTTTATTTTTTTTGAGACAGAGTCTCACTCTCTTGCCCAGGGTGGAGTGTAGTGGCGCAATCTCGGCTCACTGCAACCTCCGCCTCCCGGGTTCAAGAGATCCTTCCTCCTCAGCCTCCCGCATAGCTGGGACTACAGGCGCACACCACCATGCCCGGCTAATTTTTGTGATTTTAGTAGAGATGGGGTTTCACCATATTGGTCAGACTGGTCTCGAACTCCTGACCTCAGGTGATCCACCATCTTGGCCTCCCAAAGTGCTGGGATCACAGGCGTGAGCCACCGTGCCCAGCCTCCTTCCTATTTATCTTTTTGCTTCTTGTCCTCAGTATCCATTGCTTTCCCCAGGTACCTAGCGCCCCCTGTTGTCCCTCTCTCGATGACCTTGCTCCTCCTCCGTTAGTCCAGCAAATGTTTATTAGATGCCTACAGAACGCAAGAACATGCTTAATAACCCAAATGATACTGGTGGGATTTCAGGTAAAAAGGGAAAATCCATATAGAAACTCATCTTTTGTTTTTTATTCATTTCTCATTCTACAAAATATCTGAAGCGTGATCTTTTGTTCTCTAAGATCTTCTAGTTAGATCGTAAGCAATTTAAAAGACTTATTTGCCCTAAAAACCAGTCTGGTTTTCTAGGTGGCTGTGGACAGAAGCTGGAGCCCAGTCTGAGCTTGAGACCGCGTTGGGGATTGGAGGGTTTGGGTACCCCGCCATGGCCGCCATCAATGCACGCAAGATGAAATTTGCTCTGCTAAAAGGCTCCTTCAGTGAGCAAGGCATCAACGAATTTCTCAGGTAATTTGTTTTCTTAGGTTGTTTGTTGTTTTTTCTGTTTGTTTGGTTCTGTTGTAGGTTTGTATTTGGAACTAGGTATATATAAGCCAGGTAATAAATGGAATTTAAAATGCAAACTAATTCCAGAGAATTAAATGTTTATAAATTAAGAGTTTTTAAATTGTCTCCCTGTTCATTTTTTCTATGGAATACTCTGCTTGCTGGATGAGGAGAAAGCATTGCTGCCGTCGGGCCGCCCTGTGTGCCATTCTGTGCATCTGGCCTTGGGCTCTTTCTAATGCTTATAAAGGTCTCATATGGGCTAGAGGCAGCCCTGTCTGTCCATCCTCACCCTTATATGCATTGTAATCTTGACCTTGGGTAAATGTGGTTTCCATTTCTGGGCCCTTGGCTTTGGAATGTAGTTATTTATTTGAAAATGGGTGTACTTAAGTTACTCCAACAGTGTGCAAACAACATGATAGGTTCTAAAACTCTAAAACCAATATACAGAGCTGTCTACCCTGCCTCTGCTATTCAGCTCACCTAATCATCTTTTAGGCAATACAGGGCATTGACCTAAAGAGGTTTTGTTTCCCATTCTTGCTTTCTTCCGCGTTCATTTCTTAGCTGCTGTATAAGAGATGTTCAGCACACAAAAGGCAGTTGAGAGGCTTGTGATGAATAATGAATAGGAAGAATAGCACATGAAAGCCTGCAGTGCTCTTGCTGCCAATCTTCCTACTTGATGTAGAAGTTTGTGTGCTGTGTGGAGACTTGTGTGTGTGTGTGCTGTGTGGAGAGTAGGGGCTCCATAGTCAGGCGCCTCAGTCACAGCTCTGCCTTGAGTAGTGAAGTGGGAGGCATGGGGGAAGCCCTGTGAGATCAGCTGCTTCAGCCTCTGCCTGGGGGCAGACTGTGGCTCCTTCCCTCCCAGCTCTCACTTGTTGTAGTTGGTTAATATGGTTAATGGGTGTTTTCTTTTCCCCCCCCCGCCCCTGAGACAGAGTCTTGCTCTGTCGTCCGGGCTGGCATGATCTCGGCTCACTGCAGCCTCCACCTCCTGGGTTCAAGTGATTCTCCTGCCTGAGCCTCCCAAGTAGCTGGGATTACAGGCGCCTGCCACCACGCCCAGCTAATTTTTGTATTTTTAGTAGAGATAGGTTTTCACCAGGTTGGCCAGGTGGTTCTCGAACTCCTGACCTCAGGTGATCCACCCACCTCAGCCTCCCAAAATGCTGGGATTACAGGTGTGAGCCACCACGCCTGGCCAAGGGGGTGTTTTCATTAAGTTTGTGGGGCCGGGTGCAGTGGCTCACGCCTGTAATTCCAACACTTTGGGAGTCTGAGGCAGGCAGATCACTTGAGGCCAGGAGTTCGAGACCAGGCTGGCCACCACGGTGAGACCTTATGTCTACTAAAAATACAAAAAATAAGCCAGGTGTGGTGTCATAGGCCTGCAGTCCTAGCTACTCGGGAGGCTGAGGCACAACCAGGAGGTGGAGGTTGCAGTGAGCTGAGATCACACCACTGCACTCCAGCCTGGGCAAAAGAGCATGATTTGGTCTCAAAGAAGAAGAAGTTTGTGGACTGCTTAAGTTTGTGATTGTCATAGAGTAGTATTTATTAAATCATGAAGTCAGAATGTGAATATAAATATATCTCATGTAATTTTTTTTCCTAATAATAGGTTTGCTTATTCTAGCCCATTGGTGCCATAGATTGTTAGTCTACCTCCATTATTCTGTGAGTTGTTTGGTGAACTCTAAATATTTGTGCCCACAGTATTTCTAGCTCTGGTTTCCCAACAGCCAGATTACACCAGGTCTGGTATGTTTCAAGTACTGATGTTTATGCACATATGCACCCTGCTTTCTGCCAGCCCGCTGGAACTAGTCGCCTCACTTCTGGTATGCTCCCTCTGTACAGGTTCACAGCAGTCTTAGAAAGCTCGCAGGCAGCCCATGTTCTAGATCAACTTTGATAATTATTTTTGTATTTCATTTGTATTTCAGCAAATGCTCTGCTATTTTTAAAAACTTACTGATAGCAGCTGACTTTATCTGATGCAGGGGGCTTAGTTGGGAATGTTGAATCTGGTTGTAATGTTGTCCATGATTAAAAAGATAATGTTCTCAAGGTGTTTCTGAGGAATGTACTGCAGCAAGAGAGAAGAAATGCCTCTGCATAAACAAAGTAGGCAGACTGTTATTTTTAAAATTGTTTATTTTTCTGCACCAGCAGTCCATTGTAAATGTGTGTGTGTGTTTTGGTCATTTTTCCCTAAGGGAGCTCTCTTTTGGGCGTGGCTCCACGGCACCTGTAGGAGGCGGGGCTTTCCCTACCATCGTTGAGAGAGAGCCTTGGGACGGCAGGGATGGCGAGGTGAGTGCCCGGGAGGGAGGCTGTGCGGGCAGCAGTCCTGGTTTACTCTCTTGAGCCTGTGCATCTCTGCACCTGGAGTCAAGTCCTTTCCACCAGACCTCAGCCCTGGTGCACCCGTGGGCCTTTTAAGAGGTTCTTCTCTGAAGACCCTTCATCTTCCTTATCAGAAGTTTAAGTGCTGCATGGCATTTGATACTCTTGACAGACAGCCAAGATACATTTCAGTAGTAAGGTTGCTTTCCTGATTATTACCTTAAAGTGAACATTTAACCTGGAATTCATTTACTTTATCTTAGAAAAATAGAAAATGATAGCTTTGAAAGTAGCACTTATTTCTGTACTGTTGTGTCCCAACCTCCTCAAAAGGACATGTTCAGTGGCTTCCAGTGTTAAAATGGTGAGTGATGTGATGTTGAAATGTTTCACCTGAGTTCTTAGCTTTTCCATCCGTATAATCATAGGTACAAAGGTCAGGGGAGGAGTCAGACTGAGGAGAACCTGGATTGTAAGCAGGAGTAGCTCTAGAGAGTTGCTCTTCTGTAAAATAAGATGTTGACCTTCCAGGGTGTCCTTCTGCAGATCTAACAGTGGCTTTCTGTCTCCCAGCTTCCTGTGGAGGATGACATTGACCTCAGTGATGTGGAGCTTGATGACTTAGGGAAAGATGAGTTGTGAGAGCCACAACAGAGGCTTTAGACCATTTTCTTTTCTTGGGAGCCAGCGGATTTTTCCAGCAGTGAAGGGACATTCTCTACAATCAGATGACTCTACCAGTGGCCTTTTAACCAAGAAGTAGTACTTGATTGGTCATTTGAAAACACTGCAACAGTGAACTTTTGCATCTCAAGAAAACATTGAAAAA
The DNA here is from genome assembly GCF_028885625.2 of Pongo pygmaeus. Taxonomy (NCBI): domain Eukaryota; kingdom Metazoa; phylum Chordata; class Mammalia; order Primates; family Hominidae; genus Pongo; species Pongo pygmaeus. Next base: position 123,261,992 of record NC_072385.2, read on the forward strand.
TTCTATGAATTGTTATAGCCGGTGAATTGAGTCGTATTCTGTCACATAATATTTTGAAGAAAACTTGGCTGTCGAAACATTTTTCTCTCTTTGACTGCTGCTTGAATGTTCTTGGAGGCTGTTTCTTATGTATGGGCTTTTTTTAATGTGATTCCTTCATTTGAATATTAATGGCTTTTTCCATTAATGAATAAAATATTTTGGACAATGCCAATAAATGTATGAAATTAGTATCCACATCATAAGTTCAGAGTGATGTTTAGCAGTAAATCAATATTTTGAAGTGATACACAGATGTCTTTCCTCCCCATAAACTTTTTTAAACAAAAAACAAGACCTCTTTGCTTCAGATGGTGCCATCTATGCCCACCGCAACAGAGATTTTACATGGAAACCGGGCTCAGTGATTGATAACTGATTTCCTGCCCAATATTTGTCTTTGGGCTGTCTCTAGTGACTAATTATTAAGGAATCTAGCTGGTTATACAGTTCAAGGCTTTCTATGTTGTTACGAACCTCAAAATAGCCATTAAGACATGAAATACAGCAGTAGGTTACCAATGCGAACAGGTAGTTCGTATTTATGTAAAACATTCAGAAAATGAAGTTTTGAATTTGTTAGAACATTCAAAAGACTTGAGAGCATTTTATTGTAACTTAAAAAAATAAATACAACTGTCACTAACTTTTGTGAGCAATTTCTCTGAAAAAGATCTTAGTTCTGTAAAACATTTGAACCATTCTCTGGCTAAAGGAAAGAGGTGTCTGTAATAATCTGCACGAACATGAGACAGGTGCCAGCTGGCCTCTCTAGTCAAGAAGACTAAGGTCAATATGGAAGTAGACATAAGGAAAATAGTCTTGGTTATTGAGTTGCAGTCCCGGGATCTCCACAGATGCCTACAAAAGAAGACATGGTAATGCTCTAAGTGCCTAAACTAGTTTCCTGTCTTACCCTTTTATTTTTGAGGAAGCTCGCCAGGCACTGAGCGTACATTCTGCCTTGCGTAGCTGTGGCCCACCCCCTCCAACCCTTTCCTTGCTGTGCTTTAATGTGTATGACATGTAGATTTTCATAACAGGCTGACAAATAGTTTTGCTTTGTTTTGTTTTTGAGACAGTCTCTGTCACCCAGCCTGGACTCAGCTCACTGCAACCTCTGCCTCCCGGGTTCAAGCAATTTTCCTGCCTCAGACTCCGAAGTAGCTGGGATTACAGGCATGCACCACCACTCCTGGCTAATTTTTTTTTTTTTTTTGAGACAGTCTTGCTCTGTCGCCAGGCTGGAGTGCAGTGGCGTAATCTCAGCTCACTGCAACCTCTGCCTCCCAGGTTCAAGTGATTCTCCTGCCTCAACCTCCCGAGTAGCTGAGACTACAGACACACACCACCACACCCAGCTAATTTTTGTATTTTTAGTAGAGACAGGGTTTCACCATGTTAGCCAGGTTGGTCTCGATCTCTTGACTTCGTGATCCACCCGCCTCGGCCTCCCGAAGTGCTGGGATTACAGGCGTGAGCCACTGTGCCCAGCCCAATTTTTTTTTAGTAGAGACAGGGTCTTACCATGTTGGCTAGGCTGGTCTCAAACCCTTGACCTCAAGTGATCCGCCTGCCTGCCAAAGTGTTGGGATTACAGGCAGATACCAGTTTTTTGAAAGTATCTCCCATTCTACAGTAAGATGCTGAGCTTACTGTAGAAATACTGCTGTTTCTGGATACCTACATCCAGTATACTTGTAGCGGCTACTTCATCCAGATGTCGGAAGACAGAGTTTAGAACCTCTCTTAAACGCTTGGTGGATGACTTCTTATGCGGCTGCAGGAGCACTGCCTGGAAGTTCACTGGTAGTCCATACCTTTTCAGATAGACAAAATGTGTCAGTTCACTACTCCAAATGCAAACACGGATAGAAGGAACCTGCCGAGAAACAGTACATTCCGAGGATGAAAAGCTTCAGCCAACACAGCTTCATAAAGTCAAACTCGAGCAAAATGCCTAGGGTCAGCGGTGATCTCTCTGGATAGAAAAAACTCTGGAATTTGCTAACCCCCTTCTGATAGCTAGTTTTCAACTATAGAGCAAAAGAGGTCATCCCTCTGGCCACGAGTGACCATTCCACGGTGCGTGCTCAAGTTGAACGCAGGTAGTTGGACCGAACATTCGGACTCCAAGGCGTTTGTCTGAAACCCAGCTAGGCCGTTTTTCTCCACTAAAGGAGAGGCAAAAATCTGGTTTATCAAGATCGTTACTATTTTCGCTGAGTTTTTGGGTAGATAGAAAACATTTTTAACATACCTAGTTGTATGCCTGAGCACGTTTAAAACCAGTTGTTGGGATGAGCTATTCCTGTGGTGGTAGTCCACACAAAATATAGGAAGTGCTGTAAATGGTAAACATTTTGTGATTGTTGAAGTATTTTTACACTCTCAGGGAGCAAAGGATTGGATGTTCAGTAGTTAGCACCTATGTTCCCTCGGGATCCCCAAGCCTTGGTGTGAAATCCACTTTTACACGCCCTTTCACTCACCTAGTACTCTTTGTTCAGACTGGGCTCTGCCATAAAAATAAGTCCTGGGAGCAGGCCCTATTAATATTACTAAGGTTTTACTTTTTTTTTTTTTTTTTTTTTTTGGACAGAATCTCGCTCTGTCACCTAGGCTGGAGTGTAGTGGCGTGATCTCGGCTCACTGCAGCCTCCACCTCCTGGGTTCAACCGATTCTCCTGCCTCAGCCTCCTGAGTAGCTGGGATTACAGGCACCTGCCACCACCACACCGGGCTAATTCCACCACAGTCATTACCAAGTTGCGCTGGAGGTTGTTTTTCATCTAGGACACGTCCTTAAAGCTTAAAGTGCTCCTCCCCCAGCAGCCTGGCTTGAGGGAGAGGCCTGCCTCTGTTGTGCTCGCTGTGGTGGGTGGTAGGCACCCTAGGTCCTTAAGGGACATATGCTCCAGCCCTTAACCTCTCCTCAGCCTCTGAGCTCTTCCGGCCGTGTCCTGTGTCTGTGGCGCCCGTCCTGCTAATCATGCCTTCTCCATTCTGCCCAGAACAAGACCAAGACCCCATGCCAGGCGCGGTGGCTGACACCTGTAATCCCAGCACTTTGGGGGGCCAAGGCAGGCTGGATCACCTGAGGTCAGGAGTTCAAGACCAGCCTGGCCAACGTGGTGAAACCCCATCGCTACTAAAATTACAAAAATTAGCCGGGCGTGGTGGTGCACGCCTATAATCCCGGCTACTCGGGGAGGCTGAGGCAAGAGAATTGCTTGAACCTGGGAGGTGGAGGTCGCAGTGAGCCGAGATTGTGCCACTGCACTCCAGCCTGGGCGACAGCAAGAGTCCATCTCAAAAAAAAAAAAAGGACCCCAGGAGCGGCTGGCCCATTGGTCTCAACCTCTTTCTTGGGCAGATGCGCATCCTGGAAGGCATGGACAGGCTTCACTGTGTTAGGCCTGAGAGCAACCGACTTCTGAGCCGGGCAGGGTTGATCTGGGGCCACGTATACTAGAGATGGCTAGAACACTCCCAGGAGCTGGGTACACCAACCCAATGCTGCCATCCCTGTCAGTACAGGCTTTTGAGATGGGCGTGCACAGGTGCGCATGGGTACAGGTGTGGGTGTGGTGCATGCATAGGGCAGAAGAACCAGGAACCAAGGTCAGATCTGTATCTGGGCAGACCACACACTGACAGCCCCATGGAAGGTGAATTGGAGGCCAAGAACAGAGAGGAGGCTTATGGCAAGAGCCAGGCTGGTGGGGCCAGACCCGTGAAAGAGAGAGTGCAAAGGCAGAGTGGACTGGGCCTGTCGGGTGTCTAAACTGACTCTGAAGTTTGGGGTCTGATGAGGGGAAGGATGAGGAGGCCACTGGCAGAAACAGGGAAGCAGAGGAAGGGGTGCGGGAGGGGAGATGAGACAGCTATCCAGGTAAAGCCTACGGCAGGCGGATGGCGGGACCTGGAGACCAGGGAACATGGGCAGGAAAACGAGGGAAAGTAGGGGACATCAGCCAGGGGGACGGCAGGGAGGGATGAGGAGCTCCTCAGTGCAGGCGGGGAAGGGGTCTGGAAGGTCACACAGAGGGTCCCAGGGGCTGGAGGAGCCCAGGAGGCTGCGAGTCAGAGCAGCAGGCAGTGCGCAGCGCTCCGTGACGCGGGACGCAGCCACACGGCAGAAAAGCAGCCTTCAAAGGCATTTCCTCTGATTCCACTTTCATAAAAATCTGTAAGAGTTACATATCTATTCATAGAAAACCAACAAACCCTACACCTAAAAGGGCACCTGCTGGGACGCTGGCAGTGTTCTCTCCTGGTGTTAAAATTACAGGACATTTTTATTCACTCTGCTTACCTAGAATTGCCAGGTTTCCCACAGTGAAGTTTTGGGGTTTTTTTTGTTTTTTTTTAATAGCTGGAGTTTCTCTTGTCACCCAGGCTCGAGTGCAGTGGCGCGATCTCGGCTGACTGCAACCTCCAGGCTCCCAGGCTCAAGTGATCCTCCCACCTCAGCCTCAGCCTCCCAAGTAGCCAGTACTACAGGCCCACGCCACCACACCCGGCTAATTTTTGTATTTTTAGTAGAGGTGGGGTTTCACCATGTTGGCCAGGCTGGTCTCGACAGTCCATGACAAGGGCCTATTTTTTTTTTTATTTTATTATTTTTTTTAATTACGCAAAGGCCAGGCATGGTGGCTCATGCCTGTAATCCCAACATTTGGGAGGCCAAGGTGGGCAGATCATCTGAGGTTAGGAGGAGCTCCAGACCATCCTGGCCAACATGGCAAAACCCCTCCTCTACTAAAAATATAAAAAAATTAGCCGGGCGTGGTAGCGGGCGCCTGTCATCCCAGCTTCTAGGGAGGCTGAGACAGGAGAATCTCTTGAACCCAAGAGGTGGAGGTTTCGGTGAGCCAGGAACACGCCATTGCACTCTAGCCTGGGCGACAAGGGTGAAACTCCATCTCAAATAAAAAAAAAAAAAAAAAAAAAAAGGCAAAATAAGCTTTGTTGGTGGTGGTGTGGTTTTGGTTTTCTCTCTGGACTGCCTTGAGGGGTGGGGCTTCCAGGCTGAGGACGGAAGCAGCCCGAGAACGCCTTCCAGGAGCCACTCGGGCCCTGCAGGCTTCACGAGGGTGGGGACAGTAGCCAGCCAGAGGGTCCACAAGGGCATGCAGGTAGGGCAGCTGGGGAGAACCCAAGTGACACTTGCCCCAAGTGTAGCAGGAACGGAGGGAGCAGACCGCAGGGGACGCAGGGCTGAGGGGAGGGTGTACTTGACTCGGAATTGAGCGTGTTGCCAACAGCCACAGTCACAGAAAGGAAACGGGTGGAGGATGGAGAGAAGGCAGGAGCTGGGGCGCCCCGATAGCTCCCCCAGACCCTGCTCATCCTCAGGACAGCCCCAGCCAGGACATCGCTGCCATGCACCTGAGCACGGACTCCACAAACACTCTCAGGGCCTTGATGTGGATCCAGGCAATGAAGGCTTCGCTGAAGTTCACCTTGAGCCAGCGCAGCAGGGGGCCCTGCAAGGACAGAAGAGCCAGGTGACCCCTGCTGACCACCCTGCCTGACACAGAGCCAAGAAAGGACTTAGGTTTTGACAGAGCACACCCTGAGCTGAGAAGAAGTGCCCAGGAGCCAGAAGCAGAGAGTCGGTCAGACCAGCCCTGGGTCAGGTTCAGGACCTCGAGGTCCAAGGCACCTGGTGCCGGGGAAGCCCAGCGGGCCAGCCACCCAGTGCATGCACGGGGCCACCACAGACCGCAGCGCGGGGAGCTGGGCAGCCCCTGACCTCAGGGCTTTCAGCAGGCAGCCAGGGGCTTCTGCCTGACACTGCACAGCCAGGGAGCCCACCTTCCCAGAGGCTCTGCCCCTAGGGTCCTGGCATCATCCACAGCAGCCACCTCCCCTCACAGCCCCACCTCACGTGGCCACAGCAGCAGCCACTGATGCTGGTGTGGCAGGTCCTCCTGGGAGCTCAGAGTCTTGGAGCAAGAGCTCAGAGCTCCCGCCTGACACTGCAACTGCCCACAAAGGTCAGGGGTGGGTTCAGCAAGGGCAGCCAAGGGAGGAGAGCTGAGCTGCCAACCACCACCCCAGCCAGGGCCCTGCCCGTCCCAGCTCCAGCCACCTCCAGCCAGGCGCCCGGGGAGAGGCGCCCTGGCCGACAAGCACCCTTCACTGCTGGCGGGGGCAGCTCCAAAGAGGCCCTGCAGATTAGGAGGAAGGCATGATTCCGGCTCCTCAAATTTAAGACCTCAAAAGCCATATTAGAGAACAGAAGAATGCAAGGATTCATTTTCCCAGAAGGCGCCTGAGCTGGCGAGGAGATGCGAGCCAGGGACCCCGGGGTTCCCGGGGCATTGCTTACCTCACCCTCGCCCTCACTCTCTCTCTCTCTGTCGGTCTGCCCCGCAGCGGGCCTATCAGGGTTACCTAGCGGGGTTACCTTAACCTTGTGGTCCGGGAAGGTGGATGATCCCTTTTTAAGAGCAACACAGGAAGTTTGCTAAAGGCACAGAAATGATTTATTAATCTTTCAGCAAACATGCATCACAAACAAATAAATCATTCTCATCGCCTGAAAGGCACGCGAGAGCAAGCTCAGGAATTCAGGCCCACCCTCGGGACTCGTGTGCTGGCTAGACTAGAGATGTGGTAGGTGCCCACCAGGCTCCTGGAGTGGTGAAGGCAGAGAGAAGGGCAGTGTTAAGGTCTTTGGGTTCCATATTCCAAGCACAGAGCCGATCTCTGGCAGAGGGGTCAGTCCTGAGCTCCCTCCCCTTGCTTGGGCTCAGCCAGGACCCCCATCACAGGCCGACCAGGGCAGCACCGGGAGGCATTAGTGGAAACGGCTCTCTGCGCTCTGTCAAGGTGGTTCCACCATGCCCAGCCACAGATGCCTTCCTGGCATTCGGGGGGCGCCTCGGCGTGCAGAGTGCAGGAGATGAGTTGGGCATGCGGTTAGGACACTCACCCTTTCCCAGTCTGTCTCTGCAAACAGGTGGGAAACACAGGGACATCCCACTCTGCTCTCAAAGTACACTCAAACCCCAGGGCCTGGTCTGTCCCTCTGGTTGACAAGTGACAAAAAGGATGCAAGACGTTTGGTCATGCAATTCTAGATAGGCCAGAGGGGGCCAGATTCTCAGGAGGCCAGTGGGACTGACCCAAGCTGAGAGTGCCTCCACCTCCCGCCCACAGAGAGACCCTGGCAGGGCCCCCAGGGCAGTGTGGGTGAAGGCTACGCCATGTAAAATACGCCAGCTGACAACCTGAGCCCCACGTGGCAGGCGGCAGGCTCCTGTGTGTCACCCTGTTCCCCGGGGGTCTGGCAGGCCTGGGCCAGTGCCCAGGTGGGTACCAAAGGCCCTGCTTCGCCACCTGTCCCCCAGCAGGGCCTCCCTCGTGTGGAGGCTGCCATGGTCTAGCCCTGTCCAGAGATACTGTGCAGGGGGTTGGGACCAGGACTGAATCAAGCTGGGAAAAAGCCTGACTAAAGAGAACAGCCGGGGCGTGCCCAGGTAACAAGGGTTTCAGGTGAGCTGAGGCTAAGGAAGAAAACGCTTTGGAGCTCAGCTTTCACTGGGGAAAATCTTTCCTGCCCGGTATCTGGGTCTGTGGGCCCTGCTCTGAGGACTGGAGCATCCAAAAGGCCGGGGGTCCCCAGCTCCAGCTCTGCTCCTCATCCTCAGGAAGGGACACCCTCTCTGCAGGCTCAGCCAGAGCCCAGCAGCGTCTGGCTCTGAGGCGTGTCTCACTTGCTGTGCACACACATGTCCACACACACACACTCATGCACATGCGCACACGTGTGAGCACCCTGTGCTTCTATTTCGGGGGAGGAGGGTGAAAAATCCCTATATAAATTTTTATATTATCAGCTGTTGTTTCCTTCCTAAAGGGAAACAGACCAGACCAGAGGGGCTCTGGGAACCCCACTATGGGGGCTCCGTGACTGGGCTCGCTTGTGATGGGGTGGCTGCTCATCCCCAGTCCCTACGAAAAGGTCGCTGACAGAGAGGCGAGGTCCCCAGGAGCCCGGAGCACACACTTGGCGGCACGGACACTGGGAGCACTCCCAGCCTGCCCGCGGCCACGGCGCTCCTCCCCACGGAGGTCCTCACAGTGCCGTGTTCACACAGCGACTTTCCCCCAAAGGCCTCAAGAACTTTCTACTCATTCCTCTGGCCCCATCACTAGAGGCTGGACTGGAAGGTGCTCCACGGAACCCTCCCTGGTGGGCATGAGGAAAAAGGGGCCCAAAAACATTCCACCCAGACAGGCTCCTTCCAAGTTGCCCGGTCTAGCCCAGCACCGCAGCAGGAGGACCTGAGTATGGAAGGTGCCCACTTCCCGGAGCAGTGGAGGGACCTTCCCAAAGCTCTCCTGCTCACATTTCAAACGTGAGCATCTAGTTTTGCTCCCTGGTGAGCTAAGCTGTCCTCCTCCATGAAGGGTTTCTGAGTGGCTGTGGTCGGAAGTCTCCAGATAAGCACCCTCTCTGCACTAAGGACACAGGGGAGGTAAATACAGGGGCTAGTGGCGCCCTGGAAACCTCACGGCTGCAATCTCCAAGGCCCAGCACTGCCCACCCTGCACACAGATGCTCCCGCCTGGAGCCCACGTGCCTTGCTCAGTCCGAGGAAGGCCTGGCAGGGTCCTCTGGCCAGCTTGCCTCTCAGAGCCTCAGTTTTTCATCCGTACTGTGGAGTTAGCAACCCCTTCCTGGCAGGGCGGTGCTTGGGACCAGTGAGAACATATGTGGGAAGCGCCGGCTCGGGCGGGCCCCCGGCTCCCACCCCCAGCTCCACCGCCTGGGCTCCTTTGTGCTCACCGCCCCTCCCCCCAGACCCTGCTCAGGCGTCCCAGGAGAACAGACGGTCCCCATGGTGTGAGCCCAGGAGCCTGGGGACAATGAGAGGGAGGAGGGAGAGCTGGAGACCTGGGAGGACTCTTCTATCCCCACTGGGTAGGGGCGGGAGGGGCTGCTCAATCACATACTTACATACTGTTGCTTCTTATCAGATAGCAGTCTGGCCATCTCCTCCCTTTCCCTTTTAATTTCTTTCTCATCATAGTAAAATTCACGAACAGTGAACCTTAAAACCAGCAAACCATGGGTTTTCACTCAGAAGCTTTCCAGAGGGGCAGAGACCCCCCGCAACGGGAGGTGAACCAAACCCGGAGGACCCTTACTTGTTTTCTTTGGCCTTGGTTTTGAAATCTTCAATCACTTTTCGAAACAGAGTCACAGTGAAAAGGCCCCCTTCCTTGTCCTCAGTAATGAGTCTGTTGGAGAGAAGCATCTGTTGGCTGGACTCACTGCCAGGCCCTGTGCGGGAGTGGGGCTCAGAGGCCCCCGGGCCTGGTGGCCTGCACCTGGGGTCCATGGCAGCAGCTGAGGGCTGGGGAACCAAGGACACTCCCTGAGATTTCCTAACCCCTGGCTGCCTGCCCTTCCCTCCTGCCCCTTCCATATCCCTCCAGGCTAAGGCCTCAGGGGGCCTCAGGGTGCAGGGAGTGCAGGGGCCTCGGCTTCAGCTCCTGCTTATCAAATTCCTGAGAGACCAAGCCCTCCTGGGCCTCCGTCACTGCAGCTGGCACAGGGTGTCCCTGGCTCTGACGTGCTGCCTGATAGTGAAGCAGAGTGGTGGAAACTATCTTACAAGGCCCATTTCACTTCCAATGTCACAAAGTCCTAATGGGACACAGCCTCCCAAGCAAGTCTCAACACAGGACCACTGGGGCCACTGTCTCTAGCAACTCAGGAATTTTTGGGGCCAGGAGTCTAAGCATCTCTGAGTCCTATTGGCCAGAAGACTGGAAGTGGGAGCCCTCAGGCCCAGACACGATCTCACAGCATGCTGGCATGCTGGCAGGGTCACCCTTCCTGTTTCTCAGAGCCCATGCCCATAGGGGCTGCCCCCAGACTCTAGGTATTTTCAGAGTCATCTGTGCAGGCTTTCAGGTGGCCTGTGACAATGAAGGGCCTGAGGCTCTGGTCTGGGAGGCCAGGCCACCTACCAAGGCAGCCGGTCCTGGCAAGGATCCTCGGTGCTTGGCCTTTAAGAGCAGTGAATGCTCCTGCCAGCACACTGGCTTCCAGGGCCAGCTCCCCTGCTCCAGAGCCTTGCTCCTCTTCCCTGCCTCCCCTGTAACCTCGGGCTGTGATTGTCCTCTTCCTTGCACCCTTCAATTTAGACCCCGATTGCCATCTCGTAGCCCTGGGAGAGCCCCGTCCCCCAGCAGGGGCCCCGGGGCAGAGGCCTTGCACCGGGAGTTCTGTGTGTGGGGAATCAGATGAACAGGCTGGCTGCCTGACGTGCATTCTAAAACCTCTTCATATTATAAACCATCTCAGCCATACAAAAAGGTATAGAGGAAAATGAGTACCAAGCTGGGTGTGGTGGCTCACACCTGTAATCCCAGCACTTTGGAAGGCTGAGGCAGGCAGATCACCTGAGGTCAGGAGTTCGAGACCAGCCTGGCCAACATGGTGAAACCCCATCTCTACCGAAAATACAAAAATTAGCTGGCCGTGTTGGTGCATGCCTGTAATCCCAGCTACTTGAGAGGCTGAGGTAGGAGAGTTGCTTAAACCCGGGAGGCGGAGGTTGCAGTGAGCTGAGCTCACACCACGGCACTCCAGCCTGGGCAACAGAGCGAGACTCCATCTCAAAAAAAGGAAAACGTGCAGCTTTGGATCAGCCACCCAAAACCAAAGTTCCAGCAGGTGAAAGCCCACATGCCCCTACCCCACTATGTGCCACTCACTCCATCCTGAGCCACTACCATCCTGAGCGTGGCCTTCCTACCCGTGACCCATCCCCACAATTCCCTGTGCACCTGTGTGTGCCCGAGTCACACCCATTTCACATCCATTTCAGACTCTCTGCTCCTCTGCAGCTGCCTTTCCCCTTCATCCCTCCTGACACACAGGGCCCGGCATCCTTGGTTCCCCCGCCATGCAGTGTCCCATGATGGACACAGTCTGTAACCCGCTGTCCTCCTGTCACTCTGACAGGGCCCACTGGCCACTCCTGCTCTGGCCCCTGCAGGCCACACGCTGAGGCTGCTTTCTCTCCCAGCTCCTGCTGTGGCCGTTCACCGGGCAGCCGCTCAGGCCAGGGCTGGCTTCCCCCTCTGGCAGGGAAGAATTGACGCTGAGCCGAGAATGCAGAGCCAGAATGCAGCAGAGGCAACGGCGTGGAGAAGCTGCTTGGTCAGGTGGGGCCAGGGCAGCCTTCCCAGGGCAGGGGCAGGGAAGCAAAGTTTTGAAAGAGGAAGGCACTCTGGCATGGGACAAGGTGTGCGACCCTGACAGAATTCCAGGTCAAGGGACAGGAGAGGGCCCAGGCGTGGAGGGCTGGGGGGCCTCACACCCTCGGGGCATGTTTGGTGGTTGGGTGCCCTGAAGCACCCACACATGCACCCCAGGGGCCCTGGGACCAAGCTGGGGTCTCACTTACTTGGTTGATCGAGGGACCACCATGTCTGAGAGAGATTCGTAGGTTTTTTGCCATTGTGAGTAGTTTGGTCTGCAAGAACACAGAATCGTTATGTGATTTTTTGCAGAAAAGGCTCGTGGGTGTCCTGAGTGCCTAGGAAGCTGCACACCCCTTTTCCTGAGGGCCTGAAGGTGAGCAGGGACGGGGTCAGAGGGAGCCCCAACCTCCCCTGAGGTCTGCTGTGCCCATGAGGAATCCCCTGCCCGGCCTCCACAGGGTACCCACAGAAGTCCCTTTGTGAAGAGCTATGGATACACTTGGGGCTCACTAATAACCATCTAATCCGGGCCCCGTGTGACCTCAGACAAGCTAACCCACCTCTCCAGCCTCAGGACAATGGGAATCACCAGACTTCTCAGGCCTTTGGTAAGGATGAAATAAAATAATGTCGACCACACATTGGGTATACAGCAAGCGCTCAATAAATGGCTGCTTCTATCATGGCCACAACCACCATCACCCAACCACTGTCCCTGCTGACACAGCCACAGGCAGGGCCCCCTGAAGGAATGACTGCTTCCCGGGAACTGGGGCTGGGCAGGGAGCATCCTCGTCCACGCCGCCCAAGTCACCAACGGGCCCACCTTCCTCTCCACTGGGCAGGGCCAATTTCCTTCATGATTTCCCAGCACAGGCCGAGACACTCACTTGGGGCCCAGCACTCACTTGGGGACGATGACCAGAAGTGTGACGAGATATTCAGAATCCAGCACAAAGTCCTCTTTGCTCACAATATCACTCAGTGTCCGGGTGAAGAGGTTCCCCCTAAAAGGCAGGTGGAACAAAGGGTGTGAAAGATGTGAGCAGAAAGGGACACAGTGACCCCACATACACCCACGCCCAGGCGCTGGGGCTGGGGGCAGTTCTCAAGGAAGGGTGGGTGCCAGGGATGCTGGAGCCTAGGAGAATACAGCAATTTTCAGCAATGACTGCTCCCCACAACCCCAGGGCCAGGCTCTGTGCTGGGGCCACAGCTGCTTCCTCCTCCTCTCCAGGGACAGGGAGACTGGCAGGGCCTCAGGTGCTATCACCCGTCACCCAAGGGGCTGCCGAATCCAACACCTCAGTGACCTGCGCTGCCCTGGTGCCAGCCACGGCTGCTACGGGAGGGGGGCCTCGGGTGGCAAGCAGCTAAAGTTACTCAAGTGTCAACACAACAACCAGCTCTTGGAGCTGCGTGAGCCATCCTCGATGGAGCTCCGTGTCACTTTACAGGCCTCCCAGCCCAGCAGCCAGGGGACACTCACCTGAAATAGCTTTCTACATGCCCAGTGGACCTGGTCTGAGTGGCGGGTATGGTATTATTGGCACATGGATCAAGGCTGTCAGATCAGCAAATGGGCCAAGATCTCACTACCCAGGCTGTATGCGGTGTCAGCACAGGGGCTGTGACGTTGGCACACAGTGCTTCCCTGGGAAATCGCTCTCCAGCGTTGAGCCATGGCCAAAGCTTTAAAGGCAATGGGAAACACCCTCCTCAGGGAGACTGTGTGGCTTCTTTGCTGTCCCCTGCCTGAATATCACTGACCAGCTGCGTGGCCATGGATAAAGCCCTTAGGTTCCTTCTCCCTGGGAACTGCATGCACGAGCCTCCCTGTCCTAGCACTGAACACGTTACCCTTACACTATCCCACCTCTCTCCCTGGCTCACCTCTGAACCCCCAACACGAAGCCAACTTTCCACACATTTGTTGAATGAATAACTGTGAGCTCTGCAAGTGCAAAAATTGTATTGTACTCTGCTTTATATCTTTAGGGTCTAGCATCAGGCCTGAGGGCACAGTGCATACTTGGTACGTGTACAAGAAAAGAGAGCGCAGAGGAGGGAGTTAGAGACATTCATCCCTCTTCGTACACCGCCCTCCTATACTTGCTGTATGTGCTCAGTAAATCAATTAAAGTCACTGCGAATCAACGAATGACCAATGGATGAAGGAACCTCACCAGTTGAATGAAGAGGCTGGACCAGATGTTTGCTCAAATCCCAACCAGTCCTGAAGAAATCCATCACAGGGTGATGCCGTGCGAGTGGATGGCCCCATGGCCTGTGGGCTCCAAGCCAGGACGGACGGATGACCCATCCCCACTTAGGGCTCTCCGCCCTGGTGCCTGGCCCCTGTCCCATCCTCCATAGCTCATGCCCACTTACTTTTGACATGAAGCCAGGCATCCAACAGCAAGGGTTTCCAGTTGAAGTGGGCTTTTTTTTTTTTTTTTTTTGAGACGGAGTTTCACTCTTGTTGCCCAGGCTGGAGTGCAGTGGCGTGATCTCGGCTCACTGCAACCTCCTCCTCCCGGGTTCAAGCGATTCTCCTGCCTCAGCCTCCCGAGTAGCTGGGATTACAGGCGTGCACCACTACACCCAGCTAATTTTGTATTTTTAGTAGAGACGAGGTTCCTCCATGTTGGTCAGGCTGTTCTCAAACTCCTGGTCTCAGGTGATCCACCTGCCTCAGCCTCCCAAAGTGCTGGGACTACAGGCATGAGCCACTGCGCCCGGACTAAAAACCATCTATGGTTTTTAATTTTCCTTCCACTATTTGCTTTTTTCACAAGAAGACAGCTGGCCCAGTGACCCTCAGAAGTGGATTGCAGAAGTGGGGGTAACTCCCAGGTAACATTCTCTTTGCTTACAGTAGTTGGCCAATCAGGGGGAGGGCAGCTGGTTCGGGGCTCCCTGTGCCACTTCCCTTCTCTGGAGTTAGGGGCCAAATGTAGGTATCACCTCTCTGGAGTTAGGTGTATTGAAAACTCTACAATTGACCAGGGTTCTCGGATAACTGCCAACAGCATCAGATCCAGAGTCTGGGGGGACTAGGCTGCTCCTCCATGCCAATCCCACCCCACCCTGATCAGGAGCAGCCTCTCCAGCAGGAGCTCACCTGGCTTCTCTCTCTCCTTTTTTTTCTTTTTCTTTTTTTTTTTTTTTTTTTTTGAGGCAGAGTCTTACTCTATGCTCAGGCTGGAGTGCAGTGGTGATCTCAGCTCACTGCAACCTCTGTCTCCCAGGTTCCAGTGATCCTCGTGCCTCAGCCTCCCAAGTAGCTGAAATTACAGGTGCCTGCCACCACGCCCAGCTAATTTTTGTATTTTTAGTAGAGACGGGGTTTCACCATGTTGGCCAGGCTGGTCTCAAACTCTTGGCCTCACGTGATCCACCCGCCTCAGCTTCCCAAAGTGCTGGGATTACAGGCGTGAGCCACCACGCCTGGCCACCTGGCTTCTCTTACACACCTCCAACAACAGGACACTCACTACCTCACAAGACAGTCCCTGCCACTGTGTTGCTGAGCTTACACTTTTCTCTGGCATCTCCACCATCCTGGTGACTCTGCTCTGCTCTGGGCCACAGAGGCCGTGCGCTGACATCCTGGCCTCTCGTCACCCCTGGGGGCCCTCTGTGCAGCCTCCACATGGGAGGACTAGGGGTTGTACCCAGGTGCCCTGGAGAAGCTGGGAGACGGAAGCGTGCAGTGAGGAGCAGCATGGCTACATCCTCTTCCCTGGGCACATGCATGGGGTGCGATCACCCTCGCCTGGCCCTTTCCTCCTCTCCCAGAACATGGCTCTTGGAGAGGTGAGAGTGCCTTCACCTGTCTGTCTGTCTCACTTTCATGCACAGGCACAGACTCCCAGGTGGCCCAGTGAGAGGACAGGCAAGCGCTAAGCCCCCGCCAGGACCCGCCCTCGCCAGATGTGGAGGCTGGCAAATACACACATGGATTTCTTTTCCAGGTTCTCCAGGTTTGTCTTCAGAGTGTTGTAGGCAGCCGTTCGAGACTTCAGGTCCATCTCGATCTGCGCCAGTTGCTGTTTGGGAAAGCAAAAGCTCCACGTGACCTTGAGCATTGAAGGAGCTGGCTGAACTTTTTGAAATGGCCACAACAGCTCATGGTTCGTTCAAGAAAAATAACTGCCCTGCCCATTTGCCAGGATGGCTTCTGTTTACCAGCATTTGGCCCTTCCAGGGAGCCCCCGTGTGGCACCCAGGTGCCAAGCCATGATGGATTTTCTAGGATGACTCAATGAACCCAACTTTTCCTGATTTCAAGCCCATCCTGAACGGTCAGGACATCCCACGCCCACACCTACCCTCTAAGGCTCTGCTGGAGAGCAGCTCAGGCTGACCCCCAGTCGTTGCTTCCAGGGGTACCCGACATGGCCTGGCCCTCTCAAATGCCCACGTCTCCTGGCTCGGCTATGCCGATCTCCCTTGCATGGGTTGGCAGGGGCAGGGAGGTGCAGTGGACAGAAACAAGACAGGCCCGGGCTCAAACCGCGCCCTCCTGCTTTCTGGCCAACTGGCTCAGGTTCCCCATTTGTTCCACAGCAGGGATGCCAGTGCTGAGAGCCGACTGTGCCAGGCTCCTTCGCATTCCCTCCTCGCAGCCCCACGCAGTGACACCCCACCAGCTTGGGCAACCAGCCACAGCAGGAGCATTTACACCACGGCCATCCACAAATGCTACAGGCCAGCACACGGCTGCTGACAGGAGAATCTCGACAGTCAATAGATGAAGAAAATGGGTGCTCCATAGAATGCCAACAGCTTTAGTGTAAATATATACATTTTTATATATGGAAGAATCCATTGTCAACTTTTAAACATCGGTTACCTTTTGGGAGAATAAAGGGAATGGGGGTGATGATCACAGCTCGGATGATTTTATTATTTTAAAGATAAAATCATAAAATAATTTTAAAGATAAAATAATTAAATATAATTAAAATGATAAAATGATTAAATTAAATGATTATGTTAAAATGGTAGGCTGGGCGAGGTAGCTCATGCCTGTAATCCCAGCACTTTGGGAGGCCGAGGTGGACAGATCACCTGAGGTCAGGAGTTTGAGACCAGCCTGGCCAACATAGTAAAACCCTGTCTCTACTAAAAATACAAAAAGTGGCTGGGCATGGTGGTGGACGCCTGTAATCCCAGCTACTCAGGAGGCTGAGGCAGGAGAACTGCTTGAACCTGGGAGGTGGAAGTTGCAGTGAGCTGAGATCGCGCCACTGTACTCCAGCTTGGGTGACAGAGTGAGACTCTGTCTCAAAAAAATATATAATAAATGGGCCAGGCACATGCCTGAAATCCTAGCACTTTGAGAGGCCGAGACGGGCAGGTTGCCTGAGCTCAGGAGTTTGGGACCAGCCTGGGCAACAGGGTGAAATCCTGTCTCTACTCAAAATACAAAAAAGTTAGCTGGGCATCCAGCATGTGCCTATAATCCCAGCTACTCGGGAGGCTGAGGCAGGATAATTGCTTGAACCAGGGAGGTGGAGGCTGCAGTGAGCCGAGATCACGCCACTGCACTCCAGCCTGGGCAACACAGTGAGACTCTGTCTCAAAAAAAATGATAATAAAATGATAAAAATGATAATTAAATTAAAAGGTTTAAATATAAAGTGATGATTTTAAAGATAAAAACTAAATGTTTTTTCTCTTTACATTTTGCCATTTTTTAAAAAAATTCATCTTTTTATAATAATTTTTTAAAACTTTCAATTTTGAAGTGATTATAGATTCACAGGACATTGCAAAAATAGTACACAGAGACCCTAAGTACCCTCCATGCAGTTTCCCACAGTGATTTCCCACACCTCACTATACAGCTATACTATTCTGCACTATACAACTACATACTATACTGTACTATGCAACTATATTGTACAACCATACAACTAAATTAAAATCTTCTGCACGATAGAAGTATACTGTACAACTGTATAGTATACTGCATTATGGAAACAGACAACTATATGATTACTGTTTTGCACTATACAGCTCTATTACTACACTGTACTGTCCTATACAACTATACTATACTATTCTGCGCTATGCCATCAGAGTGCAGTATCATAACCAGGAAACTGACATGGGTACAATCCATAGATCTTGCTTTTTAAAATAAGATTTATATATTTTTTGGAAAAAAAGAAGCAAAAAAAAAAAATACTGCTTGTCTTTATTTTTCTGATTTCACCACAAGCCAATGAAAAATTGCTGAGAGGTATCTGGGAGCCAGTAAAACAGTGGTGGGAACTAGGATTTCGAACCAGTAAGGCCCACATTTAAATACCAGTTCTGACTTTTACTGGCTGTGTGACCTTACATAAGCTCCTTGACCTCTCTGAGCAAAGTAGCCCAGAATTATTGTGAGATGATAGAGGAGTCTCCTTTGACTAAATGTCTCGAGTTGATAGATTGAGACCTCTCGTTGGCAGAACGAGGCTGAGGCGGGGGGTGTCACACTGTGTTCCTGGTGTAGGAAGGACTGAGGGAGCCAACACCCCGGAGCCTCTGCCCCTGCTGCTGCCAGGGGCTGCTTCCCTGCGGTGGGGCCAGTCCAGGGCTTCCTTGGGAAGTGGTGCCATGCACACAGCACAATCTGCGGGCTCTGGTCCCCAAGACCTGCATCCCCATCCCGGCATAATACTCCAACCGCGGCGGGCCCTGGATCACTCGCTCAACCCCTCAGCTTCCTCTTCTGCACTCAGAGGAAAGCAATGTCCACTCCATGGCATGAGGCGGACAGTAAGAGAGCCCAGCACAGTCTCGGGCACATCTGGAATGCCACCAAACCAGTACCCTCCTTCCTTCCTGACAAAGGCACTCCAGGGGTGCTCTGCACTGGAGAAGCCAGGTCTCCCGACAGCCCTTCTGCTCCCTCCATGTGCTCCAGGGGGCCCTCCCCACTGAGTCTGGCATCCCTGGGACTGAGAGAATCCCAAATTGGCACATGGTGAGGCAGGGAAGGGCCAGCCGCACCAGCCACCATGTGCTTCCAGTTCCTCAGTGGACATGCACAGCGCCCTCTGAAAGGCACACCTGGCACAGGTGCTCTGGGCACACCCTCCTTGAAGGGCCTTCCAGAATCACTGCCTGATCGTCCCAGCAGGGGCCTGGGCCTCTCTGATGTAAGCAGCACCCGAAGTGCCCCACCCAGATTCCCGAGCTTTCTGGCCCCACCCTACTTTCCAGGAGACCTGCAGCAGCTGCCAGAGGACAGGTCAGAGGCCCAGCTCCACTCTGACCCTTGGCCACGGTCACAGCAGAGAACCGGGCGCCTTTGTTCCTGGCCCAGGCTGAGACTCTCCTACAGCCATGGGGGCCAGCAGGAGATGGGACACATTAGGGCCTCAGTGTTTTGTGGCAGAAGGGAGGGCCAGGCCATCAGAAACAATCAGCCTCAGTCTCACAGTCCTTGTCATCCTCACCTTCAGTGATGATACAGAGAAGTCACCCAGCTCCAGGTGCCCATAGCATCCCCTGGGACTCGAGTCACAGGGTTTTCATTTTATCAAGTGGAGTGGAGGCCACTGCTGCACAGGACAGAAGACTGTCGGGACACTCACTGCCTCTCCATTGTCACAGGTGGAGAGCGATGAGCTGGTGCAGTGTCTCAAGAGGTTAGGGCTCCCAAGCCAAACTCTCCACTTAAACCAAATAGCTTTGCAGGTGAACAATCCCCTGGGGGCTAGAGGTGTCAGGTTCCTAGGAGTAGATGATGGGGGAGCTGCCTTCACCATCAGTAACTTTTTTTTTTTGGTGGGGGGACAGAACTTCATTCTGTTGCCCAAGCTGGAGAGCAGTGGCGTGATCTTGGCTCACTGCAACCTCCACCTCCCGGGTTCAAGCGATTCTCCTGCCTCAGCCTCCAGGGGAGCTAGGACTACAGGTGCGCGCCACCACGCCTGGCTAATTTTTGTATTTTTT
Organism: Pongo pygmaeus; assembly: GCF_028885625.2. NCBI lineage: Eukaryota > Metazoa > Chordata > Mammalia > Primates > Hominidae > Pongo > Pongo pygmaeus. The sequence continues at coordinate 123,281,228 of NC_072385.2, forward strand.
AGTAGAGACAGGGTTTCACCATTTTGGACAGACTGGTCTCGAACTCCTGACCTCGTGGTCCACCCACCTTGGCCTCCCAAAGTGCTGGGATTACAGGCCTGAGCCACCGTGCCCAACCACCATCAGTAACTTTTGAAAAAAGAAGTGGAGCAGCAAGTGAATGGGTGCTGGGCCCTCGAGGGGAGGCCAGGGGACTGACTCTTTCCCTGTCCAGGGCTGCCCTGAAACCCCAAACCTGCCCAGTGCATGGAAGGAGGCCACACCTCAGAAACCCAGAGGCCCAGTCAGGACAGGCTGAGGCTGTTGGCAGGGGGGCCCTACCCAGGCTCAGACCCCAGGCTCTTGCCCGCCTGACCCACCAGTCAGCTGTTCCCCAGAGCAGTCCCTTTTCTCACCTTGGCTATTGTGTCCGCCACGCTCACGAGCGGCTGCTTGGCAGGATATTTGGCCATGTCCCATTCAAAGTGGGTCACAAAGGATGTTAAGTCAACTGGAAAAATACAAACACATTTCAACACATGAGCCTGAGCTCTGCATCCACGATTGAGACTTCGGAATCCCAAGCCAAGCATCAACATGGACACGAAGGCAGCCATCACGGGCAACGCCGATGGGCAGGCACAGGGCTCTGGGAAAGCAAATGTTCCCTGTGGGAGCAGGGAGCTGTGAGCCCGTGGGAGCTGTGAGCCCAAGCACTAGACAGTTTCAACCTTCACTGTCCATTACAAAGAAGGCATTTTACACATTAGCAAAATACTGGACTGTGTGACTGTGATTTATATTAAACGGCAGGGAGGTGCGTTTTTCAGTATATGCTATTTAGAGAAAAGTTTCTGGGGAACAGACCACAGCAGTGTTTTCAAGCATTTCCTTTTCTTTTCTTTCCCCAAAACCCACTGCCTTCAGGATGTCTCTGGCTCATTCTAACCAGGTGTGGGGTGGAGAGAGCCCCAGAATTGAAGTCAGAAAGAAGCAACACTGAATAAACCTCAGCTGACTCAACCCCTAGGCTAGGAGGGAATCCATTTCCCTACCTGAGACACAGCGGAGTGGCACCTTGCCTGCTCTCTTCAGATTAGTTCTCCACACACTTAAAGAGAGCTACTTGGGCCAGCTGTCCCAGGACCCGACCTCTTAATACGCCAGGTCTATGGAAGAGCAGGAAATTTCCCGGAAGCTGCAGCGCCACGGTGGCCCCTGGAATTCCTGTACCCCTTAGAGGGCCCTTCCCATGGTGGATGTCCCAGACCAGGCTCCCTGTGCACCTGCACTTCCCAGTCTATCCTGGTGCATGAAAGGGGACTGTGACGCTCACTCCACACCCATCACCCTGCTGGGGACACACACTAGACACCAGCCCCTGCCCAAGGTCCACAGGAAGACCCCTAGGCAGACACACCACAGAGAGCTGGGGGCCCAGTGATAACGGCCTAGAGTGCTAAGGAAGGACAAAGAGCTGGCGCCGGCTCCTTCTAGGGAGGATCGTGTCCCTTCACTGGGACACTGGTATTCACGTGGAGGCTAAGGGGAAGAGGAGGCGGCCGTGTGGCCAGTGATGGAGGGCTCTGGGTGTCAGGCGAGGAGGGCTGGCAGCACTACGTGCTCGGGGCACTGTGAGTCAGGGAAGAGGGAGTGTGGACGGATGCTGAACAGAAAGGGGTAGGATCGGTCACCAAGGGTCATGTCTGCACTTCACCATGTGCCAAAAACAACACTAGATCCCGCCCACTCAGCCCCTAGCACGGGAATTGGACTGAGATTCCTCCAACCCCAACAGCAGTGCCCAGTGGGGTCAGCAAACAAGACTCCAGCTGACCAAGGGGAGCAGGCTGGGGACACTCACGCACTCCGGGGGGGTCCTCTGAGGCTGGTATGGAGGAGGCTCCAGGGGAGAAGCCAGCAGGAATGTGGGAGGGAGAGGGTGGTGCCAAGAGGAGTGGGAGGGGCCCTGGGAGGGGAGAGGAAGACAGGGGAGGACCGACTGGACAGGGTGCAAGGCAATGACGAGGCCTGGCCACAGCAGCCTTCCCGCTGGGTGGCTGGGTGGAGGCAGGGAAGTGCTCTAAGCTGGGTGGCCATGGAGGTGGGTGGGATGGGGATGGAGGAGAGGAGGCAAGTTCTGCCTGGGACAAGCTTGAGTTTGACATGTGGGTGGACAGGTCCCCAAGAAGCAGATGGGAATGAAATGGGACTCGGAGGAGGAAACTGGGCTGGGGAAGAAATGCCAGCACGTGAGACGTAGGAAAGGCCTGAAGATAACAGGACGACGACGGTGACAATGACCATTAAAGCAGCTGGCACTTACTGCTGCTGACCTTGGGCCAAGACACATGAATTATTCCATTTAATTTATGCTTTGCCGGGCGCAGTGGCTCACGCCTGTAATCCCAGCACTTTGGGAGGCTGAGGCAGGTGGATCACGAGGTCAGGAGTTCGAGACCAGCCTGGCCAACATGGTGAAACCCCATCTCTGCTAAAAATATAAAAATTAGCTGGGCATGGTGGTGCACGCCTGTAGTCCCAGCTACTGGGGAGACTGAGGCAGAAGAATCGCTTGAACCCAGGGGGCAGGGGTTGCAGTGAGCCAAGATTGCGCCACTGCACTCCAGCCTGGGCAACAAAGTGAGACTCCATCTCAAAAAAAAAAAAAAAAAAAAAAAAATTTATGCTTCAACCCTATTAAAACCCTATGATGATCTCCATTTTACAGATGAGAAAACGCTGGCACAGAGCAAGCTGTGGAAGCTCCAGGATAAAGTGAGACAAGGCATGAAGCACCTAAAGCCCTGCACGGCCCACAGCAGGGCCACGGCTCCCCTCCCTGCCACATCCACTAAGTGGACACAGCCTTGCTGCAGGTGGAACCTGCCCGGGAACCATAATCAGACACCTTCTAGACCACCGGGACTCAGATGAAGTCCTTGGGAGAATTTGTTTTACAGACTTAGGATGCTGGTGTTGGAATTAACATGGCGAGTCCTGGCCTGTTGACAAGAGTACCTCTGAGGCACTAAGGGTGGGGCCCTGATCCAATAGGATTCGAGGCCATACAAGAAGGGACAGCAGAGAGTTGGATCTGCGTTCTCCCTGTCCTCATGCAGGCACCAAGGAAAGGCCATGGGATGACGCAGCAAGAAGGTGGCCGTCTACAAGCCAGGCAGAGAGCCCTCAGGAGAAACCAGGTTGTCTGATCTTAGTCTGTGGTTTAAGCTGCTCAGTCAGTGGTATTTTGTGACAGCAGTCCAGGCTGACTCAGACATTGGTATTAGTTTGGGTATTAATACAGGCTTTGGTATTGCCACACACAGTGGGAATGACCTTGTAGCAAGGGTGCAGGCCCGGGGAGGAAGTAAGAGCAGGGAGTGGTCAGAGGGTAACCAGAAGGTAACAGGGCGGGGGGACTCCTCCTGTGGCAGGAATGGCAGCGAAACTCACCTCCAGGACCCCACTGCACAGGCACAGGCAAGCTCACCTCCCACCATGGGCCCAGAGCCATCCCACAAGCCGGGAACCAGCCTCAAGGTACCAAGCGGCAGCCCAGGATGGGAGATGGCAGGGCAGCGTGTGCTATCCCATCCATCTCTTCCCTCCATCTCCTACCCCGTCCCCTCTGACACCTCAGGCAAGTCCCCACAACTCCCTACTCTCCTCTCACAGCTACCTCTGTCCTTCAACATGTAGGACAGTCAAAAACCATCTCCTTCCAGGGGTGGCCCAACTGTCCCTGCCCCTGCTGGCCTGAACTCCACTCCTTGTGCTGTCTCAGGCTCCTCGAGGACAGAGACTGTGACTCACTGGTCTCTGTGTTCCCAGAGCCTGTCGCAGTGCCCTGCACAGAGCAAGTGCTCCACAATCGTGCTCAAACATTGACAGACTCCTGGCAACCATGACTGTGGTATCAGCTCGCACTGTCTGCGTGGCTTGGAAGGGATACATTTCAGATCAAGCTCTTGTCTCTGGCCATTTGCACCAAGTCCAAGGCTTTCCTGGCGTTCAGACCAAAGGGCTGAGGTCTCCCTTTCCATTTGAAGCACCCCTGCCCTGTAACTCCTCCAAGACTGAACCCACTTCCTGCAGCTTGGTCTTTGTTTCCATCATGGTGCACGTGGCACTATGAGTCTGTCCCCAGCAAGGCTGTGGCTTCCAGAAGGCAAAGACTGTTCATCACCTCCGCATGTCCAGCATGTGCTTGGTTACTGACAGATGCTCAGGGAAGTCTGAGATTATGTCTCCCTGCAGGGGCCTCCAGAAGCCTCTGGGTGTGCGACTGTGACTTCTTCCTTATCTCTCACATGTCCTGAACACCAGCTCCAGCCGTGTACACTGAGCCTTGCCCCGGGTCAGGCCCTTCCCTGTCCACGCACCTTGCCTTTGGAAAGAATGTTGTCTGAGGACAGCCCTCTGCCATCCCTCTGGCCTTCTATTTTTTTTTTAAATGGATCTCGTTCTGTCGCCCAGGCTGGAGTACAGTGGCACCATCTTGGCTCACTGCAACCTCTGGCCTCTAGGGTTCAAGCAATTCCCCTGCCTTGGACTCCCAAGTAGCTGGGATCACACGCACACGCCATCACACCCGGCCATTTTTTGTATTTTTAGTAGCGGCAAGGTTTCACCATGTTGGCCAGGCTGGTCTGGAACTCCTGACCTCAGGTGATCCGCCCGCCTCGGCCTCCCAAAGTGCTGGATTACAGGCATGAGCCACCGTGACCAGCCAGATCTTGCTTTTTAAAATAAGATTTATATATTTTTTTTCAAAAAGCAAAAAACAAAAAAAATACTGCTTGTCTGTATTTTTCTGATTTCACCACAAGCCAATGAAAAATTGCTGAGAGGGATCTGGGAACCAGTAAAACACTGGTAGGAACTAGGGCTTTCAAAGTAAGGCCCACATTTAAATGCCAGTTCTGACTTTTACTGGCTGTGTGACCTGATATAAGCTCCTTAACCTCTCTGAGCGAAGTGATATTGTGAGATAACAGAGGAGTCTCCTTTGACTAAATGTCTCTAGTTGACAGATTGAGACCTCTCATTGTCAGATGAAGGTGAGACACCACCCAAAGTGCTGGATTGCAGGCGTGAGCCACCGTGCCCAGCCCCTCCGGCCTTCTGTACTCACGGCACCACAGCTTGCCCTCTGCTGCTTGGAACACACAGGCCTCGCCTCCCCTGCCTGGGCTGCAGCCACTAAAGCCTGGGCCTCAGAGTGGGCAACACAGACCTAGGCTGAGGGCCCATGAGGTCAGGCCATGACCCAGGCAGGTACACTCCTCATCAAAATACGCTGCGCACAGGCTGGCAACTCTTGAGCAATGATGGTCTTGTCCGAGAACCAAAACGAGGCCTGCCCGGCAGGCAGCAGCATGAGGGACTGTGACCAACCAGACTGCGGCCCATCGCCCAGCAAGCCAGACAAGCCTCGAGGGTTTCTGTCTTCTGTGGGCATTCCAGGACCCAGGCCGGGCAAGGTGTGTTTGCCAGCCCTGGCTGCAATCAAAGCTGTCTGTGTCCTTCCTGCTCCCAGCTCTGCTAGAGGCAAGGAACAAGCAGAAACAACCAGTCCTGACGAAGCCAAGAGCCTGTGAAGCCATTCAGTCCATCTACAGGTGAGAAAAGGAAACTCCAGAAGTGACTTTTGGACCAGGTCTGACCGGCTGCGGGCAGTGGTGCCGTAAATGCCCCTGGAGGAGATAGGATTAAAATGCAACAATGCGCACCTCTGGTTCATCCTGTCAATCACTAGTTCGTGGGTGCCCTGCAGAAGAGAAATATTTCCTCATTCAGGTAATATTAGGAAAGCCCAAGTCAAACTAAGTTTAAAGGCCTCTCGGCCAGCGCGGTGGCTCATGTTTATAATAATCCCAGCACTTGGGGAGACTGAGGCAGGCGGATCACAAGGTCAAGAGATCAAGACCATCCTGGCCAACAAGGTGAAACCCCGTCTCTACTGAAAATACAAAAATTAGCCAGCTATGGTGGCACACACCTGCAGTCCCAGCTACTTGGGAGGCTGAGGCAGGAGAATTGCTTGAACCCAGGAGGCAGAGGTTGCAGTGAGCCGAGATCGCACCACTGCATTTCAGCCTGGCGACAGAGCAAGACTCCGTCTCAAAAAGAAAAAGAAAAAAAAAGGTCTCTCTGGCCTGGTTTATAGCACATGCTGTGTTTTGTTTTAAGAGACAAGGTCTTGCTATGTTGTCCGGGCTGGAATGTGGCGGCTATTCACAGGCACAACCACAGTGCACTACAGCCTCGAACTCCCGGCCCCAGGCAATCCTCCCACCTCAGCCTCCCTACAGCCTTCAGGCTTCAGGATGTGCTTTACCAGCTCTAGTCTTGGGAAGTTGAGACCCGACTCACAGGAGGCACAGAGGTCATAAAGCCTGTTCAACAAACAAAGCTGAATTTTCTTCTCCTGAGAGGAAAGCCACTGCTGGTACCATCAGGATTGGGGATGGATACTGCATAATAATAACATCTAACTTAAGGTTACATTAATTTTGCGTAAAATATAAGCACTTTGATCACTATTTTAATATAAGCTAAAGTTCCTCCGTTGTTTATGTAGAAAAGTAGTTCTCTACCTGAAGTCAGCCTTGCAGTCCCGGGCCCGAGGAATGACCTTCTGAGAAATCAGACCCGCTTGGTCAACTTGACAAGGTAATTTTTTCTTAGCATCAGCAAAAAATCTCAGTGTGACAAACAGACTGCATTTGGGAAGGCATTTGATAACTGCCAATCTCTAAAGATTCTTATTCAACCTAAAATGATTTGCTATTTTTAATTCCACCAGTTTGAGCGGGTTGGAGAAAATCCAAAGCAAATGGCTCCCTCTAACATTCACACAAGGAAAGACCTGTTTGGGCACCGGGACTGCCCTGGAGGCTCCTTGTATGTCTGAACCCCATCAAGGCCACACGAAGTGAAGCCTGGAGTTTAAGGTTCCAGTGTCCATAAAACAGACAGGCTCAAAGAGCAGGCAGTAGGGACATCGCGTCAGGATCAAAGCAAGAAGCAGACCACATGCAGAAAGAGACAGGAGTTCACCTCGAACTGCACAAGGTCAAAGCGTTCCCAGCTTCCAGGCGGCATGCGGTGCTGCTCAGGAGCGGCAGGGATGACAGGACAAAGAGGCGAGGGGACGAGATGGTGGTTATCTGTGTCATATGGATATTGCGACCAAGTTACAAGGTTGTTACTTGAGAAATCGTGGTAACTTGATCACTGTACCAATACAACCAGACCGAGATTCCACCTTCCCGGGACATGCGGGCATCACACTGAGCACAGACACAGCAAACAATGCATAACCTACTCTTTAAACATTTCATTTTTTCTTTCAAGCCTGCAATATAATAAGGTGGAGTTATTAAGCCATATAGACACACAAAGCCAAGATCACGGGTTGGGTAGGAACATTTCAATTTGTCAATTTAAACAGCCAAATAAAGTCTTCTCTGGCCGGGCGCCATGGCTTAAGCCTGTAATCCTAGCACTTTGGGAGGCCAAGGCTGGCGGATCACCTGAGGTCAGGAGTTCAACACCAGCCCGGCCAACGTGGAGAAACCCGGTCTGTACTAAAAATACAAAAATTAGCCATGTGTGATGGCGGGTGCCTGTAATCCCAGCTACTCCGGAGGGCGAGGCAGGAGACTTGCTTGAACCCGGTAGGCAGAGGTTGCGGTGAGCCGAGATCGCGCCACTGCACTCCAGCCCGGGTAACAGAGTGAGACTGTCTCAAAAAAAAAAAAAAAAAAAAGTCTCCTCATGTTTTCAAGAGGGAAAAGTATGAATATATGTTATATTTATAACAAATGATATAAATCTTATTATAAACATGTAGTGTAAACAGTCACGCGTTGCTTCATGACAGGGATACATTCTGAGAAATGTCATTAGGAGATTTTTGTCATTGTGTGAACATCACAGAGGGCACTTACAAAAACCTAGGTGGTATCGCCTACTACACACCTAGGCTATCCCAACTGTAACACATGGTAAGTATTTGTATATCTAAATATTTCTTTTTTTGTTTTGTTTTTTTTTGAGACAGAGTTTCACCCTTGTCTCCTAGGCTGGAGTGCAATGGTGCGATCTCGGCTCACTGCAACCTCCGCCTCCCAGGTTCAAACAATTCTTCTGCCTCAGCCTCCTGAGAAAATGGGATTACAGGTGCCAGCCACCACACCCAGCTAATTTTTGTATTTTTAGTAGAGACGGGGTTTCACCATGTTGGCCAGTCTGGTCTCGAACTCCTGACTTGGTGATCAATCCGCCTCAGCCTCCCAAAATGCTGGGATTGCAGGCGTGAGCCACTGCGCCCGGCAATATATCTAAATATTTCTAAACGCGGAAAAGGTACAGTAAAAATATAGTATTATCTATTGTTGTTGTTTTTTGTTTGCTTTGAGACAGAGTCTCACTCTGTCACCCAGGCTGGAATGCAATGGTGCGATCTCGGCTCACAGCAACCTCTGCCTCCTGGGTTCAAGCAATTCTCCTCCCCCAGCCTCCCAAGTAGCTGGGATTACAGGTGTGCACCACTACGCCCAGCTAATTTTTTCTGTATTTTTAGTAGAGATGGGGTTTCACCATGTTGGCTGGGCTGGTTTTGAACTCCTGACCTCAGGTGATCTGCCTGCCTCAGCCTCCCAAAGTGATGGGATTACAGGCGTGAGGCACCACACTGGCCCAGTATTATCTCTACTCTCATTTTCAATATATATGTATAGAATCATGTAAGTTTAATTATCTCTACAGATATTTAAACATTTAATTCTAAAGTTTCCAAAGTCTCAAAGGTTTTGCCTTGCACACTTTAAATGCACTGAAATAGTATGCACACAGTTAATGGGCCAAAACATCACTGGAATCTAAAGGTTCGTCCTATTAGCACGAAGGAAGCAGACATTCCCAACGTGACTACACTGCAGGGAGCCTTCAGGGTGCAGCCTCTGTTCTTTTTACTGGACAGCAATTGAAGACTGGCTGGAGGCCTTCCTCAGCACAGGAAGGCATTTTTCATACCTGATTTGGGCAAAGGGATAAATCGGTGAGGGTGAGGTGAGGAGGCAGAATTGCCCAGGTGGGGAGAGTGGTGGCTCTGGAGAGGGTGGAGGGGCAAACTGTAGGAGCTGGGCTGAGCTCCCTGGACCCTGTGTTTATCTGCAGCACTCTGAGGAGTTCACCAGCTGGTTCGAGTAGAGGTGGAACTGCAGAGCTGTGAACTTATGAAGGGGAACACCTTCCAAACCTAGCAGTGCTGATGAGCTAAAAGCAGCGCACCAGCCAGGAACAGTGGCTCACACCTGGAATCCCAGCACTTTGGGAGGCCAAGGCAGGAAGATCGCATGAGCTCAGGAGTTTAAGACCAGCCTGGGCAACATTGCGAGACCCCAGCTCTACAAAAAATAAAAAATATTGGCCAGGCGTGGCCAGGTACGGTGGCTCACGCCTGTCATCCCAGCACTTTGGGAGACCAGGGCGGGCGGATCACCTGAGGTCGGGAGTTTGAGACCAGCCTGACCAACATGGAGAAACCCCATCTCTACTAAAAATACAAAACTAGCCGTACATGGTGGTATATGCCTGTAATCCCAGCTACTCAGGAGGCTGAGGTGGGAGAATCGCTTGAACGTGGGAGAATCGCTTGAACCTGGGAGGCGGAGGTTGCGGTGAGCCGAGATTGTGCCGTTGCGCTCCAGCCTGGGCAACAAGAGCAAAACTCCGTCTCAAAAAAAAAAAATATATATATATATATATATATATATATATATATATATTAGCCAGGTGTGTTGGTGAGCGAGAGGCTGAGGTGAGAGGACCCCTTGAGCCTGAGAGGTTGAGGCTGCAGTGAGCTATGATCACACCACTGCACTCCAGCCTGGGCAAGACCACGTCTCAGAAAATAATCATAATAGGCCGGGTGCGGTGGCTCACGCCTGTAATCCCAGCACTTTAGGAGGCCGAGGCAGGCGGATCACGAGGTCAGGAGATCGAGACCATCCTGGCTAATACGGTGAAACCCCATCTCTACTAAAAACACACACACAAAAAATTAGCCGGGCGTAGTGGCGGGCACCTGTAGTCCCAGCTACTCGGGAGGCTGAGGCCGGAGAATGGCATGAACCCAGAAGGCGGAGCTTGCAGTGAGCTGAGATTGCGCCACTGCACTCCATCCTGGGTGACAAGCGAGACTCCATCTCAAAAAAAAAAAAAAAAGAAAATAATCATAATAAAAATTGGCCGGGCATGGTAGCTCATGCCCGTAATCACAGTACTTTGGGAGGCTGAGGTGGGCAGATCACTTGAGGTTGGGAGCTTGAGGCCAGCCTGGCCAACATGGTGAAACTCCATCTCTACTAAAAATACAAAAATTAGCCAGGCGTGACGGTGGGTGCCTGTAGTCCTAGCTACTCAGGAGGCTGAGACAGGAGAATCGCTTGAACCCGGGCGGCAGAGGTTGCAGTGAGCCAAGATTGCACCACACTCCAGCCTGGGCAACAGAGGGAGACTCTGTCTCAAAATAATAATAATATAAATAAATAAAAGCGAGTGCAGAGCCTCTGCCCAATGTGTCAATCCAGAGTGTCCACTGAGACCTGGGCCATCTCGGTGATTGCTGTGTGGCCACAGCGAGGGCAACTCTGGTCTAGAGGGAGCGGGGAGATTGTGCTCCACATCAGAGAGCCGCCCTACCTACCTCCGTTTGCCAGGAGGTGCTCCTGGACCTTCCCCTTTGAGTCCTCCATGACTTCCACCACGCTTTGAGCCATTCTCCTTATGAGGCTTTGGAGAGAGAAGAAAAAGAGCCGGTTAGAGTAGGAAGCTGTCCTCAAAATACTGTCACATGCTGCTGGCAGGAAAAGTAGCTGGTGACACCCTTTGGGGGAATAATTTGGCAAGATGTATGAAGAGGGTTAAAATGCCAATAGTGGCCGGGCACAGTGGGTCACACCTGTAATCCCATCCCAGCACTTTGGGAGGCCGAGGCAGGCAGATCACTAGGTCAAGGGATCGAGACCATCCTGGCCAACATGGTGAAACCCCGTCTCTACTAAAAATACAAAAATTAGCCGGGCATGGTGGTGGGCGCCTGTAGTCCCAGCTACTCGGGAGGCCGAGGCAGGAGAATCGCTTGAACCCAGGAGGCGGAGGTTGCAGTGAGCCGAGATCGCACCACTGCACTCCAGCCTGGGTGACAGTGTGAGACCCCGTCTCAAAAAAAAAAAAAAAAAAAAAAAAAAGTGCTAATAGCCTTTGAACCAGCGTTTCTACTTCTGGGAAATGGGACAAACAGAAAAAGCTTTCTGAATAAAACAATGTTCTTCGCAGCACACTGCTGACAGTAAAGAATTGGAGACAGCTGGAAGGTCCGACAATAAGGAATTGTTTAAGTAAATGATGGTATATCCAGCTGAGGGATTATTAGAGCGCCATTGAATATAAAGCTTCAAAGAATTCCTAATACTGTGGAACAAAGCGTGTATTATAATGTTGGAAAAATACCAAGATACAAACTCCTACAGGCAGTATGGGCACTGGCTATGACGACATGAAAGTGTTTTTCCTACCTTACATATTTTCCAATTATAATCAGATATTGCTTTTATAATTAGAACATTAAAACTTTTTGTCTCTGAAAAACATACTGAAGGCTTCAGAAAGTATAGCATTTGAAGGCAAAAGGGCTCAAATCGGCCACAACTCTGCCAATTACCAAATGTAGGATTTTAGCCAATTTTTCTTTTCTTTTTTTTGAGGGGGAGACAGAGTCTTGCTCTGTCGCCCAGGCTGGAGTGTAGTGGTGCAATCTCGACTCACTGCAACCCCCGCCTCCCGGGTTCAAGTGATTCTCTTTCCTCAGCCTCCCAAGTAGCTGGGATTACAGGGGCCCACCACCACACCCAGCTAATTTTTGTATTTTTAGTAGAGACGGGGTTTTGCCATGTTGGCCAGGCTAGTCTTGAACTCCTGACCTCAAGTGATCCACCTGCCTTGGCCTCCCAAAGTGCTGGGATTACAGGTGTGAGTCATCGCACCCTGCCGATTTTAGCTAAATTGATGTAATTACTTTGCACCTCGGTTCTATTACCTATAAAATGTGGATGATGCTCATTTTACAGGATTATTATGAATATTGACATAACCAATCATCTCGTAGCAAGGAGAGTGTGCTCCAGAAGGCTGAGCCATTAGAACTCCAGTTGGAAAACAAGTCAAACTAGGATCAAAGTCTGAAAGTTATGATGATCCAAATCATTGCCTCAGGCTCTCTCTCTCCACATTCTCCCCGCCCTCAGGAGGGAGGTGGTGTTTGCAGGAAGAGCGGACTCAAGTCACTGAATCCTACATGGAGTACAAGGTCTTCCACTGCTGCAGACGCTGGCCACCCCGGCCACTCGGACCGGAGCCCAGAGGCCTAGGGCCCAACACAGAAAACAGAGGCAGGGACACGGGACGCCCTGATAAAAGCAAAGGAGGGAGGGAGAGGTAGCACCTTGCTTTCCTGACTCCCAGAGTCATGTGTCTTTGGTCAAAAATGGAAAAATACAAGTATAAAGTAGTTAACAAAAACTGAACCACCATACTCCCCCACCCAAGAGGGAACACATTTCGTATTCTGGCATATTTCCAAAGGCTTAACACTTGCATGGTTTATGTGAGTTAAGGGTTTTTTGTTGTTGTTGTTGTTTTTTTTTTTTTTTGAGGCAGGATGTCGCTCTGTCACCCAGGTAGGATGGGAATACAGTGGTATGATCACGGCTCATTGCAGCCTTGACGTCCCAGACTCAAGTGATCCTCCACCTCATTTTTAAATTTTTTTGTAGAGACAAGGTCTTACTATATTGCCCAAGCTTGTCTCGAACTCTGGGGCTAAAGTGATCCTCAGGCCTCAGCCTCCCAAAGTGCTGAGATTACAGACATGAGTCACTGTGCCCAGCCAGACAGAGTTAAGGTCTTCTTTTGATATCACCTATTATTTAGTGGAATCGACCAAGTATCAAACATTCTATAGTCATTGCCTCATTTAATCCTTGCAAAAATTCCCAAAAGTTGGGTATCATCTCATTTTACAGATGGAGAAACTGAGGCCCAGAGAAGTAATGTGCCCCATCCCTTCTAACCATCCAGTCGTTATGTGGACCCCAAAAGTGAGGCTCTCGGCCACCAGGCCACACTGCTATCTTTACCGTCGCTGTGGCCCATCCTGGGATTAAATCTCCACCAGTATGAGGGCGTTTCTTAGAACAGTAGTTAATAGCGTCTTACTGATTATAACCTTGGGTAAGTTACCTAACTAATCTCAGTTTTGTCTGTAAAATGTTTTTACATTTTTACAGTTTTCAGCTGTAAAATGGGGATGATACTCCTTATCTCACAGGATTCTTCATGGAGTTTGGTGCCTGATACCATTGTAAGGTATCAGTCTGCAAGAGACACCTTGAGATAGGCTCTAGGCAACCTGGGTGGACTGTTTTGGGTTCTCTGCCCCATGACTCCTGGGTAGATTTGGCAGGAGATCAGAGGGAGGGAAAGTCTGGTTCCCTCCCAGTTCCAGTGACCTCAATCCTCTAGTCTCTGCCAGCCTAGGGGTTGTGACAATGTCTCTCCACCAGCCTAGGTTCCTGCGTGGTTCCTGTGATTCTCCTATAGCCCACACATAACTCTGCCTCCCTAAAAGGAGCCCCTCTTCAAATTATCCCTGGCATAATTTGCAAGTGCATCTTCTGTTATCTGTTGGGACCCTGACTCCATAAATTCATTGGTTCATTTGTTTAGCAAATTTCATACATCAAACAACTACTATGCGCCAAGCACTGTTCTAAAATGTCATGGACAAAACAAAGTCCCCACTCTTTCGGAGCTCCTATTTTAATGCTGCCAACAGTTCCTCTTTTATCCTTACAGCGACCTGTGGGAGTTGCTCTCTCCTATCACCACATCCCCTATAATATTTTGAGTAGTTATTTGTTTACATAAATCCAGCACCTACCACAGTGCCTGACTCACAGCAGCTGCTCAGCAACGTCTGCTGAATGAATCAATGAATTCTGGCACCCGTACTTGTTTCTGTCCTAACAGACCTAAAAAGAGAACTCACTCATCATTTTGCTAATGACTCTTTAGTGCTCCTTGTCCTAGCCTCTACGAAGTTTTTGTTTTGTTTTTTTTTTTTTGCTTTTCATTTTTGAGACAGGGTCTCACCCTGTCGCCCAAGCTGGAGTGCAGTGGTGCTATCTCGGCTCACTGCAACCTCCACCTTCCAGGTTCAAGTGATCCATCTGCCTCAGCCTCCTGAGTAGCTGGACTACAGGCACCCGTCACCATGCCCTGCTAATTTTTGTATTTTTGGTAGAGACGGGATTTTACCATGTGGCCCAGCCTGGTCTCAAACCCCTGAGCTCAAGCAATCCACCTGCCTTGGCCTCCCAAAGGGCTGAGATTACAGGCATGAGCCATCACACGTGCCCTTCTGTGAACTCTTTAACTACATAGAATTGTGGCCCTTAGGCATATACATGACACCAGAAACGTCTCAGAATAACATGGTCTATGAAGCTCTACTGCTAGAAAAAGCCCTGGTTCCGCATAACACAAACAGCCCTGACTTAGCTGTGATCATTAACGATGGTCATCAGTGAATTGCAGTATTACTTAATCGGAAAATTTCTCTCATTGAAAGGGAACTAAGAGTCTAGATACTGGTTAAATGTACTTTTTTCACTCTACAGTTTGTTGTGAACACCTTTTCACGGGAGAAGACTGGTTCCTCATTCCTTTCATTTACTGTACTGTATTTCATTTCATAGCTGTATCATAACAAATTCTCTACTATTGGACATTTGAGTTGTTGCCACTTTGATATGGTGTCACAATAATACACACATTTTGCTCACTTGTGCAGGTATATATAAAAAATAAGTTGCCTGGATCAGAAAACTGAACTTCGTTAAAAGATAAATACACTTTTAAAAAGAAAAATGCATTTAAAAAGAAAAAATAAGTTGCTAAGAAAGCAACTTCTGGAATTAAGAATATGAACATTCAAAGTTTTAACAAGCAAGACTCAACTACACTACACATGTACAAAGTCAGTGTACACTCACACCCCAGTGTATGAGACTGCCTGCTTCCCTAAACCCTTGCCAACACAGGTATTATGAATCTTTTTAATCTCTGCCAATCTGATATCTGAAAAATTATATCTCATGGTTGCTTTGATTTGCATTTCTTTGATCATCAGTGAGGCTGGACATCTTTTCTCAGGTTTGACTCTATAAAAGGCTATTTTCTTCTTCTGTGGATAGCACGTTCATATATTTTGCCGGTTTTTTACTGGCTTGTTCATTTAAAAAAAACTTTTTTTTGATAGGGCCAGGGTCTTGCTATGTTGCCTAGGCTGGTCTTGAACTCCTGGCCTCAAGTGATTCTCTCACCTCGGCTTCCCAAAGTGCTAAGATTACAGGCATGAGCCACCATACCCAGTCTCTTTTAAAAAATTTTATTTATTGATATATATAATTTTTTAGATGTTTTGAAGACTCCATTCTTTCTTTCTTTTTTTTTTTTTTTGAGACAGAGTTTCGCTCTTGTTGTCCAGCCTGGAGTACAATGGTGTGATCTCGGCTCACTGCAACCTCTATCTCCCAGGTTCAAGTGGTTCTCCTGCCTCAGCTTCCCTGGTAGCTGGGATTACAGTTGTCTGCCACCATGCTCAGCTAATTTTTTGTATTTTTGGTAGAGACAGGGTGTCACCATGTTGGCCAGGCTGGTCTTGAACTCCTGACCTCAGGCAATCCACCCACCTCGGCCTCCCAAAGTGCTGGGATTACAGGCGTGTGCCACCGTGTCCAGCCAGAAGACTCCATTCTTGAGAAAAAGTTTTGAGCTAAGTGACATCCCCATTTTAGAGATGAAAAAAATTAAGACTCAGAGAGTTAAAGGTCACCCTACACGGTAAGCTAGGGTCGAAGCAGAAATTGATCATAAATCTACACTACTCCAAGGCCCATGGAAATTAGCTCTTCCATGTTTGTCTAAAGTAAACTCTGGCAGCTTTATGTAAAATACCAGGAAAAAAATTTATATTAACCCATAAAAGATGGACAAACCATATTTTTAATTAAACAAGCACTGTAAACAATATATAAAGACCTTGGTTGGGATGTTGGTTACACTGATGGATGATACTTATTTGTCTAAACTCTCCAGCCTGTTCACTTAAGATGCGTACATTTCACTGTATGTATCTTTTACCTTGTTAAAAAAAAAATTTAAGCAGATACTGCCTTAGTCAAGTGACCAAAGTTAACATCATACACATGGAAAAGACCAATGCTGTGTGCCTCCTGCAACGCATTGAGGAAAACAACATCAGTTCTGCAGCATTTTGCCAAAACTGCATAACCTCAGTCTAGCCATGAGGAAGCAGCACGAGTTCAAATTAAGGAGCATTTTACAAAATAACTGACCTAAACACTTAAAAAACTCAGAGCCATCAAGGTCAAAAAGGCTGGGTGCAGTGGCTCACACCTGTAATCCCAGCACTTTGGGAGGCCAAGGCAAGTGGATCACAAGGTCAGGAGTTCGAGACCACCCAGGCCAACATGGCTAAACCCCGTCTCTACTAAAAGTACAAAAATTAGCCAGGCGTGGTGGTACATGCCTGTAATCCCAGTTACTCTAAACCCTAAATCCTTCCAGGTTTAGGCTGGAAAGCTTTGAGGCTGAGGCAAGAAAATTGCTTGAGCCTGGGAGGCAGAGGTTGCAGTGAGCCGAGATCGCACCACTGCACTCCAGCCTGGGTAACAGAGCAAGACACCATCTCAAAAAAAAAAAAAAAAAAAACAGAAAAGAAAGAAAGTAAAAGAGTCTGTATAAGAGTTCCAGTTTAAATGAGGCTAAAGAGACATGACAATTTATTACAGAAGACAGGAAGCCATGTCAGTTTTCATTATTATCTGAGAAAATATGACATTTTATTTTGGTAGAAAGTGTGCTTTTTTTTTTTTTTTTTTTTTAAAGAGATGGTGTCTTGCTGTGTGGTCTAGACTGGTCTCAAACTCCTGGCCTCAAGTGATCCTCCCACCTCAGCCTTCTGAGTAGCTGAGACTACAGAAATGTGCCACCGTCCCCAGCTTAGAAAGCACACTATTGAGACAAGCGGTGATATCCAAGTAAAATCTGTAGACCAAGTACCAGTATTGCATTCCTGATTTTGATCATCATACTAAGGTTATATAAGAGGATGTCCTTGTTTTTAGAAAATACACCCTAAAGTTTTTAGAGGTAAAGGAACATCATGTCTGCAACTTATTGTTGAAGACTTCAGAGCTCAGAAAGAGAGACAGAAACAGAGAGAAAGCAGTTGTGGTAAAAGTATATGAAAAGTATGTGAGGATTCTTTTCTTTTTTTTTTTTTTTGTGACTGAGTTTCATTCTTGTTGCCCAAGCTTGAGTGCAATGGCGTGATCTCGGCTCACTGCAATCTCCACCTCCCAGGTTCAAGCAATTCTCCTGCCTCAGCCTCCCGAGTAGCTGGGATTACAGGCATGTACCACCACACCCGGCTAATTTTGTATTTTTAGTAGAGACGGGGTTTTTCCTTGTTGGTCAGGCTGGTCTGGAACTCACAACCTCGGGTGATCCGCCTGCCCTGGCCTCCCAAAGCACCGGGATTGCAGGCGCGAGCCACCCCGCATGGCTGAGAATTTTTTTCATTGTCTTTTGTGTTTTCTGGAAATTTGAAATTGGGTCAAAATAAAGCATTTAAGCACGTAAAGCATATAACCCCTTAAAAAATTATTTCAGCATATACGTAAATAAGAATCCTAAAAGAAAAGAAACCAAACTGTTGACACTGGCTATTATCTTCATGGATACAAGAATGGAGACCTGCAGTTTCCAAGAATTTATGTAATGCTATGTTTTAATTTGTTAAAAACATATTACTTTTGGCAAATAGAAAATAAAAGAAACTACAGTTGGGCACGGTGGCTCATGTCTGTAACCCCAGCACTTTGGGAGGCTGAGGCGGGTGGATCATGAGGTCAAGAGATCGAGATCATCCTGGTCAACATGGTGAAACCACATCTCTACTAAAAATACAAAAATTAGCCTGGCGTGCTGGTGGGCGCCTGTAATCCCAGCTACTTGGGAGGCTGAGGCACGAGAATCGCTTGAACCTGGGAGGCGGAGGTTGCAGTGGACTGAGATTGGGCCACTGCATTCCAGCATGGGTGACAGAGGGAGACTGTCTCAAAAAAAAAGAAAAAAAAAAGAAGAAGAAGAAAAACGAAATAAGAGAAACTGAAAATAAAATAGTAAACCATAACAAAATAAATAATAAATAACTAATAAAAATAAACATAGCAGCATTATTAACAATAGCCAAGGCCAGGCTCAGTGGCTCACCCCTGTAATCCCAGCACGTTGGGAGGCCAAGGTGGGCAGATCACTTGAGGTCAGGAGTTTGAGACCAGCCTGGCCCACATGGTGAAACCTCATCTCTACTAAAAATACAAAAATTAGCCAGGTGTGGTGGCGCACACCTGTAGTTCCAGCTACTCGGGAGGCTGAGGCAGGAGAATCGCTTAAACCCAGGAGGTGGAGGTCACAAACTCCATCTCAAAAATAAACAAACAAAAATAGCCAAAAGGTGGGAGCGACCCAAGCATCCATCAGTGGCTGAGTGGATACATAGAATGTGGTGTGTCCATACAATGCGGCACTAGTCAGCCTTAAAAGGAAGGGAATACTGACACATGCTATAAGACATTGAAGACATTATGCTGAGCAAAATAAGCCAGCCAGAAAAGGTCAAACACTGTATGATTTCATTCATAGGAGGTACCTAAAATAGTCTAATTCATACAGAGAGAAAGTAGAAAGGTAGTTGCCAGGGCCTGGGGGAGGAGGAAATGAGGAGTCACTGTTTAATGAATAGTTTCAGTTCTTCAAAATGGAAAAAGTCCTGCGGGTGGAGGATGGTGACGGTTGTAACAGCAGTGTGAATGTACTTAACACCACTGAACTGTACACTTAAAAATGGTTGGCCGGGCGTGGTGGCTCATGCCTGTAATCCCAGCACTTTGGGAGGCAGAGGTAGGTGGATCACTTGAGGTCAGGAGTTCGAGACCAGCCTGGCCAACATGGTGAAAACCCATCTCTACTTAAAATACAAAAATTACCAGGGCATGTAATCCCAGCTACTTGGGAGGCTGAGGCAGGAGAACCACTTGAATCAGGGAGGTGGAGGTTGCAGTGAGCTGAGATGGTGCCACTGCACTCCAGCCTGGGCGACAGAGTGAGACTCTGTCTAAAAAAAAAAAAAAAAAAAAAGGTTAAAAAGGTAACAAATAGGCTGGGCACAGTGGCTCATGCTTATAATCCCTGCCCTTTGGGAGGTTGAGGTGGGTGGATCACCTGAGGTCAGGAGTTCGAGACCAGCCTGGCCAACATGGTGAAACCCCATCTCTCCTAAAAATACAAAACAAATTAGCTGGGTGTGGTGGCAGGCACCCAGATACTAGGGAGGCTGAGGCAGGAGAATTGTTTGAACCCGGGAGGCGAGGTTGCAATAAACCGAGATTGTGCCATTACACTCCAGCCTGGGCAACAAGAATGAAATTCCATCTCAGAAAAAAAAAAAAAAAAGGAAATAAACAAATGATAATAAATGATAAAAATACATTTTAAAGTAATAAACCCATATTCTTAAAAATCGGCCAGGTGCGATGGCTCATGCTTATAATCCCAGCACTTTGGGAGGCTGAGGCGGGCAGATCACGAGGTCAAGAGATCGAGACCATCCTGGCCAACATGGTGAAACCCCGTCTCTACAAAAAATACAAAAAAATTAGCTGGTCGTGGTGGCACACACCTGTAGTCCCAGCTACTCGGGAGGCTGAGGCAGGAGAATTGCTTGAACCCTGGAGGCAGAGGTTGCAGTGAGCCGAGATAGCGCCACTGCACTCCAGCCTGGCAACAGAATGAGACTCTGTCTCAAAAAAAAAAAGAAAAAGAGAAAAAAAAAAAACCATCAAGCATGGGGACAATTATTGTAACAGTGAGACCTATTTATGTAGTTCAAGCGTCAGATACTAGAATTTCCCTAATTTAAACATCTGCAGCATTAAAGGTGAGGAGGCCCGGTCAAATGCTCATCTATAGGTTCACAGAAGAGCATCAATAAATAGCTCATAAGCGTGAGGAAGAAAGCTCAATCTCACTTGCACAGGAATATCTTTTACACCAATTAGTTCAGTGGATAAAGAAAACTCCTAATACAGCATTGGCAGTCCTTGGGGAAACAGGAGCATCAAGGCACTGCTGAGATGAGATGTTGATTGGTACAGCCTCACTAGAGAGTAATTTTAGAGTATCTATCAAACATTTGGAGGCAAGGGTTGGTTCTGGTGAAAACCGGAAAACCTCCTAGACAAATTCTAAAAAAGCCGTATTCTTTTCTTCGAGACAGGGTTACACTCTGTCACCCAGGCTGCAGTGCAATGGCGTTACATGGCCCACTGCAGCCTCAAACTCCTGTGCTCAAGGGACCCTCCTACCTTAGCCTCCCAGGTAGCTGGGACTGCAGGCACACACCACCATGCCTGGTTAAATTTTATTTATTTATTTATTATTATTTTTTGAGACAGAATCTCGCTGTTGCCCAGGCTAGGGTGCAGTGGTGCAATCTTGGCTCACTGCAACCTCCGCCTCCAGGTTTCAGCTATTCTCCTGCCTCAGCCTCTCCAGTAGCTGGGATTATAGGTGCCCGCCATCATGCCTAGCTAATTTTTGTATTTTTAGTAAAGATGGGGTTTCACCATGTTAGCCAGGCTGGTCTTGAGCTGCTGACCTCAAGTGATCCACCTGCCTCGGCCTCCCAAAGTGCTGGGATTATAGGCGTGAGCCACCTTGCCCGACCTAATTTATTATTATTATCTGTACAGACAGGGTGTCCCTATGGTGCCTAAGCTAGTTTCGAACTCCTGGGCTCAAGCTATTCTTCTGCCTTGGCCTCCCTAGTGCTGGGACTACAGGTGTGAGCCATTGAACTTCTAGAAATTTATTCTTCTGCTATACTGGCTCATGTGCTACAAACACCATATTTTGTGGCAGAATGGTTTGTAATTATAAAAGACAGGAAGCCATTTCAATGTTTATCAACAAGGGACCCATCTGATATAATGGATCACCAAGAAGCCTCTAAAAAAGAATGAGATCAGGTGTGGTGGCTCACACCTGTAATCCCAGCACTTTGGGAGGCCAAGACAGGAGGATCACTTGAGCCCAGGAGTTCGAGATCAGCTTGAGCAACATAGTGAGACCTTGTATCTACCAAATAAATAAATAAATATATAAATAAATATTAGCCATGGGTAGTGGGGTGTGCCTGTAGTCCCAGCAACTCAGGAGGGTGAGGCAGGTTGCAGTGAGGAGTGATTGAATCATTGCAGTCCAGCCTGGGCAACAGAGCAAGACCCTGTTTCAAAAAACAAAAAGTCAATCATGGTAATTCAAATAGACAAAGCAGTGAGTAAATAAAGGAATAAGACAAGGGCGTGCTACTCAGGCCCAGCCCCCTACCTCGATAGTCATCTGGGGAATCCCCAAGGGAAGAAATTGGGTAAGATGGAGTGGGAGGAGTGAGGGGCATTGCCCAGGTGTGAGGCAGGGCAGGTAGGGATTGGAGGCCTTCGGGTGCTGGGCAGGCAGCCTCCAGACACAGGCAAGCTGCGGTGGGGAATCAGGCAAGAAGAGGCCGCCCAGGAGCTTCACAAATCTGCCTGTGGCAAGTCTGTACTGAACGTGCCCTTTCCTTCCTTTCCACAAACACTACGGGGGCACCTCTTAGCCCTGCTGATTTCTAAACCCTAGACCCCAAGGCGTTCAGGGGTGGAAGAATGGCTCTGGGGCAGAGGATGGCTGAAGGGCTTCGATCCCAATGGTGAGGGGGGCTCCTGAGATCTGTCTCCTCTTCTTCTGCACCCACAGCCAGGACTTTCCTGCCATGCAGGGCTCCCAGGACTCTTCCAGTCCGGGGGTATGGGGAGAGGAGCAGCCGGCGGGTGCCTAGAAGCCTTGCACCCCAGCAGGAGGGCTGGAATTGGAGGTGAATACTTGAGGCTACAGATCGCAGGGCCCGAGCAGAGGAGATTCTTAAGTAGCCTTAAGACACAGTGTCTCCAGGGGTTCTGCCCTGCAAACTGCACAGGCCGCTCCCTTCTTTGTAGAAGGAAGGGTTGGGTCTCCCACCTCCAGCTCTCCCGCTGAGGAGTAGTGGATACAGGTTCTGAGGATCCTGAGGGCAAGTCTATGCAACACCAAAGAGAAGGCTTTCTCCCTCCCTGGATTTTTTGGAAAATTCTGGCAAACGCAGGATAGAGTTGTTTGGTTGTCAGAAATTATCCAGAAAGGCCAGCATGGTGACTCACGCCTGTAATCCCAGCACTTTGGGAGGCCGAGGCGGTCAGGAGTTGGAGACCAGACTGGCCAACATGGCCAAACCCTGTCTCTACTAAAAATACAAAAATTAGCTGGGTGTGGTGGTGGGTGCCTGTAATCCCAGCTACTCGGGAGGCTGAGGCAGGAGAACCACTTGAGCCCGGGAGGCGAGATTGCAGTGAGCCGAGATCATGCCATTGCACTCCAGCCTAAGCCACAGGGCGAGACTCCATGGAAGGAAGGAAGGAAGGAGCGAAGGAAGAAAGGAGGGAGGGAGGGAGGGAGGGAGGGAGGAACCCAGATGCCTGGGAAGAGCGCAACCAGGTTACAGGGCAGGGTCGGAGGGAGGGCATCTGGGAGCTTCTCTTTGCCCCCAGGAAAGCACTAAGGATTTATATGTGAATGCTCCACACACAAAGCCAAGGCCCCTAGAGCTGAGGAAATGGAGTGCACAGAGGCCCAGAAGCTTGCCCCAGGTCACTTCACTGGTGGCCACATGTCAGCTGGTCCTGACCCCCAGCCTTCCTCTAAAGCCAGTCTCCATCCGTGAAAGCAGGTGCTAGCATGCCCACTCTAGATAACCCAAAACCCCAGGCCTGCCAGTGCCTGGCCACTGTCAGGGTACCTTGATGAGAGGGGCCACCTGCCCCAGCCTCGCTCCTGCAGCCACACAGGAGGGGCCCGCACACCTGAGAGGGGAGGCCCAGAAGCTTCCAGGGGGAGCCTGTTCCCTGCCTCCCCTGGTGACTCAGGAGCCCCTGGGCACCTCACCCCATCCTTTGTCTCTCTACTTCCTCCTCCACCAAGGGACAATGAAATCGTCATGCCCTGCAGCAAAGTCACCAGGAAAATGTGACTCCACAGCAATTAAGTGATTTTCTTTTCACAAAAACAAAGGTCCAGTGAGGCTCACTAGGAGGCTCCCCCTGGGGACTCTGGCCATAGACAACATCATGCTTTAAATTCCAACTTGGCTTACAGAAACTGGAAGTTTAAATAAGGAGCTGATCTTTAGCTCTTTAGAGGGACTCCCCTCCGCATACAGTGTGTAGAGCCACCCAGCAAAGCTACTCTTGTCACTAAGAACGGAATTCTCATTGGCCAAGCTGACAATATAGAGTGATTCACCCACATGCGGTCCAGATAGTAATGCTCTACCCTCTTCAAAAAGCCAATTTCAGCTGGGTGTGGTGGCTCACGCCTGTAATCCCAGCACTTTGGGAAGCCAAGGCGGGCAGATCACCTGAGGTCGGGAGTTCGAGACCAGCCTGGCCAACATGGTGAAACCCCGTCTCTACTAAAAATACAAAAATTAGCCAGGCCTGGTGGCGCACATCTATAATCCCAGCTACTTGGGAGGCTGAGGCAGGAGAATCACTGGAACCCGGGAGGCAGAGGTTGCAGTGAGCCGACATGGTGCCACTGCACTCCAGCCTGGGCCACAAGAGTGAGATTTGGTCTCAAAAAATGAAGAAGAAAGTTTTCCCCTTGGAAGGAACAGGCAAGGAGGACCTGAACTCAGCTCCCAGAAAAGTGTTGCTTAAATCCCCTGGGGCCTACAGTCTTTTAGGAATCACTGGGCAATGCCCCAAGTGTTTGGGATAGAAAGAAACATCACACATCGAAGTTCTGGACACTAAGCCAAAAAGTCAATCCACCAAGCAACTTAGCCACTGAGAACAATTGCAGGTCCTGCGCTCGCCTGCGGAGCAGAGTTCCAGCACATACAATGTGAAGGGCTTCCCCTGGAGTCGTGCAACCCGCAGCCCAGCCCAAGGGATGCAGGGGCAAGGCCGGGAACAGCCCAGTCACACAAATAGGAGTACCATGGCTGATAAGCTCTTGAAAATATGTTTACTCTCGCTGGAAATCCAAGAAATGCACATTAAAACAATCACACATCATCCTGCCAGGTACAGGAACCAAGTTTCTTAAAAGCACTTAATAGATGGGGTGTGACAAAAGGGCACTTCTTCTAACTTCATTGGAAAACAAGTTAGTAGTATGTACAAACAGCTTTCAATATGTCTATATCCATTATACCAGTAATTCCACTTCTGGGCATGCAACCTTTTTTTTTTTTTTTTTTTTTTTTGAGATGGAGTCTCACTCTGTTGCTCAGGCTGGAGTGCAGAGGCGTGATCTCAGCTCACTGCAACCTCTGCCTCCTGGGTTTAAGTGATTCTCCTGCCTCAGCCTCCCAAGTAGCTTGGATTACAGGTGCCCACCACCAAGCCCGGTGAATTTTTTTGTATTTTTAGTAGAGACGAGGTTTCACCATGTTGGCCAGGCTGGTCTTGAACTCCCAACCTCAAGTGATCCGCCCGCCTTGGCCTCCTAAACTGCTGGGATTACAGGCATGAGCCACTGTGCCCGACCGTTGGTAAAGTTTTATTTAAACATCTCCATGCAACTTTAAAATAATCAAAAATTTACACAATGAGTTATGCAAGGATATTAATTACAAAATTAATACCCCCCAAAAGGCAAAGATAACTTATGCAGTGGGCTTTAATAGTGGGCTGTGGAATGCAGATAATTAAAGTGGGGTCACCTAGAGGGACCGGGCTGGCTGGCAATCTGGAGAAGTCTTCTGGGTGAGCAGTCTTCTGGAATCGGGTCAATAAGAAGAAGCCTGCCCTGCTAGGCAGGGGTGGTGGGTGGGGGGTCTTCCAGGCATAGGACCAACGCAGGATGGAGCCAGGGTGTCTGGAGAGGAGTACCCTGGGGCCTGACCAGCTAGGGGTCTGGAAGCGAGGGTTGCAAGTAAGAATTTTACATTGAGGGCACAGAAAAGCCACGGAGGGTTTCACGCAGGAGAGCTATGTGAAACTGTGCTTTTATTTATTTATTTATTTATTTTTGAGACAGAGTTTTGCTCTTATTGCCCAGGCTGCAGTGCCACGGCGAGATCTCGGCTCACCGCAACCTCCGTCTCCCGGGTTCAAGCGATTCTCCTCTTCAGCCTCCCCGAGTAGCTGGGATTACAGGCATGCGCTACCACACCCAGCTAATTTTCTCTATTTTTAGTAGAGATTAGGTTACTCCATGTTGGTCAGGTTGGTCTCCAACTTCCGACCTCAGGCGATCTGTGATACGGTGCTTTTAAAAAGATCACTCTGACCGCTGTGGGGTGAATGAATGAAAGGGAAACCGGGAGACAACTGAGTCTGTTGCAAAAACACAGGAACGCAATGAAGGTAGATTCGAAGGACATGCTGAGAAGTAGGTGGACACAGGACAGATTTTGGAGGTGGAGCCCACAGGACTCCGTCCTTACTGGCATCTCCTGTGGAGGGTTGGACAGGGAGGTGGTGCCCAGACTGTCTACTTAAGCACCAGGTGCTTAAGTCGCTGGAGCCTTTGACTGAGATGGGAACAAACCCTAGGCAGAAGGCTGCACAAATGGAAGCTGTCTGTTGAGAATGATACCAACTTTGGACGTGAAGCTAATGCAAAAAGAACATCCAAAAAGGACCATGGGAGGTTGCCCCTGAAGCTCGTGAAAATAAGGAACGTCCAAATGGCTGCCTTTTACCGGGGCTGTGATGAGCACCAACACGGTGTTAAGTGAAAAAGGCCTTGCTGAGACCTGGGGAACAATGGAGCCGTGGGTCCTGGGGCAGGATCCAAGATGGAAATGCCTTACATTAAATTTAACCTCCAAAGAATGATTTCGGGATTTCACAACATTGCCTCGAGCTGACCCTTACTCCCGCATGTAGTACCTAAAGTGGCCAGCCAACATTCCTTCCTCCCCTGCTGGCTGGACTTCTGCTTTGATAAGAGCTGCTGGGAGCTGGGGGAAGCCTGGCAGATACTAGAGACCATCCCAGCTGGGCCTAAACTGAAAATCAAGGCAGGGGAGGCAAAGGAGAGCTACTGCCACCTGTGAGGGGCCTAAGACAGAGCAAGGGCAGACCAGGGGAGTCAGGATGACCAGGTGAAGGCCTGACACTAGGCAGCTACATGATCTAACACAAATGTCTTAACTCTTCAAACAACAATATTCTCATTTATCAATGCATGGCAGTTACCAAAATAGAGACATGACAAACCATCAGGCAGCATGGAATTCAAGACAATATACTGCGCACAGAAGTGCTAGAGAGGAACAAAGGGCAGCCTTCGAGGAGTTGTAACTATCATAGATGGCCAGGCGCGGGGGCTCACGCCTGTAATCTCAGCATTTTGGGAGGCCAAGGCAGGATCACTTGAGGTCAGGAGTTCGAGACTAGTCTGGCCAATGTGGCAAAACCCCATCTCTACTAAAAATACAAAAAATAGCTGGGCCTGGTGGTGGGTGCCTGTGGTCCCAGCTACTCAGGAGGCTGAGGCAGGAGAATCGCTTGAACCCGGAAGGCAAAGGTTGCAGTAAGCCAAGAGAGATTGCACCACTTCACTCCAGCCTGGGCGACAGAGTGAGACTGTGTCTCCAAAAACAAACAAACTGTCACAGACCTTTCTGTATCCTGTAAGGGCAGCAAAGCGCCTAAAGTATAAAAACATGAAATAGCAAATATGACACTCATTGATAGTGTTGCTCCAATAGACGTTTATCAGTGCTGTGCAATGAAAACAAGAGAATACACCCATTTCAGACACCCACGAAACACTTAGAAAAATAGGCAATAGATTAGGTCACAAAGAAAATTTCAAATTCCCAAAGGTCAGAATAGCACCTAACTCATTTTCTTTCTTTTTCTTTTTTTTTTTTTTTTTTTTTTTGAGACAAGAGTCTCACTCGCCCAGGCTGGAGTACAGTGGTACGATCTCCGCTCACAGCACCTCCGGGGTTCAAGCGATGCTCCAGCCTCAGCCTCCCTAGCAGCTGGGATTATAAGCACCCACCACCACGCCTGGTTAATTTTTTTTTTTTTTTTTTTTTTTTGGTATTTTTAGTAGAGATGGGGTTTTGCCATGTTGGCCAGGCTGGTCTCGAACTCCTGGCGTCAAGTGATCCTCCCACCTCGACCTCTGAAAGTGCTGGAATTATAGGCATGAGCCATCACACCCGGCCAACTTAATTCATTTTCGAACAAGGCAACAGAATTAGAAATGAAAAACAAAAACAGAAACAAAAGAATTTAAAAATTGCAGAATTGACTGAGGACGGTGGTTCATGCCTATAAACCCAGCACTTTGGGAGGCCAAGGTGTGAGGATTCCTTGAGCCTAGTAGTTCAAGACTAGTCTGGGCAACATAGGGAAACCCTCGTCTCTATAAAAAATATAAACTATTAGTTGTGCATGGTGGTGTTCACCTGTAATCCCATCTACTCAGGAGGCTGAGGCAGGAGGATGGCTCGAGCCCAGGAGTTCGAGCTTGTCAGAAAAAAAAAAAAAAAGCACAATATCTAGGAAAAAAATAATGAAAACATCACATATCAAAATTTAAATTATATAACTCAGAGAAAACTTCATTGCTGTTAGCATTACAGAACTAAACAAAAAAAAATGAACTAAGCATGTAACTAAGCATGTTTTACAGAAAAAGAGAGCAAGAAAATAAACCCAAATGAAGAAGGAAAATAAGATAAATGCAGAAGTTAAACTATTAGAAACCAGAAAAATTATAAAATTGATCAATGTATTAAAAAGTTGTTTCTCTTAAAAGCAAACTAGGTAAACCACTGGGTAGCCTAATCAAAGAAAATGCAAATACTAAAAAATGGGGGATGCATAGATACAATATATAGGTAGACTCTATTCAAATAACTTGAAAGAGTTCATGAAACTAATGATTTTCTAGCAAAATGCAATTTGCCAATTTGCTCCTCCTCCAAAGAGAAAACTAACAGAGCAACAGTACTGAAAAATTTTGTGAATATTATTAAAGAACTACTAAAAACGTACCAGGTCCAAACATGTCATAATGACATATTTTAAACCTTCCAGAAACAGATCACCCCATTACCATTCAAAGCAGCTATCCTCAAAGCACAGTGGCAGGGCCCGCAGCATCAGTATCACCTAGGAACTCGTAGAAATGCAGGTTCTCAGGCCCCAACTCAGACCTCCTGAATCACAGATTCTGGGGGTGGAGCCCAGTGATGTATTTTTAACAAAACTTCAGGATGATTCTGATGCACACTCAAGTTTGAGAGCTGTGAGTTAATGTGTTCAGCCTTAGTATGCCAAATGTGGTCTTCAGGCCAGCAACACCAGCATCACTGGCGAGCTTGTAAGAAATGCAGAATCCTGGCTCCAGCCCGGATCCACTGAGTCAGAATCTGCATTTTGTCAAGGTCTCCAGGAGGGCCTGGCACAGTGGCTCATGCCTATAATCCTAGCACTTTGGGAGGCCACGGTCAGGGGTATCATTCAAGCCCAGGAGTTTGAGACTAGCCTGGGCAACATAGAGAGACCCCCATCTTTACAAAAGAAAAATGAAAAAAAAAAAAAAATTAGCCAGGCATAGTGGCACACTCCTGTAGTCTCAGCTACTCGGGAGGCTGAGGCAGGAGGATGGCTTGAGCCCAGGAGTTCAAGGCTGCAGTGAGCTGTGATCATGCCACTAACACCAGCATGGGTGACAGAGCAAGATCCTTTCTCAAAAAAAGAGAGAAAAAAAAAGACCAGGAGATTTGTTCACATGTCCAAATTTAATAATCATTCTCTAGAGCTCCAGCCCAAAGCTGTGCAATAGAAATATAATTCAAGCCACACGGGTAATTAAAAAATGTCTAAGGCTGGGCGTGGCGGTTCACACCTGTAATCCCAGCACTTGGGGAGGCCGAGGTGGGCAGATCACATGAGGACAGGAGTTCAAGACCAGCCTGGCCAACATGGTGAAACCTCATCTCCACTAAAAATACAAAAATTAGCTGGGCCTGGTGGCGCACGCCTGTAATCCCAGCTATTTGGGAGGTTGAGGCAGGAGATTCGTTTGAACCCAGGAGGTGGAGGCAGTAGTCAGCCAAGATCATGCCACTGCACTCCAGCCTGGGTGACAGACCAAGACTCCATCTCAAAAAAAAAGGTCTAGTCACCACATTTAACAAAGTAAAAACAGGTTAAATTAACTTTAATAAGATACTTTATTTAAGTCAAAATATATATTTTCTTCTTTTTTTCAAACAGGGTCTCGCTCTGTTGCCGAGGCTAGAGTGCAATGGCTCGATCACGGCTCACTGCAGCCTCAACCACTCGGGCTCAGGGTATCCTCCCACCACAGCCTCCTGAGTAGTGGGGAGTACAGTCACACCCCACCACACCTGGCTAATTTTTTGTATTATTTGTAGAGAGGAGGTCTTGCTATTTTACCCAGGCTCAGTAAGCCATCTTTAAATGTCTAGATTTATAAATACTATTAAGTGTTTTCGTAAGTAACAATGATTGATAGTACAATCTGGGAGGAGGGTGGAATGGAAGAGAAAAAGGCCATTTTCTGGTTAGTTCTGCCGATGACTCCGAGCTGGAAGCATCGTGGAAAGCCCAGGGCACAGAGTCCCCCTCCCAGGGCAGATGGATCCAGACAGGCAGACCATTAATGGCAAGTTGATGTATCTGGAGTGTATTCCCTCCTCTGCCACCCCGTCCACCTTTGTCTTTCTAGGATCTTCTCTCTGGGCCTGTTTCATCATTTGGAACTCTTGCAGGTTAGATAAGATCTCTAACGGGCTGCCCAGCTCTTATAACCCAGGATGCTTCCCTCTATTCATCCATTCAATCAGTCACCAAGGGCCTCCATGTTACAGGTGCTAGGGATCTAATCATAAGCAAAAGACAGGGAAGAAAAATATGACCAAATAATCCCACAAAAAGACGTCAAAATCCACTGTGGCAAGTGCCACGAAGGAGGGGAGCACCGGGTGTGTTAGAGAGGGTAAATCTGTGGGTGTGATGGTAGAGGGTGTGGGAAGAGGTGGGGAAGAGAGTCTCCAGGAGCTGGGGAGGAGGAAGAGGGCTCAGCAGGGGCAGATGGGAGGAGGAGGGGTGAAGAGGCTTGGAACAGCCGCCATGGAAAGTGGGAGCCCAGCAGACACACACAGTAGGGCTGCCAGCAGCTTACAGCAACCCACCATGCACGCGGCATACAGAGACATGCAACCGCGGTCTATTCACTGAATCCCACGAAATGCCGCATAGGTCGTCTCAATCTGACATTCTTCCACCAACAGAGAAGAAAAGCCTACATGCTTTTTACAATTCCAGTTTACTTCTCTTTAGAATGCCCTTACAAGAACTGACTCACACGTATCACTAAGCAGACATCCACACTCAGCTATGCAGTCTTTGATCAGCCAACCCTCGGTCAGCTCCACGGAACCACCTGGGTAAGGAAAAAGCCAGCAGCTATTCCATAGACGGGGGAAGCACTCAGGGGCAAGCAACAGTCACCAAGCACCACAGCACCCAGGAGGTCCTGCTGACCGCCCCAGCGCCTGGGAAATGCACTCAATCAACACCGCAAAACAGGCTAAGATACTGTGAAGGACTCAAACGTATTTTCTTTTTTAAACAGGGAGAGAGGTTTTTTTTTTTAAAGATAATAGCATTTGGTTTTTCAAATGTTCATGAATGATAGGGCAAATACAGAATAAATTAACAAAGGCAGTATGAAGGAATAAATTTAAAAAAGAGAGAAAGCTCTCGTAAGCAAAAGCTGCCTTCCAACTACATGGAAAAACACTCTAGTGCCTTAAGTAAATAAATAATAAAAGGATATTGAAACAATACACCCTGAAAATGCTTGTGCCTTCTCCGTTCTCCTGGGCAGAAGCAGTGCTGACAGGTTTATGCTACCGAGGTTACAGACCCACCTAGCATTTATTTACCTAATAACACTCGAGGACTTTTCAAAGAATCAGAGAGGACATTTCAAAGAACTGATGCCATTCTCCAGATTTATTAGTACATATAACCCACTCTTTTACCCCAACCTCTACCAACTCCCAACACAGGACACCCTGACCCCTGAACTAGAAAAAAGCTAAGATTCGAATTTTGACATGCTCAGACCACACCATTTTCCTTCCCCCTGATAGGAAGGCTCTTAAGAATATATAACCACAAGGAAAATGAAAACAATGCACAGTGATTTTTCATTCTTGCCACACCTAGCCCTTATTGTTTACAAAACACTTAAATTTGCACAGGTTCTATCTGTTTCACAATTATAGCCACAGTCTTGCCTGTTCACGCATTTTCATTTCTTTTTCTTTTTTTTTTTTGAGACAGTCTTGCTCTGTCGCCAGGCTGGAGTGCAGTGGCACAATCTCGGCTCACTGCAACCTCCACCTCCTGGTTTCAAGCGATTCTCCTGCCTCAGCCTCTCGAGTAGCTGGGACTACAGGCGCCTGCCACCAGGCCCGGCTAATTTTTGCATTTTTAGTAGAGATGGGGTTTCACCATGTTGACCAGGATGGTCTCGATCTCTTGACCTCATGATCCACCCGCCTTGGCCTCCCAAAATGCTGAGATTACAGGCGTGAGCCACCGTGCCCGGCCTTCATTTCTTTTTCTTAAACATATGCGACACTACCACTAAAAGCAATTTGTGCAACAAGTATGTACAGAACAAAACACTAATATACTTACTGGGGAAACAGAGCAAACAGACAAAAAAGAAACTAAAGTGGGGCTGGGCATGGTGGCTCACGCCTGTAATCCCAGCACTTTGGGAGGCCAAGGCTGGCGATCACCTGAGGTCAGGAGTTCGAGACCAGCCTGGCCAACATGGCAAAACCCCGTCTCTACTAAAAAAATACAAAAATTAGCTGGGCTTGGTGGTGGGTGCCTGTAATCCAGCTATTTGGGAGGCTGAGGCAGGAGAATCACTTGAACCTGGGAGGCGGAGGTTGCAGTGAGCCAAGATCACGCCACTGAGCTCCAGCCTGGGCAGTAGAGCAAGACTGTCAAAAAGAAAGAGAGAAAGAGTGAGAGAAAGAGAGAGAGGGAGAGGGGGAGAGGGAGAGAGGGAGAGGGAGGGAGGGAGGGAAGAAGGGAAAGCGAAAGAAAGCAAGAAGAGCAAGAAAGCAAGAAAGAAACTAAAATGGAAACAATAACAATCCAGGATCACAGAATTTCAGAGCTAAAGCGGTTTTAGTGAATAAGAGGTTAAAAGACTTGCACTAGGGCAGAAAATTGGTAGCAAAGACAGCTCTAGAATTGCTACCATTTCTGCAGCAGGCAGGGAACTATTCACACTTTTTTTTCTTTTTTTCTTTTCTTCCTGAGACAGGGTCTCACTCTGTTGCCCAGGCTGGAGTGCAGTAGTGTGATCTCTGCTGACTGCAGCCTCGACCTCCTGGGCTCAAGCAGTTCTCCCTCCTCAACTTCCCCAGTGCTGAGACTACAGGCATGCACCACCACGCCTGGCTAAATTTTGTATTTTTTGTAGAGATGGGGTTTCACCATGTCGCCCAGGATGGTCTTGAACTCCTGGGCTCAAGTAATCCACCCATCTCAGCCTCCCAAAGTGCTGGGATTACAGGCATGAGCTACCGCGCTTGGCCCAGTTCACACTTCTTAAGCTAACCTTCCTGCACGTGACCAGTCTCCTGCGGTTTGTCACTGCTGCCCAGGAAAACCTAAGGCATTCACCAGCCTAGGGCAGTGGGCTGTTCTCGATGGCATCTGTTACAGGCCTTTCTTAGGTTTAGCATTATTTGATTATGTGATGTGATTATTTTATTAATATGTGTCTTCTCAGCTAGGCCATAAGTTGTACAAGGCCAGTCATACCTCCCTGTGGTGCAGAGAAGCCTAAGAAGGGAGTCAACATTTCCAGATCAAGTCATTTTTTCTTGGATATTAACTTTTACAGGACAGGCCCTGAGATTTGATAATACTTGATTTAGCATGATTTTACTTCCCTTCATTCGTCTGAGAGCAGACAGATTTTATGAATGAGAGAAGCAAAGATTAGTTTTCTTTCTCAAAGACTGTGAATGGTGGCTAGGTGTGGTGACTGATGCTTGTAGTTCCAGCACTTTGGGAGGCCAAGGCGGGAGGATTGCTAGAGCCCAGGAGTTCGAGACCAGCCTGGGAGATATAGTAAGACCTTGTCTCTACAAAAAATTTTAAAATTAGCTGGGCATGGCGTTGTGCACCTGTGGTCCCAGCTACTTGAGAGGCTGAGGCAGGAGGATCACTTGAGCCCGAGAGGTGGAGGTTGCAGTGAGCCTTGATGGTGCTACTGTACTCCAGGCTGGCGACAGAGCAAGACCCTGTCTCATGAAAAAAAATTGTTGGCAGGGCGCAGTGGCTCATGCCTGTAATCCCAGCACTTTGGGAGGCCAAGGTGGGCGGATCACCTGAGGTCAGGAGTTTGAGACCAGCCTGACCAATGTGGAGAAATCCCGTCTCTACTAAAAAACACAAAATTAGCCAGGCATGGTGGCGCATGCCTGTAATCCCAGCTACTCAGGAGGCTGAGGCAGGAGAATCGCTTTAACCCAGGAGGCGGAGGTTGCAGTGAGCTGAGATCGTGCCATTGCACTCCAGCCTGGGCAACATGAGTGAAACTCCGTCTCAAAAAAAAAAAAAATGTTTACACCTATGTATTATCTCATTTCAAAAAAAAAAAACCACTGTGAACAGCAAACTACTTGGTGACTAGGAGTGCCTGTGTGTTAGTCCAACATCCCATACAAAGCAAAATGTCACTAACAAAGGCATCCTATTATTCTTAGGCAATCAGAAGGTAAATAGCAACAGAACACAGAGAAACCAATTTTTAGCCCATAGCACTAATCTGCAGATTAGAAATCCTCAAAGTGGCCAGGCACAGTGGCTCACACCTGTAATCCCAACACTTTGGGAGGCTGAGGCTGGAAGATCACTTGAGGTTAGGAGTTCGAGACCACCCTGCCCAACATGGTGAAACCCCATCTCTACTAAAAATACAAAAATTAGCCTGGCCTGGTGGCACACGCCTGTAATCTCAGCTACTTGGAAGACTGAGGCAGGAGAATCACTTGAGCCCAGGAATCAGAGGTTGCAGTGAGCTAAGATTGTGCCGTACTCCAGCTGGGGCAACAGAGCAAGATTCTATCACCACAGCCAGCTAGTATTTTTTACTTTTTGTAGAGAGAGGGTCTCACTATGTTGCCCAGGCTCTTCTCAAACTCTTGGGCTCAACTGTCCCTCCTGCCTTGGCCTCCCAAAGTGCTGGGATTACAAGCGTGAACCACTGCACCCAGCCTGATCTTACTTCTATTACTACGTTATCCAGAAATTATATTTATATGTTGAGAAAATTAGATGTACACACTGTAAACACAATATAATAATAGTTATATTTGGATGGCTTAATTATGGGTGATTTATATTTTTTTCATGCTATTCTATGATCTATAAATGCTTTCCAATTAATCACTTGAGGTCAGGAGTTCGAGACCAGCCTGGCCAACATGGTGAAACACCATCTCTACTAAAAATACAAAAATTAGCTGGGCATGTTGGCATGTACCTGTAATCCCAGCTACTCGGGAGGTTGAGGCAGGAGATTGCTTGAACTTGGGAGGCAGAGGCTGTAGTGAGCCAAGATCATGCTACTGCACTCCAGCCTGGGTGACAGAGTGAGACTCTATCTCAAAAAAAAAAAAAAAAAAAAAAAGTTTTCCAATGATTATATATCAGATTTGTAATTTTTTTTTTTTTTTTTTGAGACAAAGTCTTGCTCTGTCCCAGGCTGGAGTGCAGTGGCACGATCTCGGCTCACTACAACCTCCGCCTGCCAGGTTCAAGCAATTCTTGTGCCTCAGCCTCCTGAGTAGCTGGGATTACAGGCGCCGGCCACCACACCCAACTATTTTTTTTTTTTTTTTGTATTTTCATGTTGGCCAGGATGGTCTCGAGCTCTTCACCTCGTGATCCACCCGCCTCAGCCTCCCAAAGTCCTGAGATTACAGGCGTGAGCCACCACACCTAGCCCAGATTTGTAATAATTTAAACAAAGATATATAATTTTAAGACTCCACAACATCTTCATACACTTTTTTTTTTTTGAGACAGGGTGTCACTCTTTTGCCCAGGCTGGAGTGCCGTGGCATGATCTCGGTCACTGCAGCCTCAAACTTCCAGGCTCAGGTGATTCTTCCACCTCAGCCTCCTGCATAGCTGGCACTACAGGCACATACCACCATACCCGGCTAATGTTTTGTATTTTTAATAGAGATGAGGTTTTGCTATGTTGTCTAGGCTGGTCTTGAACTCCTGGAGTCAAGCAATCCCACCAATCTATTCAAATAAATGAGGGTACATCTATTCACAGTAACACAGCCATTAAAAGAATGAACATGCAGTTATGGACTGATATGAAACTATCTCTAAGATACGTTATTTAACTAAAATGCAAGATGCAGAATATATGCTATCATTTGTACAAAATTAATTTTAAGGCTGAATGTGGTGAGTCACATCTGTAATCCCAACACTTTGGCAGGCCGAGGCAAGAGTATCACTTGAGGCCAGGAGTTCAAGGCCAGCCTGGGCAACATAGTGAGACCCTGTCTTTACCAAAAAAATACAAAAATTAGCTGGGCATGATGGCAAGTGTCTATAGTCTCAGATAATTGGGAGGCTGAGGTAGGAGGATCGCTTGAGCCCAGGAGTTCAAGGCTACACTGAGCTATGATTGTGCCACTGCACTCCAGCCTAGGCAACAGAGCCAGACCCTGTCTGCAAAAAAACACAAATAAGTAAACAAATACATGAATGAATAATATTAATTTTAAGACATATTTATTCGTGCATGTATTGGCTATCTCTGGAAGGCTTACCTAGAAAGTTATAGGAAAATTGCCTTAAAAGAGGGGCAATGGAGGACTAGGGGACAGGAAAGAGAAAAACAGGTGAGAAGAAAACTTAATTTTCTTTTTCTTTTTGAGACGGAGTCTCGCTCTGTCACCCAGGCTGGAGTGAAGTGGCGGGATCTCGGCTCACTGCAACCCCCATCCCCCCTCCCCTGCCCAAGCGATTCTCCTGCCTCAGCCTCCTGAGTAGGTAGGATTACAGGCACCCGCCACCACACCCAGCTAATTTTTGTGTTTTTAGTAGAGACGGAGTTTCGCCATGTTGGCCAGGCTGGTTTCAAACTCCTGACCTCAAGTGATCCACCTGCCTCGGCCTCCCAAAATGCTGGGATTACAGGCGTGAGCCATCACTCCTGGCCAGAAACCTTAACTTTCACTATATATATCCTTTTTGTACTTTGGGTTTTTGCTTATTTGTTTGTTTGAGATGGGGTCTCACTCTGTTGTCCAGGCTGGAGTGCAGTGGCACAACCATAGCTCACTGCAGCCACAAGCTCCCAGGTTCAAGCATTTTTCTCACCTCAGCCTCCCTAGTAGCTAGGACTATAGGCGCACATCACCACATCTAGCTTTTTTTTTTTTTTTTTTTTTTTTTTTTTTTTCTTAGAAACAAGGTCTTTTGGCCGGGCATGGTGGCTCATGGCCTGTAATCCCAACACTTTGGGAGGTCGAGGCAGGTGGATCACCTGAGGTCACGAGTTCGAAACTAGCCTGGACCACATGGTGAAACCCTGTCTCTACTAAAAATACAAAAATTAGCTGGGTGTGGTGGAGGGTGCCTTTAGTCCCAGCTACTCAGGATGCTGAGGCAGGAGAATCACTTGAACCTGGGAGGCAGAGGTTGCAGTGAGCCACGATAGGACCATTGTACTCCAGCCTGGGCAACAGAGTGAGACTCTGTCTCAAAAAAGGGAGGGAGGGAGGGAGGGAGGGAGGAAGGAAGGAAGGAAGGAAGGAAGGAAGGAAGGAAGGAAGGAAGGAAGGAAGTCTCTTTATATTGTCCAGGCTGGTGTTGAACTCCTGGGCTCAAGCAAGTCTCCTGACTTAACCTGTGGAGTAGCTAGGATTACAGGTGTGAGCCACTGTGCCAGGCCTCTTTTTGTACTTGAAATTTTGTACTATGAGCATTTATTACTAAAAAATAAACAAACTTAAAAAGGCTTGGTGGGAAACTACACCAATGAGTTTTCCAAGTGTCTCAGCACCTATGCATGATCTTCAGGTTGAAGGCAACCCCTTAACAAGTGCTGCCTCCAGCAGACAAGGTGGGCTCCTGCAGACCCAGCACCCGCAGGGGGACTGATCGGTTTTCTCTGCTCACTTTTGGAGCCAGGTCTAGACAAGTCCAAACTCCGGTTCAGCCAAAGCAAGAACACTGTGTCCTCTGACAACAACGTCAAATTCTCACTTGTATGTAGTAAATAAGGAATATTTTACCTTTCAGCAAAGGTGTCGAGTTTCCCCAACTCATCAGAGAGGCCAACCAGGGAATCCAAGGTCCCCACCTAGACAGATCATAAAAACGTCAGAGGCTCACAGGTTTCTGGCCAAGCATGATGCCATCTCAACAACACGGCAGGGACTCTGTCACTTCATCTTGAATTTGTCACCCTTGGTCAATGGCCAAAGTGGAAAGTAGAAAGAACTCTTAATGGAAACCAGTGGATTTGGGGGTGTCTTTATTTACTTATTTTTGACCAACAGGATAAACTGTCATATGCCTGCCATAGGAAGGAGTGACTACGATGTCACCATCTGACCTCAGCTCATTTTCCTCTTAGAATGGCAGCCTGCTAGTCAGTCATGTTGTAAATCCCCATAGCTGAGGAATAGATACACCAGAAAGCAAGTTAAAGAAGTCCTCATTCCTAAAAGCTTTTCTGCTCCAAGACAGTCCCACCAGTTGTGTTTTCTTTTTGTTTGTTTTGTTTTTTGTTGTTTTTGTTTTTTGAGACGGAGTTTCGCTCTTGTTGCCCAGGCTGGAGTGAAATGGTGTGATCTCGGCTCACCTCAACCTCCGCCTCCTGAATTCAAGTGATTCTCCTGCCTCAGCCTTCCTGGGTAGCTGGGATTACAGGCATGCACCATCATGAACGGCTACTTTTTTATTTTTAGTAGAGACGGGATTTCTTCATGTTGGTCAGGCTGGTCTCAAACTCCCGACTTCAGGTGGTCTGCCTGCCTTGCCCTCCCAAAAGTGCTGGAATTACAGGCTCGAGCCACTGCGCCCGGCCCCACCATCTTTTTCTCTGTTCTTTGCTGTTATTAACCATGATCTTGAGGCCGAGGTGGGCAGATCACCTGAGTTTAGGAGTTCGAGACCAGCCTGGCCAATATGGCAAAACCCTGTCTCTACTAAAAATACAAAAATTAGCAGGGCATGGTGGCATGCGCCCGTAATCCCAGCTACTTGGGAGTCTTGAGGCAGGAAAATCATTTGAAACCGGGAGGTGGAGGTTGCAGTGAGCCAAGATCGCACCACTGCGCTCCAGCCTGGGCAACAGAGTGAGACTGCATCTCAAAAAAAAATTATTGCTGGGAAAGGAGGCAGCTTTTTCTTTCCTCCAACTTCATCATTCACCGAGGTCCTTTTCTTTTCAGAGTACTTATGATCTGTTTTTTGTTTTTTTGTTTTTTTGGTTTTTTTTTTTGAGATCTCGGCTCACTGCAACCTCCACCTCCCAGGTTCAAGTGATTCTTCTGCCTCAGACTCCCAAGTAGCCGGTATTACAGGCGTGTGCCCCATGCCTGGCTAACTTTTTTTATATGTTTAGTAGAGATGGGGTTTGGTCATGTTTTCCATGCTGGTCTCGAACTCCTGACCTCAAGTGATCTTCCCACCTCGACCTCCCAAAGTGCTGGGATTACAGGAGTGACCCACCGTGCCTGGCCATGATCTATTTCTTAGTGTAGAAATTACTACAATGTCCAAAATTGTCTTTAAAGGTCTTTTCACAGAATCAGAAAGAAAAGGGTTGCTATCATGTGATACACCAACTAGATGTTAAAAAGTAATTAGGTCCTGAGACTTGGCAGAATTTCAAGAAAACAAATTAAGAAAAATAATTAGGAGGCTGGGCACAGTGGCTCACACCTGTAATCTCAACACTTTGGGAGGCCAAAGGTTTGAGACCAGACTGGTCAACTGGTGACACCCCATCCCTACTAAAAATACAAAAACTAGCCAGGCATGGTGGCATGTGCCCGTAAACCCAGCTACTGGAGAGGCTGAGGCAGGAGAATCACTTGAACCCAGGAGGCGGAGGTTGCAGTGAGTCTAGACTGCACCACTGCATTCCAGCCTGGGTGACAGAGAGAGACTCCATCCAAAAAAAAAAAAGTAATTAGGAAATGATGAAGCCTGAATATCTCTACCAAGTCAAGTCGCTTCTTTTCAAGCAACTTAATTTTAAGCAACTTCTGCAGGGGCTGTGTCTTCCTTTTTTATCTTTTTACCTTCCAGAGTCTAGCACAGTGCCTCACACACAGTATCAATGAGTGGATGCAGAATTTACTAACCCATACAGTGTCAATTGCTGGACAAGAAGAGGCAGGCTTAAAAAGGCAGCAAGATGTGGGTTCAGAACCCACTGCTGCCACTTACCAGCCTGACAACACTTAGCCTCTCCCAACCTGTCCCCAGAGTCAGCTTCCCGGTGATGCATTTAAAGTACCTAGCGGTCAGCACTTTGCTCAACAAATGTTAGCAAATGGGGTAGCATTACAACCCTGGTAGCTGATGGGGCAGCTGTTTTGGCGGAGGGGCAAAGCGAGGTTTGAAAAGGGAGTATATGGCAGTTTTCTACAAGAGCAGATGCTGGGCAGTCAGTGCCATCTCACCAGCACCTGTGCCATCTGGTCTGGGAGAAAGCTGTAGTGTCTTCCCCGTGGAAACCTACAGCCTCAGAAAGCACCATGGTAAATGCACTCTTTTTGAAGTAAACTAATTGTGTGGCCAGGCTCACTCTTGTAATCCCAGCACTTTGGGAGGCTGAGGCAGGTGGATCACCTGAGGTCAGGAGTTTGAGACCAGCCTGCCCAACATGGCGAAACCCTGTCTCTACTAATAATACAAAAATTAGCCGGGCATGGTGGCACGCGCCTGTAATCCCAGTTACTCGGGAGGCTGAGGCAGGAGAATCACTTGAACTCTGGTGGCGGAGGTTGCAGTAAGCTGAGATCGTGCCACTGCACTCTAGCCTGGGCGACAAGAATGAACTCTGTCTCCAAAAAAACAAAAAACAAAAAACAAAAAAAAAAAACAATTGCACATGTCTCATTCCTTTCTTTTTTTTTTTTTTTGAGTTGGAGTCTCACTCTGTCGCCCAGGCTGGAGTGCAGTGGTGCAAACTTGGCTCACTGCAAGCTCTGCCTCCCGGATTCACACCATTCTCCTGCCTCAGCCTCCTGAGTAGCTGGGACTACAGGCGCTCACCACCACGCCCGGCTATTTTTTTTTTTTTTTGTATTTTTTAGTAGAGACGGGGTTTCACTGTGTTAGCCAGGATGGTCTCAATCTCCTGACCTCATGATCCACTCACCTTGGTCTCCCGAAGTGCTGGGATTACAGGCATGAGCCACCGCGCCTGGCCTCATTCTTCCTTAACGTTGGTTTCATTTGAACTTTGCCCTCCACTCCAAGAGCCCTTAGATGCCTGGGCACGACTCAAACTCCCTTCTGCCACCAAATTCCCTCCCTTCCAAAGGGATCCTAGATTTCCTCCCCTGCCCCCAGGTCAAGAGTACAATCAAGGCTGAAGCCCCCCAAGCCTGCACATCTAAACTATATGGTCGGTCTTCTGAGATGTTGCAGACAAACCAGGAGGAGCCAGAGGAACACCCGAGAGAACCTGAGTGTGCATTTAACATGCTTCTCATTTTTTGAAGCATTAGACACTGCTACCCACAACCTCGTCCCCCTGTTCATTCCTTCCTGTGGCTGCACCTACATAGGTATCACAATTAATTTTGGACTATGGCATGATATCCCACCTAGCCCATCACCTCCCTGTCCATCCTCAAACCTCAGCTTGTCCTCAGAGCCCCTGCCTTTGCCGTGATACTTTCTCCTTGGCTTCCTGAAGTAGCAACCTCTGTCTCCCTCTCCCGTCTCCCCCTGACCAATCCATCCCTTTTTCACTTCTCCCCAGGAATTTTACCTTGAAGTCAGGAATAGCGAATTTGGTATTATAAGACAGGTTGGACTTGGAGGTTACAGTATTCATCCTCTCCAGAGCTTGCAAATTTTCCTTATCGCCAGGGGCAGAAATTAACCAAAACTCTGACATGCTTCCAGTCTTCTCTTACCCAGTGACTGCCCAGAACCAGCACAAACATACACAAACAGAAACAAGAGGAGAGATGTGTCAGATATCCCCGCCTCACCACTCCCTACCCTCCAATTCATCCTTTCTAGGATCTGTGAGCTCCAAGGACATCCATTTGCAAAAGCAAAGCTCTTATCTCCACCTGGGCCGCCCTCAGGTGTTCACGAAACTCCAAATCTCTTTGGTCCCTGCGGTGGTTCTGGCTGGTTTTCAGGAGCAGAGGAGGAGGGAGAGGTTCCTTTCTTTCTCTCCACCTCAGTGAACAACCCCTATCAGGCATCTGGAGGCGGCCACCTTCTGGGGGAATATTTGTCTTCCTTCCACACTGCATCTTCTGGGATGCAGGATGGGGTGGACGAAGGCGTGGGATGAGGGAGGGATTTTCACAACAGGCTACCAGGTCAAACCGCAGGTCAAACTGGCCAACCTTGTGATTGGTATTAGCTTTAAAAATAGACTCAGAAGGATTTTTTTTTAATAAGAAAAAAAAAAAAGTAGTAGGGGGTGAGGGGAACTACTAAAGTCTTTTTTCCACTAGGCGAGGTGCCCGCTCAGCAGAGCTGGGTCCCTTGCCCGGCCTGGCCGGTGGTTTCGCGGCCGCGTCTGCGGCCTCTACGGCCGATTCGATTCGTGCTGCTCCTTCACAGGTGTCCACACCCGCACCTTTCCCCCTTGGCCGGGTTCCCCCTTTCCGCTTGCCTCCCCGCGGCGTCTCCGGACGGCTGGGGGAAAGCAGGATAAGCTCTGAGGAGCCAGAGACCCCTGGTGGAACCTCTTCCTTTCGGACTCCCCGGTCCCGCTCCAAGCCGAGGGCATTTTGTTCTCTCCTAACCCCGCGCAGACCCAACGCAGCTCCTTTCCGCCTTGACTGCCCATGGCCTGGGGACGAACTGGCCCCACGCAGCACCCGCGGAGATGCTACCAGCCCGGCCGCGGGGAAGCGCGCGGAGGTGCCCGCTGCCCACGTTCCCAATGGGAAAGCGCAGGCTGGTGCGCAGCCGGACCCCGTGCCTGTGTCCCCACCCCACCCCCGCCTCGGGTCCCGGCTCCGCGGTGCGTCCTTACCGGGAGCCGGCGGGGCGCGGGCCGCGCGGTAGGGGACTGCGGGCGACGCGCGTCGGGTGCGGAGCCGGAGCGCACTGCCGGCTCCCGGGAGGCAGCGGCTTCGCTGCCCCGCGCCCCGCCCCGCCTTTTATCCCGGGCGCAGGAGGCGGCCCCGGCCCCGCCGGATATTTGCATACGGGCCGTCCGCCTCCCGCCTCGCTCCAGCTGGGGGCCCGAGACCCGGGGACCAGGTGCAGGCGCCGGGCGGGAAGGCGCGGAGGAGACGCGCAGGGTCTCCAGTCCCCTGGAGGGCCGGGGCCCTGGGGGCTTATGCGGCGCGTCCCACGGGGTCTCCTGCTGCACGACTGCGCTGCAGCGTCTGGGACGCGTGGACTGCTGAGCTGGGTGGGAGTCGGGAAAAGGCTCTGAGCTCGGGACCACCCCGCCCTCCCGCTGCGGCCGCCGCAGCCCCGCCTGGTCACCCACTCTCGCCTCACAGAGACAGGCGCGGATCTCAAGGGAATCACCTACTCCCAGGTGTCTCCAGGCCAGTGCACGAGCCAGGGCCCACCTGTGGGGAGCCGCGCAACAGGTGCGCAGGTGCTCGGGACACACCTGGGTAGACAGCGAAGCTTTTCCTGTCCGTGTGGGCGCGGGTGTGCGCCCGGTTGCCCAGGAAACTCCCACCTCACCCTCTCCACCTTCCGAATTGCCCTGTGGATGGGGGGTGGAGGGGCGGTTACAGCTCTCCGTGCGACGATCAGAGATGAGTTCATGATCGGTGCTGTCTGGAACCAGGAGGGGGAAACCCTGGAAATTAACGTGTGAAGGTTAAAAACAAGACAAAACCCAAGGAAAACTCGGAGAATTCATTTTCTCTGGGCCGAAGGAGAAAGCTTTAAAGCATCCTTCCATGTGGGCGATGTTTTCAGTGGTTTCTGGGAAAGATGAAGATCTCAAGAGTGTCCTTCGAGGGGGCATTGGAGACGGTGTTCTTGCTTCCTTAAACGTGGACTCCCCCTCCTATGTAAACTAGCCTTATCTATCAACCCATTCTTGTGAATGCATCAGGGT
The DNA here is from genome assembly GCF_028885625.2 of Pongo pygmaeus. Taxonomy (NCBI): domain Eukaryota; kingdom Metazoa; phylum Chordata; class Mammalia; order Primates; family Hominidae; genus Pongo; species Pongo pygmaeus. Next base: position 123,324,884 of record NC_072385.2, read on the forward strand.
CTTTGGGAGAAGTATTTGACATCATCTGAGACTTAAGCTGTAATCACATAGGGTGGGATGGGAAGCCCCAGAGACAGGACAGAAAGGTGGCTTTGAGATCACAGTGGGGTCGTACTGCCAGCCTAGGCTAGACTTGGAAGTCCCAGCACCTGCAGCAGGCATTGTTATTGGGACACTAATGTGCATTAGTCAGTCCTTGCAACATCTTCCTGAGGGAGGATACCTGAAACTAAGGGATGGGGAAACCCCGGTATGTTTGAGGACATTAAGTGACTATTCCAGGGAAGGAGTGGCCCAGTTAGACATTAAAGCGAGGTGGTCTCCAATCTTGGACGTTATCCAGGCATGCCATTTTATCCAGCCAGGGAAAATATCTTAGAGCTGGGGGCAGATCTCATCTGCAAACAAGGGTGGAGATGCCCACAGAAGTTACGTGAATTGCCCAGTGTCACACAGCTGGTTATGTCAGAGCTACAGTTGGAACTCGGGCCTGTGACTGAGTCTTATGTCCTTTCTACTGCTCCCAACAAGCCTGCAGGACTAGATAATCAGGGTGAGGAAGAACACATGCTTTCTATTTTAGTCCACATTTTCCCATCTGCAAGGTTCAAAGCCATGGACCTGGCTTCTCAGAGACTGAGCAACACATTTAGAAGTATCTGTGACTTTGCTCGTGGCACCACTCTTTCTATACACCTGGTTACCTGTAAATGCTTTGTGCCAGGCGTGGTGGCTCACACCTGTAATCCCAGCACTTTGAGAGGCCAGGTGGGCAGGTCACCTGAGATCAGGAGTTCGAGACCAGCCTGACCAACATGGAGAAACCCCGTCTCTATTAAAAATAAATAATTAGCTGGGCATGGTGGCGCATGCCTTAATCCCAGCTACTTGGGAGGCTGTGGCAGGAGAATCGCTTGAACCCAGAGGCAGAGGTTTCGGTGAGACGATATCGCACCATTGCACTCCAGCCTGGGCAACAAGAGTGAAACTCCATCTCAAAAAAGAAAACAAAAAACCCAAACCAAACCAAACCAAAACAAAACAACAACAACAACAAAAAACAAAACAAAACAAAACTTTGTTCTGTGAAATAAGAGAGTCAGACAAATAACTCCTGGATAGGCCAGGCACAGTGGCTCATGCCTGTAATCCCAGTACTTTGGGAGGCCCAGGCAGGTGGATCACTTGAGGTCAGGAGTTTGAGACCAGCCTGGCCAACATGGTGAAACCCCATCTTTACTAAAAATACAAAAACTGGCTGGGCATGGTGGCTCACGCCTGTAATCCCAGCACTTTGGGAGGCCGAGGCAGGCGGATCACGAGGTCATGAGATCGAGACCATCCTGGCTAACACAGTGAAACCCCATCTCTACTAAAAATACAAAAAAATTAGCTGGGCCTGGTGGCGGGCACCTATAGTCCCAACTACTCGGGAGGCTGAGGCAGGAGAATGGCGTGAACCCGGGAGGCGGAGGTTGCAGTGAGCCAAGATTGCGCCACTGCACTCCAGCCTGGGTGATAGAGTGAGACTCCGTCTCAGCTGCTAGGGAGGCTGAGGCGCGAGAATCACTTGAACCCAAGAGGCAGAGGTTACAGTGAGTCGAGACCATGCCACTGTATTCCAGCCTGGGTGATGGAACAAGACTCCATCTCCAAAAAACAAAAAACAAAACAAAACAAAAACAAAAACACACAAATAACTTCTGGACATCATCTGATTAAGAAAATAATAAGGACCTACAGTGTTCCTTGTCTTCCTCAAAATCTTCCTACTCAAAATCTAAAATCTTTCTGGTCTTTCGCATCTTAAGTTTCTTGTTTCATAGCTGAATTTATAATGGATGATGTCTACTGCTGCAGGAGTAACTTGACATTTTTCAAATAACTTTTTATCCGCTTATATAAGTAATTCTCTCCTTTTCTTTTCTCCAACAAGAATGAGCTTGAAATTTCTCTGTTTTTTAAAAACAATTTGGCAAACAGAGAAGTATAAGGAAGAAAATAAAAATTACTTGTAATTCTATAATTAGCTGCTGTTAACATTTAAATTCTTTATTACCATTTAATGCATATTCATGTATAGATGCAGATTTCTTTGCATGATTGAGATTATATATTATTCATAAATCTTGGCATTCTGCTGTTTGCTTTCTAAAGATCAAAAAAGTTACCAAATGTATCTTATCAGTAAAGGATAATCCAACGTCATCAGAGTTTACCACAGCTCAGAACTTGAGTAAGATTCTGAAGCCAAATAAAGATGCCTGGTTAAACAACTTACATCTTGAAAAGGTGGCAAGATGGGCAGGAATCTGGTCCAAGAGGTTGTTCGATTTGCATTTCTCAAAGGCAACCACATATGTACTTACCAGTTTTGAGCTGACTTGTGTTTTTCTCTCACAAAGATCAGCCTTTAACAGATAAATAGGGAGAAAACAACAAAAACTTCTGGAGCTTGCTCCCTTGGTATATTAGAAGAGTATGATTTAGCATTTACACTCTATAAGGAAAGTATTTTTCTTCCATATTTCAACCTGAAGCACCATTTAGCAACCCATTTTCTGTCCCCTCCCTATACAACCTTAAAGTCTCTGAAATCTGCTGCTAAAAGACTTAAAAGTTTATGTGCCTTAATCACTGCTTTTAAAATACTCCCCAGGTTATGAAAAATATAGTACCCAGGTCATAATAAATACCATCTCTTCCCAGGAATAAAGGCTGGGGAGGAAATGCCAGGAGTCTTGAGTCATCTGTAGCTTATTATGAATTTGGCTTCAGTTAGTTATTTCTGAAATGTTTCTGCAGTTGGCACTGGTCGTGCACTGAGCCAGCTGAAGTCTGTGCAACATTGAACAGTCCCGTCAGGTTTGGGAACCAGAAGGGTGAGGCTGGCCTCGTTGGTCTGTTGTCCTCTGGCCACTCCCAGCTGATGTATTTTGAGCTTCTTTATTACTTCACAGCCATCTGAAGATGATGCTCTTTCCAAATCAGCCCAGATACCCTTGAATCTCCATCAGCTCACGTGGGTTGTTGTGGGTTTTGCTGAGAAGAGCCCTGGGGGGTTTTTCTATGGGGACAGATCTATAGTACAGAAAAATGCAGGTAGAATTGTCCCTCGCTAGTCAATACGGTGCTGTAGACACAGATTAGGCTTTGAAATCAGACAGTCAGAAAAGCCACCTACACTTGCTATGTTTCAGGCTTCCCAGCTGAAAACAAAGGAGCAAGACTATACCCGCTTTTTAGGCTTGTTATGAGGATAAGACCGAACAGCATTTCTGGTGAGAGCAACTGAATAAGAGCTCCCCTCACTTCTCACTCTCCTGCTTTCTTAGGTTTCTTTATGGTTTTACACATTAAGTGCAGCACATTGTAATAATCTCTCGAAATCATCTACCATCCTTCTTCAGGACCCAAAGTCCTCTCATCTGCATTTTCTCTTTCACCCAAAAAGCCTTTGTCATGTTAGGATGGCCATTGTCATCATTGTCACTGTTTTGGTCAGAGAAATTCAGGCCAGGGAATTCTCAGGATTTGTCCTAGAGTACACAGACAAGAAGTCACCTCTGCTCACTTCGTCATCTAACAAGTTTTTTTTTCCCCCCACAATATTTGCCAGGCACAGTGGGGCATGCAAAAATAAATCGGCATTTTCATACTAGTACTAGAGCAAAGCAAGTCTGATAAACAGAATACTGAGCAGTTCCAACTCACTAAGGTCTGAACACAAAACACTAAGCAGGATGTGATATGTGCATACACACGAGGTGTAGACATACCAGGAAGACCGTGATCCTCATGTCACAGATGAGGAAGCAGGCTCAAGGAGATTAAGTGAGCTGATCAAAGCACACTTAGTGGTAGAACCGGGTCTAGAACTTCATTCTTCTACCTCCAAGTGTCTCTGGCATTACAAGCTCTAAACCACCCCTCTAGGCCCCGTGCAAAGACCTAGTTACTAGCACTCAGCCTGTAATTGCATTCGTTTGTTTGTTTGTTTGTTTGTTTTTGAGATGGAGTCTGGCTCTGTTGCCCAGGCTGGAGTGCAGTGGCGCGATCTCAGCTCACTGAAACTTCCACCTCCTGGGTTCAAGCAATTCTCATGCCTCAGCCTCCTGAGTAGCTGGGACAACAGGTTTGTGGGTTGGTTGGTTTGTTTTTGACAGAGTCTGGCTCTGTTGCCCAGGCTGGAGTGCAGTGGCATGATCTTGGCTCACTGCAATCTCTTTCTCCAGGGTTCAAGTGATTCTCCTGTTTCAGCCTCCTGAGTAGCTGGGATTACAGGCACCCACCACCATGCCCAGCTAATTTTTGTATTTTTGGTAGAGACGGGGTTTCACCATGCTGGCCAGGCTAGTATTGAACTCCTGAACTCAGGTGATCCACCCACCTCAGCCTCCCAAAGTGCTGGAATTACAAGTTTGAGCCACTGTAACTGGCCTACATAAGTCTCTTAACATCAGTGGACTTTTTGGTGAGCTGTAAACTGTGGTTAATAATAGTACCTGTCGGCCAAGCGTGGTGACTCACGCCTGTAATCCCAGCACTTTGGGAGGCCAAGGCAGGCAGATAGCCTGAAGTCAGGAGTTCGAGACCAGCCTGACCAACATGGAGAAACCTCATCTCTACTAAAAATACAAAATTAGCTGGGCGTGGTGGCACGTGCCTGTAATCCCAGCTACTTGGGAGGCTGAGGCAGGAGAATCACTTGAACCTGGGAGGCGGAGGCTGCAGTGAACTGAGATAGCGCCCTTGCACTCCAGCCTGGGCAACAAGAGCGAAACTGTCTCAAAAAAAAAAAAAAAGTACCTGTCTCATAAGGTTTTCCCGGGAATTAAATGATATGGCAGAGTGAACAGTGCATATTAAGCAACTGGCAATGGCGTGCTATTAGCATTTGCTACTTTAAAAAGCTCCATTCATCTCTGCTTCTTTTCCTCCTTTTATTTCTCACTTCCAAGTTCCTTTTTCTCCTCACAGGGTTCTTTGGGAAGATGCGAATTTTGCCCTATTATAAATATACGGCACATTGCTACTCCTGCATTCAGTCACTTTCAACCTATCTTTGATGGAGTTAGCCTATGTGGAAGGTTAACTACATCTTGGGGGTACCACAGGGAATAGGAGAGGTCCCTGGCCTCAAGAGTCCTGAGGTGGAGAAAGAAGAGAAAAAGGGAAGGAGTGTGGCTGGTGCTTAGGGAAGAGTCTTTGGGCTACAGCCAAGAGCCCTCCGCAGGAGTTTTGAGCTCTGGCTTTGGAGTCAAAACGATCTGACCTCAAGTCTCAGTTCTGCCACTTACTAGCTGTGCCCTTTCCAAGTTACCCAATCTTTCAATACCCCAGTTTTGAAAATGGGGACTTCAAGTTCAAGTTAGAGAATTGTGATGAAAATGGAATGCCATAACGCATGCAAAATGTCTAAGCATGACTGAGCCTGGTGTGCTCACAGTAACTGCTCCCATCATTTTATTTAGATTATAGAGTTCAGGAAGGCACTCTGTTCACTGCCAAGTTCATAGTGCTGAATACACAATATATTTTGGATCACTGCACTTCAAGCAAGGAGCTTAAATGCTGGAGGATGTCTGGAGAATCAGAGGAAGCTGAGTGTAAATGTTTTTGCTCTTAGATCTGTCTCTTTTAGAAATATGAAATGATTTGAAAGAGACATGAAAATATAACACTGTATATTTAAGTACTGGGTATCTACGTTACGGATGAGCGACATCTGTAGCCATTCAATTATGTTTATAAGACTGAAAATTGCAAACAACATATATGTCCAACAAAAGAGGATTGAACAAATTAGTAATTTTATAATCATGCTGTCATTAAAAACATTTTAGGGGAATATTAAATGACATAAGTGATCATATAATCTCAGCATTTTGGGAGACCAAGGTGGAAAGACTTTGAGACCAGCCTGAGCAATGTAGCAAAACCCCACCCCTATTTAAAAATTAACTAATTAATTAAAAAATAAATGATCATTAACTTTTTTCTTTTTTTTTTGAGATGCAGTCTTGCTCCATCGCTCAGGCTGGAGTGCAGTGGCACCATCTTGGCTCACTGCAACCTCCGCCTCCTGTGTTCAAGCGATTTTCCTGCCTCAGACTCCCGAGTAGCTGGGATTACAGGCGCCCACCACCATGTCTGGATAATTTTTGTATTTTTAGTAGCGACAGGGTTTCGCCATGTTGGCCAGGCTGGTCTCGCACTCCTGACCTCAGCTGATCCGCCTGCCTCATCTTCCCAAAGTGCTGGGATTACAGGCATGAGCCACCATGCCTGGTCTGATCATTAAATTTTAAGCAGAAAATTCAAAATCAGATTCCAATTCTCAGGCCGAGTGCAATGGCTCAGGCTTGTAATTCCAGCACTTGGGGAGGCCAAGGCAGGAGGATCACTTGAGGCCAGGAGTTCAAGACCAGCCTGGCCAACATGGCGACTATGGCCAACATAGTCTCTACTAAAAATTAAAAAATTAGCCAGGCATGGCGGGTGCCTGTAATCCCAGCTACTAGCGAGGCTGAGGCAGGAGAATCGCTTGAACCTGGGAGGCAGAAGTTGCAGTGAGCTGAGAATGTGCCATGGCACTCCAGCCTGGGCAACAAGAGTGAAACTTTGTTTCAAAAAGAAAAAAAAAAAAAAAGAGAAAGTCCAATTCTCTGTAATCCTAGTGCTTTGGGAGGCCAAGGTGGGAGGTTCACTTGAGGTCATGAGTTCAAGACCAGCCTGAGTAACATAGTGAGACCCCAACTCTATGAAAAATAAAAATTAGCCAGGTGCAGTGACTTGCACCTGTATTCCTAGCTACTCAGAAAGCTGAATACAAGAGTATCCCTTAAGCCCAGGAGTCTGAGGCTGCAGTGAGCTATGATTGCATCACTGCACTCCAGGGTAGGTGACAGAGCAAGACCTCCTCTCTGAAAAATAAAAATAAAACCCCAAACCAAAAATGGAAAAGGAGAAAACTAGAATAAATCTTGTGCTACTGAACTGAAACTGGAGGTGCCAGTCTAAACTCCTACATTTTAAAATGGGTGGATGAAGGGAGAGACAGAGAGAGAGAGAAATAAACCATTTACTAGCTCTGTTTGCTGGGAGACCTCAGAAGCAATGATTTATCAGTAGCACTGAATATACCAGTAGTCCAGATCTTAGTTTCTAATACCACTATCCACTAAAAGGAACCAGGGAACCTTGGAGAAATGGGTGGCTTCCAGGCTGGATTAGAGGATAGTTAACAGATACGTCAGTTTACTCTCAAATATTTTATACATATAATTATGTCATTATATAATATATAGTACATATTGTAAGTATATATTAGGTGATATAGAGAACTATGTCATATATATTACATGCCAGTATAATAGTCCTATCATATACCCATATCTGTCTATGGAAGTTCCTTGTGCTAGTCTTACAACTTTTCTGTAAGGCTGAAATTTATGAGGCTGGGTACGGTGGTTCCCACCTGTACCCCTGAATTACACCTGTAATTTCAGCACTTCAGGAAGACAAAGCAGGCAGATCACTTGAGGCCAGGAGTTCGAGACCGGCCTGGGCAATATGGCAAGACCTCATCTCTACAAAAAATACAAAAAATTAGCTGGGTGTGGTGGTACATGCCTGTAGTCTTAGTTACTCAGGAGGCTGAGGTGGGAGAATCGCTTGAGCTTGGGAGGTCGAAGTTGCAGTGAGCCGAGATCATATCACTGCACTCCAGCCTGGGTGACAGAGCCAGACCCTGTCTCAAAAGAAAAGAAAAGAAAAAGAAAAAGAAAATAAATTATGTTAAAATAAAAAGTTATCAACCAACAACAGGAAAATCCCTTTGGCGGGCTTCCATTAGTAGAAGTGAGAAGGGTGGTCCTGTTCCCACCCCCAGCTCCCAGCCTGGCCCCACTCTGCCTAGAGGACAGTTCAGGAAGCCACAGGCTCCGAGGTCACCCTCCCCTGCTCACTCTGATCTCCATACACTCCCTCTTCCGTCCCTCTTCCCGTCCCTCCTCCACCCTCTGCCCTACATCTGTGCTCTCTGGCATTCATGTCCCTCATCCGCAAAACCTCTGGCTCCCAACTTCTTTCAATTTCCCCACCTTGTGTACTCCCCTGAGGACACTGTTTTACTCAGAACCCCTCAGGGGTTGGTTGTTTCCTGTCCCCACACCTACCAGCACTGGGGCAATTCTCCTTGCTCCATCTTGCCACATCAGTTCCTTCTCCCACACTCTGCCCTAACTCCCCTCGTCCCCACCCCTAGCTTCCAATCTCTGCATAGGCCAGCACTGGCCAATAGCACTCTCTGTGATGACCGGAATGTTTTATAACGGCACTGCCCAATACGGAAGCCATTGACCACATGTGCACCTGAAGGAGGCTGGAGAAACTAAGGAACAGTTTTTCATTTCATTTAATTTTCATTACTTGATTTTTTTGAATTCATTAATTAGATAATTTTATTTATTTAATTATTTTGGAGACAGAGTTTCGCTATGTGGCCCAGGCTGGAGTGCAGTGGTGTGATCTCACTGCAATCTCCGCATCCCAGGCACAAGCCATCCTCCCACCTCAGCCTCCCAAGCAGCTGGGACTATAGGCACATGCCACCACACCTGGCTTATTTTTGTATATTTTGGTAGAGACAGGGTCTTGCCACATTGCCTAGGCTGGTCTCAAACTTCTGAGCTCAAGCGATCCTCCCGCCTTGGCCTCCCAAAGTGTGAGATTATAGGCTTGAGCCACCGTGCCTGGCCAATTAATTTATTTTTTGAGACAAGGTCTCATTCTGTTGCCCAGGCTGGCGTGCAGTGGTGCAATCACAGCCCACTGCAGCCTTGTCCTCCTGGGCTCAAGTGGTCCTCCCATTTGAGGCCTCTCCTGAGTAGCTGGTACCACAGGGGAATGCCACCATGCTCAGCCTTAATAGTTGCATTAATTTAAATTGACTACACGGCTGGTGCTACTGTGTTGGGCAGCAAAGTGTGGACAAACCGCCCTCTACCCTTCTTTTTATGGTGACCTCCAGACCCCCAAGTTCCTCCCTCTTATTCTAGTCCCCTTCTCCCCATCATTGTTCCCATCCTTACTTATGGGTGGTTTTTTTTTGTTTTTGTTTTTGTTTATTTGTTTGTTTGAGATAGGGTCTTGCTCTGTCACCCAGGATGGAGTGCAGTGGCAGGATCATGGCTCACTGCTGCAGCCTCGACCTTCTAGGCTCAAGTGATCCTCTTCCCACCTCAGCTTCCTGAGTGGCTGGGATCACATACAGGTGCATACCCCTACACCTGGCTAACCTACTTATTTATGTCTGCTTTTTTTTTAATGGAGCAGGGTCTCACTATGTTGCCTAGGCTGGTTTTGAATTTCTGTAGTCAAGCAATCCTTCTGCCTTGGCCTCCCAAAGTGCTAGAATTACAGGCATGAGCCAGGGCACCTAGCCTATTTATAACTTTTATTTTAAGTTCAGGGGTACATGGCCAGGCACGGTGGCTCACACCTATAATCCCAACACTTTGGGAGGCCAAGGCAGACAGATCACTTGAGTTCATGAGTTCGAGACCAGCCTCTGGACAACATAGTGAGATCACCTCTCAAAAAATAAAATAAAATAATTTTTTAAAAATTTTTAGCTAAAAAAAATCAAGTCAGCTCAAGCATGACCTGCCCTTGAAACCATTCTTGATCCTCATTTGGGCTTCCGCCCCTGGCATCTCCCATCCCTCTATCACAGCTTTAGTGCCTGATCCCAAAGTCCTGGATTCCTCATCTCTCTGGTCTCACACTGCGAGCTACTAGAGGGCACTCCCCTCCTCAGCTCTATATTAATGCCAAGCACCGTGCCTGGCATAAAGTAGGTTGTCAGCAAATGTTTGTTTAATATGTGAATTCTTATAATTATTTTGATAAACATTGTGATTTTTAATTCTTTAGTAAGTATATCAAATGTTTAACTATTTGGAAAATATGTATTGCTCGTTGCCATAAATAATATGCGCTTAATTTGCCAATAGCTGATAAACATTGCGGAAACTTAAAATTCAGAGAACACACACTGTAATTAATAACTTTAGAGGTCAGTAATGTCCAATTCTCAGAAGAATACTTGTCCTTTTTGTTTGTTTGGTTTTTGGTTTTTTTTGAGACAGAGTGTTGCTCTGTTGCTCAGGCTGGAGTACAGTGGCATGATCTCAGCTCACTGCAACCTCCGCTTCCCTGGTTCAAGCGATTCTCCTGCCTCAGCCTCCCTAGTAGCTGGGATTACAGGTGCCTGCCACCGTGCCCAGCTAATTTTTGTATTTTTAGTAAAGACAGGGTTTCACCGTGTTGGCCAGGCTGGTCTTGAACTCCTGAGCTCAAGTGATCCACCCATCTCAGCCTCCCAAAGTGCTGGGATTACAGGCGTGAGCCACCGTTCCTGGCCCCCATCATTTTCTTAAAGAGGTTTTCAAGATCCCATTTAGAACTGCTGGTTTCTCCTATGAACATTTATGCTAATATGAGTGACCTCCTTCGCTCTCCCCTGGGATTTATTTGGCAGGAGTAGCACATTGATAGATGGACGGAACACAACATCAGGAATTAACAGCATCTTTTCTTTTCAGCACACATCAATTTTAAGGTGTATCCACTTGGGAAATGGGCGCTATTTAGAATAGGGAATTTTGGATTTGAATGTTGTGAAGGAATAATGGTTCTCAAGCACACAAAAGCCATGGAATAACAGCACTGGTTTTCTCCAGGTCTCGTTTGGTGGAAGCCTGCTGAGTCTATAGGCAGAGTGAAGCCATTGCAACTTATGACAGCATACAAGGTAGGACTTTTGAGATGTCAGTAGTAACAGGGGTGCACTGGTCCCTTCCTAGGAGGGCCAGAGGGTGTCAAAGGCATCTGTGGGTCTGGGTTGGGTGTGAGCCTGAGCCTCGTGAGCATCGTGGAAGTTGCCCAAGAGTGTGGAGTTTGATGGGGGGGCCCTCATGTTGTACACCATCCCTCCCGTCTGCTTCCCGGGCACCTCTGCTTCTTCCCAATCTGCCTGTGTCCTCCCTAGATCCTAAAGCCCTGCAGCTCCCTGGAGCCATCTTCTGGAGTAAACAGACCCTGCGACATCATCCACCTGCCTCCACCCGCTGCCATGGCCCTCACCTGAGGACGCTGTGGGGAACTGCAGGTCTCCGCCCTCCAGGCTGCTGCTGCCAGACCCCAATACCTCCACACTTGTGTAGAAGCCCCTGCTCCCCAGGGTTCCTGCCATCCTGCCGAACACCCTCTGTCCCTCCTAGGAAGGGACTAGAGAAAGTCATGTGTGTCTGCAATGACGGGTTCGCGGGAGACGGTCAGATCCACTAGGGAAGCAACTGCATCTGCCTGGCTCACCACATGGTAAATCTAATAAATAGTAACTATTTCCCTGAATGAACAAATGAACGATGAATGAATGAATGTTAACACCTGCCCACTCCCCGTCGCGCGGTGAATACTCAGGCATCTAACTTTAGAGCAGTATTTTGCTCCAGCCCAAGAAGGGTGGCTTCAGTGCCCCGTGGAGGACACCAGATGGCTGCCTCTGTGCACCCTCACTTCCTCCACTCCAAGGCCTTCCCTTTTCTCTCCCTTCAGGTGCCCACTCCTGTGCCACACCCTGTACCTTGTCATCACCTGAAACTGCTCCGCCCCTGAAATCTTGAATACCAGTACCCCACTCTCTGACCCCACCTCCGTCCCCCACGCCTGCCTCCCACCACACCTTCCCCTTAACTCACACACCGCCTCTGCTCCCTCCCACTCCATCACCACCTCCGGGTCCTGCTTCTCTTTCAGCCAAGCCTGAACTCCGGGCTGCCTGAACCTCCCTCTCATCAGCACCTTTCCTTCTCTGTGCCTCACCTTGTTTCAGCAGAACCCCAGCCTAGCTCAGGTTTTTTTTTTTTTTTTTTTTTTTTTGAGACAGGGTCTCCCTCTGTCACCCAGGCTGGAGCACAGGACTCAAGGGATTCTCCCACCTCAGCCTTCTGAGTACCTGGGGTTACAGGCACCATGCCTGCCTAATTTTTTTATTTTTTGTAGAGATGGGGGTCTCACTATGTTGCCTAAGCTGGTCTCGAACTCCTGGCCTCAAATGATGCTTTCACCTCAGCCTCCTAAAGTGCTGGGATTACCAGCGTGAGCCACTGTGCCTAGCTACATTTTTTGTTATATCACAATATCACCCTCTCCCAGGGTTGCCTCTTTCTTCTTAGCTCAGGGGATGCAGCACCTGTGGTTCAAGGTCATTACCACCAACTGTTTGGACACAGAATCCTCCCCAGCTCCCCATCACCTATCTCCTCATTTTCTTTTATCTTCAGACTCATTAGATTGACCCCTACCCTCAGCTGGCAAACATGCACCATTGCCTTCTGTCCTAACACCATCCTCCTTGGTCCCTGATGCCCATCAGCCGTCATCTAATCTCTCTCCTTCCCTGCACATCTCAGCTCCTCAGAAGGGAGGCGCCATCACAGTCGTCAGCACCTGCCTGCACGTACATGCACTCCCCCGACAGGGGAGGACCTACCTGCACATGCATCAGGCTCATGGCTGGGGAGAACCAGGAAAACACGACAGACAAGGCCGCCAACTTCCTGAAGCCTACATTCTAGTGCAGAAGGCAGGAAATCGGCAAGCAGATAGGTAACTAAAAATGAGAAGTGCACACATTCTTTTAAAGTCCTATGAAGAAGATAAAAAGAGGCAACGAGACTGAGCAGGCTGGACATGGGGTCTCACACCTGAGACTGAGAGAAACTGAGAAAATGCACTTTAGTGAGTGTTCTTTCTGAAGCAACAACAGTGCCTGAAAGTTTATTTCTTTATTTATTTTTGAGACAGAGTTTTACTCTTGTTGCCCAGGCTGGAATGCAGTGGCGCGATTTCGGCTCACTGCAACTTCTGCTTCCCAGGTTCAAGCGATTTTCCTGCCTCAGCCTCCTGAGGAACTGAGATTGCAGGTGCTCGTCACCACACCCAGCTAATTTTTGTATTTTCAGTAGAGATGGGGTTTCACCATGTTGGTCAGGCTGGTCTCAAACTCTTGACCTCAGGTGATCCACCCACCTCGGCCTCCCAAAGTGCTAGGATAACAGGCGTGAGCCACTGCCCCCGGTCTAGTGCCTGAAAGTTTGGAATGATCCAGATATGTGAGGAGTGGAGGGAAGAGCATGAGGGGCCCTGGGAACAGAAAATGCAGTGCCCAGGGCTAAGAAACCGCATGGCTTAGGGAAAGCAAGTGCGGGTGGGTGCCACACCCTCCTCAGCCCTCCACAGCCTGGTTTCTTCCCCCGCCACTGCCTTGGAAGCCACACTCTTCTCCTTTGTGAGCCCAGTGAGAGGGTTTTGCCATATTGATTAGTCCTCCCTGCTCTATTTCTCCTTCCTTGATTTTCTCCTCCGGAGCCACCCCCTCTTGTGACTTCCATGACTTGGAGTGCCCCCACCCTCGCTGCATCTGCACCCACTCCCTGCCTGGCTCCTTTCCTGTGCCGGTTCCCTGGCTGCCCTTCAGGTTTGCTTGACCTGAGTCTCCATTCTCGCCCACTGCTCCCTCACTCAACACCAGAGGGTCAGAACGTTTTCCGGGGTCATAGACTCCTTTGATTCTCTGCTGGTCACTCTTCCCAGAAAAAAATAAGTGCACATAATACATACATATGATTTTTTTCATACAACATCATGAAGGGGTTTGAGGGTCCCCCTAAGTGTTGTGAACTCCAAATCAAGAAGCTTCATTTCTACATTGTCCCAGAAAGATTCCATCTATTTTCACAGTACTATCTGTTTATAGCTTTTTAAAGTTGAAAACTGCACTGTAATCCCAGCACTTTGGGAGGCCGAGGCGGGCAGATCACTTGAGGTCATGAGTTTGAGACCAGCCTGGGCAACATGGCGAAACCCCGTCTCTACTAAAAATACAAAAATTAGCCGGGTGTGGTGGCAGGCACCTGTAATCTCAGCTACTCGGGAGGCTGAGGCAGGAGAATCGTTTGACCCAGGAAGGCGGAAGTTGTAGTGATCTGAGATCGCACCACTGCACTCCAGCCTGGGTGACAGAGGAGGCTCCATCTCAAAAACAAAACAAAACAAAACAAAACAAAACAAAAAAACCCTGAAAATTCTGGTGGGTAGGGATGAATAGACAGACACAGAGGATCTATGTGATACTGTAGTGGTGGATACATGTCATTGTACATGTGTCACAGCCAAAGAATATACAGCACCAAGAGTGAAACCTGATGTAAACTGTGGGCTTCGGGTGATAATGACTTGTCAGTGTAGCTCCCTCCACTATAGCAAATGTGCCAATCTGGTGGATGGTCTTGATAGTGGGGGAGGCTGTGAGTGTGTAGGGGTAGTGGGTATATGGGACATCTCTTGAGCACCTTCTGCTCAATTTTGCTCTGAAGAACAAAGCTGTAAAACTGCTCTAAAAAATAAAGTCTGGCCAGGCGCAGTGGCTCACGCCTGTAATCCCAACACTTTGGGAGGCTGAGGCGGGTGGATCGCCTGAGGTCAGGAGTTCGAGACCAGCCTGGCCAACATGGTGAAACCCCGTCTCTACTAAAATTACAAAAATTAGCCGGGCGCGGTGGCAGGCACCTGTAATCCCAGCTACTCGGGAGGCTGAGGCAGGAGAATCACTGGAACCTGGGAGGTAGAGGATGTAGTGAGCCGAGATCGCACCATCACACTCCAGCCTGGGCAACAAGAGCAAGACTTCATCTAAAAATAAAAATAAAAAAAAAAGCCTGTTATTTTAAAAATGAATCATATACAGGAAAGAGAACAAATTACATGTATGAAGCTTGACAGATCATAAGTGGGAATTCCCATGAAGCCACCACCCAGGTCAAAAATGAGCCCTGAGTGTGACCAGAAGCCCCCTCTTGCCCTCTGCCAGTCACTATCCTTCCCACTCCCCAAGGAAGCTACCATGCTGACCTGCACACCAGTGACCAGTTCTGCCTGTCATAAGTAGAATCATCTGCCATTGGCTCTTCCATACACCTGGCTTCGTCTGTTATGCTTGTGAGATTCTACTTTCTTGGCTGTAGCAATTGTTCTTTCTCATCCATTGCTGTCCAGTATTCATTGTCTGATGTCCCATAGTGTGTTTTGACGGACTTCTGTTTCAAGTTCTAGGCTATAATGAATAATGCTATTGTGAGCATTCTCATACATGTCTTTTGAGCATTCTTGTACGTGTCTTTTGGTGAACATATGTACACATTTCTTTTCTTTTGTTCTTCTTTTTTCTTTTTCTTTTTTTTTTTTTTTTTGAGGCTTAGTTTTGCTCTTGCTGTCCAGGCTGGAGAGCAGTGGCGTGATCTCAGCTCACTGTAACATCTGCCTCCTAGGTTCAAGCGATTCTCCTGCCTCAGCCTCCAGAGTAGCTGGGATTACAGGCATGCACCACCATGCCCAGCTAATTTTTTGTATTTTTCGTAGAGACGGGGTTTCACCATGTTGGTCAGGCTGGTCTCGATCTCCTGACCTTGTGATCTGCCTGCCTCAGCCTCCCAAAGTGCTGGGATTACAGGCATAAGCCACCGTGCCCTGACACACATTTCTTTATTTTTAATTTTTAAATATTTTTTAGAGACAGGTGGAGTACAGTGGCTATTCACAGGTGCCATCATAGCACACTACAGCCTCAAACTTCTGACCTCAAGTGATCTTCCTGCCTCAGCTTCCTATGTAAGCTGAGACTACAGGCACATGCTACTGTGCTGGACTGTACATATTTCTTTTTCTTTTTCTTTTTTTTTTTTTTTTGAGACAAAGTCTCCCTCTGTCGCCCAGGCTGGAGTGCAGTGGCACAATCTCAGCTCACTGCAACCTCTGCCACCCAGGTTCAAGTGATTCTCCTGCTTCAGCCTCCCGAGTAGCTGGGATAACAGGTGCCTGCCATCGCATCTAGCTAATTTTTGTATTTTTGGTAGAGACGGGGTTTCACCATGTTGGCCAGGCTGGTCTTGAACTCCTGACCTCGTGATCCACCCGCCTCAGCCTCCCAAAGTGCTGGGATTACAGGTATTAGCCACCACGCTGGGCCAGCTGTACATTTTTTCTGTTGAGTGTGTATTTAGGAGTGGAATTGCTGGGTCGTAGGAGATACATATGTTCAACATAGGTAGGTAATTCCAAATAGCTTTCCAAAGTGATTGTACTCATTCACATACCCACCAGCAATGTGTGAGTACATCTCCATCCTTATCAACACTTGGTATTGCCAGAACTTTTAACTTTCACCATTCAGGTATGTGTGTAATGACAGCTGGTTGTGGTTTTAATTTTTATTTCCCCAATGACTAATCATGTAGAGGACATTTTTATGTGCTAATTGTTATTAATACACTAATATACTTTTTATTGGATTGCTTTTATATTATTGAGTTGTAGGAATTCTTTATATATATGCTGGATACTAGTCCTTTGTCAGACACATACTTTGTGAATATTTTCTCCTGGTGTATAGCTTGCCTATTTTCTTTTCTTTCTTTCTTTTTTGTTAGAGACAGTCTCACTCTGTCACCCAGGTTGTGGTGCAGTGGCAACATCATAGCTCACTGTAGCCTCAAACTCCTGGGCTCCAGCAATCCTCCTGCCTCAGCCTTCTGAGTAGCTTGGACTACAGGCACTAGCTACCATGCCTGGCTCCTATTCTTTTTTTTTTTTTTTTTTTTTTTTGAGACAAAGTTTCACTCTTGTTGCTCAGGCTGGAGTGCAATGGCACGATCTCGGGTCACTGTAACCTCTGCCTCCCGGGTTCAAGCAATTCTGCCTCAGCCTCCCGAGTAGCCGGGATTACAGGCATGTGCCACCACACTTGGCTAATTTTGTAATTTTAGTAGAGGCAGGGTTTTTCCATGTTAGGCTAGTCTGAACTCCAAACCTCAGGTGATCCGCCCACCTTGGCCTCCCAAAGTATTGGGATTACGGGCATGAGCCACCACGATGGGCCCTATTTTCTTTTCTTCTTTTTTGAGACGGAGTCTCGCACTGTCGTCCAGGCTGGAGCGCAATGACATGATCTCACTGCAGCCTCTGCCTCCCAGGTTCAAGCAATTCTTCTGTCTCAGCCTCCCGAGTAGCTGGGACTACTGGCACACGCCACCATACCTGGCTAATTTTTGTATTTTTAGTAGAGACAGGGTTTCACCATATTGGTCCAACTGGTCTCAAACTCCTGACCTCGTGATCCACCCACCTCTACCTCCCAAAGTGCTGGGATCACAGGCATGAGCCACTGCTCCCGGCCTCGGCTCCTATTTTCTTAATTATGTCTTTTGATGATCAGAAGTTTTTCATTTTGATGAAGTCCAATTTAACAACTCTTACAATTGTTGCTTTCTGTGACCTAAGACATCTCTGCCTATTCCCCAAGTCACACAGATATCCTCCTAGGTTTTCCTCTAAAAACCTTTTCGGGCCAGGCATGGTGGCTTACGCCTGTAATCCCAGCACTTTGGGAGGCCAAGGCGGGGGGATCACGAGGTCAGGAGTTCAAGACTAGCCTGGCCAAGATGGTGAAACCCTGTCTCTACTAAAACTACAAAAATTATCCGGGCGTGGTGGGTAATCTCAGCTACTTGGGAGGCTGAGGCAGGAGAATCGCTTGAACTTGGGTGACAGAGATTGCAGTGAGCTGGGATCACGCCACTGCACTCCAGCCTGGGTGACAGAGTGAGACTCCATCTCAAAAAAAGAAAACAAAACAAAAACTTTACGGTTTTAACTTTGATATTTAGGTCTGGTTTTTTTTTTTTTGTTTTTTTTTTTTTTTGAGACAGAGTCTTGCTCTATCACCCAGGCTAGAGTGCAGTGGCACAATCTCAGCTCACTGCAACCTCCTCCTCCCAGGTTCAGGTAATATCAGTGCCTTAGCCTCCTAAGTAGCTGGGATTACAGGCATATGCCACCATGCCTGGCTCATTTTTGTATTTTTAGTAGAGATAGGTCTTGCCACGTTGGCTAGGCTGTTCTCGAACTCCTGGCCTCAAGAGATCCACCCATCTCGGCCTCCCAAAGTGCTGGGATTACAGGTGTGGGTCACCATGCCTGGCCTATGGTCCATTTTGAATTAATATTTTTTGTATGATATGAAGTAGGACTCACGGTCCACTTTCGGCCATACAGATACACAGTAAATCCCAGTACCATTTGTCGAAAAGCATTTTCCTTCCCCATTGGATTGCTTTGGTGCTTTTGTTGAAAATCGGGTAACTACATAAATTGGAATAGATTTCTGAGCTCTTTATTATTTTTATGATCTGTTTGTAGATTCTCAAACTAAAAGTGCATAATTCATTACTGTTGCTTTGTAGAATGTCTTGAAATGAGGCAAGGTAAGTCCTCTGACTTTGTTCTTTTTTTTTGTTTTTTGTTTGTTTGTTTGTTTTGAGATGGATTCTCACTCTGTTGCCCAGGCTGGAGTGCGGTGGCGCAATCTGGGCTCACTGAAACCTCTGCCTCCCGGGTTCAAGCAATTCTCCTGCCTCAGCCTCCCAAGTAGCTGGGATTACAGGCATGTGCCACCACATCTGGCTAATTTTTGTATGTTTAGTTTAGTAGAGACGGGGGTTTCCCCATGTTGGCCAGGCTGGTCTCGGACCCCTGACCTCAGGTGATCCACCCCCCTCAGCCTCCCAAAGTGCTGAGATTATAGGCATGAGCCACCATACCTGGCCTGACTTTGTTCTTTTTTGAAGTGTTTTGAGAAAAAACCCTTTGCATTTCTATATACATTTTAGAATCAGCTTGTCAACTTCTATCAAAAAAAAGATTACTGAGATTTTGGTTGTGGGATTGTGTTGAATGTAGAGATTAATGTGGTGAAAACTGGAATCTTAAATAAGCCTTATCCTGAATTGTTTACTTATCTCCCCTATTCTCCAACTGCCCACCAAAACTTGCTCTTACTGATGTATATTGTGTCTTAGGTAGAGTACCATTATCTACTATCCTGCCTGACCTTATAACTGTGAGGCACTTTTAACTTCGCCCTCTTCCTTAGCCCTAACAACAATCTTTAAGGCTGGCTGAATTTGCCCCCTAAATCTTACTGGATTCATTTGTGACTCTTTGTCCCTGTGACTGTTATGCTAATGTAGGCCTTCCTCGTTACGCACTGGGGTAACTGCAATCATGGCATAACTAGTTTTTCTGCTCTAGGCTGGACCCTGCAAATCTAGTTTGCACTCAGCCTCAGAGAGATGGCTCTTGCAAATCTGACCATGCCACTCTGGCTCAAAGCCCATGGGTTCTAAGATGAAGTCCTGATGGCTTTGACCCGAGATGCAGCGTGCTCATGATCTGGCCCTTTCCCACCCTTCAGTTGCATTTCTTGATATTCCCTGTACTCTGTTCTTTCTGAAAGTCTTGTGACTAAGAAGGGACCCCACAGATGAATAAGGGTCCCTTCTTAGTGTGCCCATAATGCTCTGTACACAGGACCAGCTACATAATTTCAAGAACCTAGTGCCAAATTAAAACATGGGGCCACTCGTTCAAAAATGGTTAAGAATTTCAAGAGGTGACAGTAGAATGTTAAACCAAGTGTGGGGCCCTTCTGAGCAGGGGGACCCTATGTGACCATGCTGGGCCTGGGCACATCTCATGCTTGTTATTGTCTCTGTTTCTGTGATACAAACAGGCAGCCCTAGAGCTCTGGAGATCCCAGGCAAATCATCCATGAAGTAAGTTGCTTTCTTCCAAAATCAATGGCTTTGGCTTTTGTTATAATCTGATTAACGTAAATGCTCTTACAAGGTCAAACATTCATAGTTTTACAGTCCAGTTACTCAGTTCTGAAAACTGCAGTTAACTAATGACAAGGTGTGAGAAGCCCTAAGATCAGGCATCGTGAGTCGTGATTAAATGGATTGCTGTGGTCACAATGTCAGTCAGCAGTTTCATCACAAAGATAGAGGTTGTGATAAGCATTCAGACACAGAAGTTACCTTGGGGTCAATTTGTATTCTGTGTAGTAAAATTAGCCTGTGCTTACTCTCAGTAAATATCTGACAATGTTCTTATTCAAAGGATTCTGTAAATTAAATGTCCCTCCCCAGAATAGATTGGAAATGCACATTTATTTGTACTTGGTATTACTCATACAACACTTAGGTGTGTGATTAAAGGAGGAAATGTACAGTGAGGTAGCATCCCCTGATTTTGGCAGGGTATGGGTGTTGACTGTGGCATGGTTTGGGACCCAGGCTCTAGTAAAGGTCTTCATGGTCAAGTCTAAGGGTCTTTTGGTCTGTCCTACTGCCAAGCCACCTGACTTCATTCATCAGTCCCTAGAATTCCTTGTCAGTGCAGACAAACATCTCAGCCAGCCTTTTATTTCTATTTCTACTTATTATTTTTTTGAGAAGGAGTCTTGCTCTATCACCCAGGCTGGAGTGCAGTGGCACAATCTCGGCTCATTGCATCCTCTGCCTCCTGGGTTCAAGCAATTCTCGTGCCTCAGCCTCCCGAGTAGCTGGGACTACAGGCACGTGCCACCACGCCCGGCTAATTTTTTGTATTTTTAGTAGAGACAGGGTTTGACCACGTTGGTCAGGCTGGTCTCAAACTCCTGACCTCAAGTGGTTACACTACTCCAGCCTGTGCAACACAGCAAGACTCCGTCTCAAAAAATAAAAAATGAAAGTTTTTTAAAAATACAAAAATGAACAAAATTAGCCAGGCGTGGTGGTGTGTGCCTGTAGTCCCAGCTACTCGGGAGGCTTCAGTGCGAGGATCTCTTGAGCCCGGGAGGTCAAGGCTGCAGTGAGCCGAGATCACACCATTGCACTCCAACCTGGTTGACAGAGTAAGACTCTGTCTCACGAAAAAAAAAAAAAAAAAAAAAATTCTTAAGACTTTTTAATTTCAAAAAAGAAAATAAGTTGTAAATCTCCTACAAATACCCTAGAGTTCCCATTTACCCCCCACCCCCACCCAGCACTCTGGTTGTTAACATCATACATAACCATGGTATATATATCAAAATATGAAATGAACACTGATACAATGCTGTCAACTAAACTGCAGATTTTATTCGGATATTACCAGCTTTTCCACCAATGTCTGCTTTCTATTCCAGCATTGAGTCCAGGACACCACATTGAGTAAAGACACAATTCTTTTAAATGTTACTTAAAGATGTACAAATAGAAACCTAGTTACAAAATGTATTATGCTTTTAACTCTTGTATTATTATAAACCAAACCAAAACAAATTTATATTTTCTTTTTTTTTGAGACAGAGTCTTGCTGTGTCACTCACGCTGGAGTACAGTGGTGTGATCTTGGCTCACTGCAACCTCCATCTTCCAGGTTCAAGCGATTCTCCTGCCTCAGCCTCCAGAGTAGCTGGGGTTACAGGCATGTGCCACTACGCCTGGCTAACTTTTTGTATATTTTTTTTTTTTTAGTAGAGACAGGGTTTCACCATATTAGCCAGGATGGTCTCGATCTCCTGACCTTGTGATCCGCCCACCTCGGCCTCCCAAAGTGCTGGGATTACAGGCATGAGCCACCGCACCTGGCCCTTTATAAGTTATTTTCAAGCAAAACTTTAAAACTTCAACCTAGTATAATTCAGATTAATTTAGTACGATGATTGATATTGTTTTGATGGAAATCTGCTCTTTGCTAAATGAATGGAGAGCTCTGCTATGGCAAGAGTTCTCTTGCTTCTATCCCTGTGCTATCGCGTTCTCTGGGATGATTTAATTCTTCCCACCCCTGACTTCAATTTGGTCAATTGCAAAACCCTTTTTCCCACAGTGAGCCATGACATCATTGACTTTCACTTGGCTCAAACTTGCCCGTATCATATTACCTCCTACCAGACCCATCTCGTCTTTTTTTTTTGAGAGGTAGTCTCACTCTGTCACCCAGGCTGGAGTGCAGTGGTGCAATCTCAACTCACTGCAACCTCTGCCTCCTGGGTTCAAGCGATTCTCCCATCTCAGCCTCCCGAGTAGCTGGGACTACAGGCGCGTACCACCATGCCCAGCTAATTTTTCTATTTTTAGTAGAGACGGGTTTCACCATGTGAGCCAGGCTGGTCTCGAACTCCTTGCCTCAAGTGATCTGCTTGCCTCGGCCTCCCAAAGTGCTGGGATTACAGGCGTGAGCCACCGTGCCCGGCCCAGAGCCTCTCTTAATCACTGGGTCAAGACAATAAAACTAGTGGGGACAGGCGCGGTGGCTCACGCCTGTAATCCCAGCACTTGGGGAGGCTGAGGCAGGCAGATCACAAGGTCAGGAGATCGAGACCATCCTGGCTAACACAGTGAAACCCCGTCTCTACTAAAAGTACAAAAAATTAGCCAGAGGCCGGGCGTGTTGGCTCACGCCTGTAATTCCGCACTTTGGGAGGCCAAGGAGGGCAGATCACAAGGTCAAGAGTTCGAGACCAGCCTGGCCAATATGGTGAAACCCCTGTCTCTATTAAAAATACAAAAATTAGCTGGACGTGGTGGTGCGTGCCTGTAGTCCCAGCTACTCAGGAGGCTGAGGCAGAAGAATCGCTTGAACCCAGGAGGTGGAGGTTGCAGTGAGCCGAGATCGCACCACTGCACTCCAGCCTGGGTGACAAGAGCAAGACTCCGTCTTAAAAACAAAACAAAACAAAACAAAACACAAAACAAAGAAAACATAGTGGTGGCACATGGAACCAGTGAACTGTAAACTTAAATGCAAACTTGGCACTGAAATCAAGCAGCAGTGCTTCTTAGAAGATGGCCAACCAGAGAATTGGGTGTGCTTATTATCACTGAAGTATTAATAGAAGAAAAACACCTAAAGGTTATCTCTCTTTCATCATTTTCTTTTTTGAGACAGAGTCTTGCTGTGTCACCCAGGCTGGAGTGCAGTGGCACGAACTCGAGATCTTGGGTCACTGCAACCTCCACCTCCCAGCCTCAAGCGATCTCCTGCCTCAGCCTCCCGAGTAGCTGGGATTACAGGCACGTGCCACCACATCCAGCTAATTTTTGTATTTTCAGTAGAGATGGGTTTTCGCCATGTTGCCAGGCTGGTTTCCAACTCCTGGCCTCAAGTGATCCTCCCACCTCGGCCTTTCAAAGTTTTGGGATTACAGGCATGAGCCACCACACCCAGCCAGTTATTGTATTTATTTATTTATTTATTTTGAGATGGAGTCTCATTCTGTTGCCCAAGCTAGGGTGCAGTGGTGGGGTCTCAGCTCACTGAAACCTCTGCCTCTCAGGTTCAAGTGATTCTCCTGTCTCAGCCTCCTGAGTAGCTGGGATTACAGGCCCACGCCGACACACCCAGCTAATTTTTTGTATTTTAGTAGAGACAGGGTTTCACTGTGTTGCCCAGGTTGGTCTCGAACTCCTGAGCTCAAGCAATCCACCCGCCTCGGCCTCCCAAAGTGCTAGGATTACAAGTGTGAGCCACTGCGCCTGGCGCCAGCTATTTTAAGAATACAAGTGTAGTCTGGGCATGGTGGCTCATGCCTGTAATCCCAGCACTTTGGGAGGCTGAGGCGGGCAGATCAGCTGAGGTCAGGAGTTCTAGACCAGCCTGACCAACATGGAGAAACCCCGTCTCTACTAAAAATACAAAATTAGCCAGGCGTGGTGGCGCATGCCTGTAATCCCAGTTACTTGGGAGGCTAAGGCAGGAGAATTGCTTGAACCCGGGAGGTGGAGTTTACGGTGAGCCCAGATTGAGCCACTGCACTCCAGCCTGAGCAACAAGAGTGAAACCCCATCTCAAAAAAAAAAAAAAAAAAAAAAAAAAAAAAAGAATACAAGTGTAGGCCGGGTGCAGTGGCTCATGCCTGTGATCCCAGCACTTTGGGAGGCTGAAGCAGGCGGATCACCTGAGATCGGGAGTTCGAGACCAGCCTGACCAACCTGGTGAAACCCTGTCTCTACTAAAAATACAAAAATTAGCCGGGTAGTGGTGCACGCCTATAATCCCAGCTACTCAGGAGGCTGAGCAGGAGAATCGCTTGAACCTGGGAGGCAGAGGTTGCAGTGAGCCGAGATGGCACCATTGCACTCCAGCTCTGGGCAACAGAGCGAGACTCCATTTCAAAAAAAAAAAAAAAAGGCCGGGTGTGGTGGCTCATGCCTGTAATCCCAGCACTTTGGGAGTCCACGGCGGGTGGATCACAAGGTCAGGAGTTCAAGACCAGCCTGGCCAAGATGGTGAAACCCCATCTCTACTAAAACTACAAAAGTAAGCTGGGCATGGTAGTGGGTGCCTGTAATCCCAGCTACTCGGGAGGCTGAAGCAGAGAATTGCTTGAACCAGGGAGGTGGAGGTTGCAGTGAGCCGAGATCTCACCACTGCACTCCAGCCTGGGCGACAGAGGGAGATTCCATCTCAAAAAAAAAAAAAAAAATTGTAAGCCCTAGTTTAAGAAACAAAACAGTGAGATGATACACAATGAGAACTTTGATCTCTAGGGCCTCTTGCAGGTGAAGAAAGATTCAGGAGAGTTACCCAGGTGTCTCAGTCCATTCTCTGTTGTTTACTACAGAATACCTGAAACTGGGTAATTTATAGAAAAAAAAAAAGAGTTTATTTGTTACAGCTGTAGAGGCTGTGAAGCCCAGGGTCGAGGCGCCGTATCTGAAGAGGGCCTTCTTGCTGGTGGGGACTCTGCAGTCCCGAGGCGGTGCAGGGCATCACATCGTAAAGGAGCTGAGTGTCCCAGCTCAGGTCTCTCTTCCTTTTCTTATAAAGCCACCAGTTCCCCTCCCATGATAACCCATGAATCCATTAACCCATTTATCCATGAATGCGGAGTCCTCATGATCCAATCACCTCTTCTAGGCCCCAGCTCTCAATACAGCCTCGTTGGAGATTAAGTTTCACTGTGAGTTTTGGAGGGACATTCACACCACAGCACTGTGCAGAGGGTGTTAAAAGTAGCCAGAGGAGCAGGAGCAAAGGCAAGAAGAGGGTGAGAGAGGGCTTGTATTTTTCAGGCTGTCAGTAATCCAGGATTTTCGGAGAGGGTAGTGAATGCAGGAGAGAGGCAGCAGCTTCGGCACTGGCTGGAAAAGGAAGGAGGGCCAGGTGCCTATAAGGCCAGAACCTGCAAAGGTGTTCGAATGTAGTATTTTCTTTTTCCTAGAGAGGGTCTCACTCTGTCACCCAGGCTGGAGTGCAGTGGTACGATCATGGCTCACTGCAGCCTTGACTTCCCTAGGCTCAGGTGATCCTCCTACCTCAGCCTCCCAAGTAGCTGGGACTACAGGCGTGTGCCACCACACCTGGCTAATTTTTTGTATTTTTTGTAGAGATGATGTTTCACCATGTTGCCCAGGTGGGTCACAAACTCCTAAGGTCAAGTGATCACCCACCTCAGCCTCCCAAAGTGCTGGGATTACAGGCATGAGCCACTGTACTCGACCTTCAGATATGTTCTTTTTGGCTTTAGGAGGATTGAAGAGTTTTTTTAGGAGTGCACCATAATCAGATTTGCCTGTTAGAGAGAATGAGTTTGTCTCTTATGGGAGACAGACTTGAGGCCAAGAGAACAGGAAAAGGGACTGCAGTGGGCCAGGCAGGAGACAATGAGGTCTGAACTCCTGCAGCAGCAGGAACAGAGAAGGAATCTGATATTGGAGAGAAGGAACCAAATGCTTTGGAGAACCACTGGCCATGGAGGTAAAGAATTAGGAGAGGAGCCGGGTGCGGTGGCCTTCCCAGCACTTCAGAAGGCTGAGGTGGGTGGATCGCCTGAGGTCAGGAGTTCGAGACCCGCCTGGCCAACATGGTGAAACCCCGTCTCTACTAAAAATACAAAAATTAGCCTAAAAAATTAGCCAGGCATGGTGACATGCGCCTGTGATCCCAGCTACTCGGGAGGCTGAGGCAGGAGAATCACTTGAACCCGGGAGGCAGAGGTTGCAGTGAGCAAAGCTGCCGCCACTGCACTCCAGCCTGGACAACAGAGTGAGACACTGTCTCAGAAAAGAAAAAAAAATATTTAGGAGAGCCAGCTTGAATGTTATTTGGTTTCTGGAATGGCAACTAACACCAGAACATTTAAGGTTAGTTGGAATCTGTAACAACTAGTTTTTCTGGAACAGTTTTTAATGTTTTGGTTTTCTAATAACTAGCACTTATGTAGTGTTCTGTGTAAGGCACTGTTCTAAGTGCTTTATAGGCACCTTATTTTATTGACTCTAAAAGACCATTACTTATAAGATGCACCATTCCCTCAAGATATGCACGATACACTAGACACATCCTTTCAGAGACGCTAAAAAAATGGATGTTCTGAAATCAGTGATTTATGGCATGAACTCACTTTTTGTTTGTTTGTTTTTTGAGACAGAGTCTCGCTTTGTTGCCAGGCTGGAGTACAGTGGCGCGAACTTGGCTCACTGCAACCTCCACCTCCTGGGTTCAAGCGATTCTCCTGCCTCAGCCTCCTGAGTAACTGGGACTACAGGTGTGTGCCACCATGCCCAGCTAATTTTTGTATTTTTAGTAGAGACGGGGTTTCACCATGCTGGCCAGAATGGTCTCGATCTCTGGACCTCATGATCTGCCCTCCTTGGCTTCCCAATGTGCTGGAATTATAGGCATGAACCACTGTGCCCAGACTTTTTTTTTTTTGAGACGGAGTTTCACCGTGCCCAGACTTTTTTTTTTTTTTTTTGAGACGGAGTTTCACTCTTGTTGCCCAGGCTGGAGTGCAATGGCACAATCTCGGCTCACCGCAACCTCTGCCTCCTGGGTTTAAGCAATTCCTGTGCCTCAGCCTCCAGATTAGCTGGAACTACAGGTGCCAACCACCACACCTGGCTAATTTTTGTATTTTTAGTACAGATAGGGTTTTGCCATGTTGGCCAGGCTGGTCTAGAACTCCTGGCCTCAAGTGATCTGCCCGCCTCAGCCTCCCAAAGTGCTGGGATTACAGGTATGAGCCACTGCGCCTGGTCATCATGATGATGATTTTTTTTTTTTTTTGAGACAGAGTCTCGGTCTGTTGCCCAGGCTGGAGTGCAGTGGCGCCATCTCTGCTCACCACAACCTCTGCCTCCCGGGTTCAAGCAAATCTCCTGCCTCAGCCTCCTGAGTAGCTGGGACTAGACTACAGGTGCGTGCCACCATGCCCGGCTAATTTTTGCATTTTTAGTAGAGACAGGGGTTTCACTATGTTCACCAGGCTGGTCTCAAACTCCCGACCTCGTGATCTGCCTGCCTTGGCCTCCCAAAGTGCTGGGATTACAGGCCTGAGCCACCGTGCTCGGCCCATGATTAGGTCTTAAGGGCAGAGCTCTCATGAATGGGATTGGTGCCCTTATAAAATACAGGTTGAGTATCCCTAATCTGAAAATCCAAAATCTAAAATGCTCCAAAATCTGAAGCTTTCTGAGTGTCAATGTAATGCTCAAAAGGAAATGCTCACTGGAGCATTTCAGACTTGAAATGTTTGGATTAGGGATGCTTAACTGGTAGACCCATCTCCTTAAAAACAAAACAGCCAGCTGTGGTGGTGTGCCTGTACTCCCAGCTACTCAGGAGGATAAGGTGGAAGGACAGCTTGAGCTCGAGTCTGAGGCTGCAGTGGGTCATGATCATGCCACTGTATTCCAACCTGGAAGGCAAAGTGAGATGCCCCCATGGAAAAAAACCCACAACTCCAACAGAAAGTAGATTAGTGGTTGTCTAGGGCTTGGGAGGGGGATGGGGCATGGAGTGAATGCTAATTGAGGCTGGGGTTTCTTTTTGTTCTAAAAATGATCGTGGTGATGGTTGCAGAACTCTGGATACGCTAGAAGTCATTACATTGTGCATTCAATGGGGACATTTTATAGTACGTTAATTATATCTCAATAAAACTGTTAAAAAGGAAATGCTAATGGAATTTGGATACACTTCCACTTATTTGGTATATGGCTTTATTTTCAGTTTTATTTTACAAACACTTACATGGTCTTACTATGTGCCAAGTACTGGGTTCCAAATGCTTTATAAATACGAACGTATTTCATCCTCATAACTCTGTGAAGTGGATACTATTGTTATCTCCATTTTACACAGGTACAGAGAGGTTAAGTAACTTACCTAAGGTCTTTCAGTTAAAAATGGCAGTCAGGATTTGAACCTTGCCAGTCTGGCTTCAGAGTCTGTGATCTTTATTTATTTTTCAAGAGATAGGGTCTTGCTATATTGCCCAGGCTGGAGTACAGTGTTAGTCACAGGCATGATCCCATTACTGGTGAGCATGGGAGTTTTGACTTGCTCCATTTCTGACCTGAGCTGCTTCACTCCTCCTTAGGTAACATGGTGGTCCCTGGCTCTTGTGGGGTCACCATATTGATGCCAAGCTGAGGACACCCAATGTTCGTTGTGTGCTACAGCCAAGAACTCCTGGGCTCAAGTGATTCTCCTGCTTCAGCTTCACTAGTAGCTAGGACAATAGGCCTGCACCACCAAGCCAAGCCAGAGTCTGTGATCTAAGCATTCTACTACGCCACCTTTCCCAAGGACGTTTACAGTGTTTCTTAACTGTAACCAGTGCAGAAAATTAAGAATTTGTGGAGGATCTTAAATTTGAGGACAGAGTTTAGGAATATATCCCTATGTACATGGCTAAATGTAAATATGTAGCAATGCCTAATAGA
Source organism: Pongo pygmaeus (assembly GCF_028885625.2). NCBI lineage: Eukaryota > Metazoa > Chordata > Mammalia > Primates > Hominidae > Pongo > Pongo pygmaeus. The sequence goes on from NC_072385.2 coordinate 123,353,551, forward strand.
GGCCAGGCACTGTTCTGGTACTCTGGGTAGGGGTGGACGGGGTGGATAGGGAATATAAGGACAAATGATATAGGGTCCACGAAGAACTCTCAACCTAATTCAGATGCAATGTGGTGTTGGTATTTGAGAGTTTCCAAAATGTTCTGGGTAGGAGAGCAAAACAATAACATTTGGGTTTTAGAAAGTAAGGCATAAAATAATTTATTCATTAAATCAAAGGAAATAAGAAGATCACTTGGGAAAGTTATAATCCAAAAATAGTAAGTATTTGAGTTTCAGCAGGAGGAATGAAAACAGATTACTTTAAGGAAATATTTCATAATTAGAAATATCCAGGTTTAGATACTGAAAGTGAGGGCCAGAGATAGGAATGGGTTGAAGATGACTCCAGTCTTTTTTTTTTTGAGACGGAGTCTCACTCTGTTGCCCAGGCTGGAGTGCAGTGACACGATCTCAGCTGACGGCAACCTCTGCCTCCCGGGTTCAAGCGATTCCCCCACCTCAGCCTTCAGAGTAGCTGAGATTACAGGCGCGCGCCACAGGCCCGACTGATTTTTGTATTTTTAGTAGAGACGGGGTTTCACCATCTTGGCCAGGCTGGTCTTGAACTCCTGACCTCAGGTGATCCGCCCGCCTCGGCCTCCCAAAGTGCTAGGATTATAGGCGGGAGCCACCGCACCCGGCCTACAGTACTTCTAACGTAACATCGCAGAAACACTGGAGGAGAGAAGAGAATACACTTCCACTCGAAATTCGCACCCTGGTCCCCTTCACTCGCTGGGTTCACTCGCTGAACTGCCTCGCCCCAGCCCGGGAGGATGACATCTAGGCCTGGGCAGAGACTCGAAAGCCTCCTCCTGCCGCTCGGGATGCTAACAGCAGGGAGAGCTGTGTCTAGTCTTTTTTTTTTTTTTTTCTTTGAGAGGGAGTCTCGCTCTGTCTCCCAGGCTGGAGTGCAGTGGCGCGATCTCGGCTCACTGCAACCTCCGCCTCCCAGGTTCAAGCAATTCTCCTGCCTCAGCCTCCCGTGTAGCTGGGACTACAGGTGCCGGCCACCACGCAAGGCTAATTTTTTTGTATTTTTAGTAGAGTCGGGGTTTCACCATATTGGTCAGGCTGGTCTCGAACTCCCCACCTCAGGTGATCCGCCCGCCTCAGCCTCCCAAAGTGCTGGGATTACAGGCGTGAGCCACTGCGTCCGGCTGGTGTCTAGTCTTGCCCGTAGCAGCGTCGCCGACAGCCGCGCCGTGTTGTCAGAACCTCACTAGTTTTCCTCCTGGCAGCCGCTCTTCCCGGATGCAGCCACCTTCCCTCTTCGGGGAACGTGCCCGCGTGTTCCGGCGCCCGGAAGTGCGTCATCAGCCGGCGTCAGCGGCCGCACGCCGCGGAGCCGGGGTTCCGAGGCCCCGGGATTACGGTGTTCGAGCACGCTGGTGGGAAAGGACCCGGGACTTGAACAGTGTTGTGCGGCGCCATGCAGGTCTCCAGCCTCAATGAGGTGAAGATTTACAGCCTCAGCTGCGGCAAGTCCCTTCCTGAGGTGAGTCACTTCCCGGCCCCTTCACTCTCGAGCTCTTGGGGGTCGTCCTCCTCGTGGGGCAGCCGCCCCTCTCCTCGACTCTAGCCTCTGTTTTAGCTGGACCCTGGTCAACCCCCGACTCGGGGAGGCCTAGAGGCAGCTGACAGTTTCCTGGGGAGGTGTCGGCATTGGGAGACGAGAACACTGCCTTTACCGCGCCAGAAGCTGGACCAAGGGGTAATCAGGGTCAGTGAGCTTTGCTGGAACTTTTATAAAGTTCTCTGTTCCAGAGAACGCATCCATTTGGGCTTCTTTGGATGTTCACAGTCCCTGCCATACACTGAGGAGTAAAACGTGGCAGATTGGTTGACACATCTCTCCCCCATATGGCCATCAGCTGTTTGTGGAGTCCGTATCATTTGCCAGGTCTTAGGGATTCAACAGTGAACAAGGGAGATACAGACTTCGCATCTGCAGAATTTATGGTGTAGAGGACAGTATTTTCGAGACTTGCTGAACTTAACCTGATTCCTAGTCTTAAAGTTGGAAAGGGCTTGGACAAATCGGTAATTCTCTTCCAATCTTCTTGTGTTTAATAATGCAGCGGAGATTTAATAATGCGTTTAATATGCAGCTGAGCTCCAGCAAGGGGAAGGGTGGCTTGTCCAGCATGACACACTTAGGCTCTGAAACTTGTTTTTTGTTTCTTATACGTGATGATCAAGCCTCTGTCTAAGCAGTACCACTGAGCACTACTTTTTGTGGAAATTCATTTCCATTTTCAGACTTTGCACTTCTTAGAAAGTGGTTTTCAAATATGTCACCTTATAGCATGCCACTGTTGGCCTGAGTCCTGCCCTTGGAAAACAGAATAAATATAGCTCTCCTTCCATGTGTCTGCCTCTACAAAAATTTGGAGCCAGTGCTTAGGTTTTTCCTTTCTTCCTAAAATTCTGGTTTAAATAATTCCCCGTCTTCCAGTTGTTCTTCACACCCCATGAGCTTTCTCATTTTGTTCATTCATTCTCCACACGTATTGAGAAGTTACTATGTGCAAGCAACTCTGTTTTAAGTATTGGGATATATGGTGGACATTTCAGATAAGGTTCCTGTTGGAGAAAAGGGAAATAAACAAGTGAGCAAATAAGGCAATTTGAGGTAGTCAAAAAGTACTTTTGTGATGAATGATTAGAAGAGAGCTGTTTTGGATAAAGTATTGAGAGAAAGTGTTTTGGATAAAACCTTCCGGGAAGGCCTCTCTACAAGAGGTGACATATGAGCAGAAACTTGAATGATGAAGAGGAGCTAGTCGTGGGAAGATACGGGGAAGAGTTTTCAGTGCTGAGAACAGAAAGTGCAAAAGTCCCCACATGGGAATGTACTGGACATGTAGGAGGACCGGAAGAGTCACGTGTGATTGTAGTATGCTGAGTGAGGGGGCGAGAGCAGGGTGGATGAGGCTGGAGAGGTAGGCCTGGTAGGAAAGGTAGGAAGTTCAAGTTTTATTCTTAGTGTTGCTGGAAGTCACTGTTGTGTTTCGACGTGGGCTGCTGTGTGACAAATGACTAACTGGGGAAGGTTCGAGTGGGGATGAATTAGGTAGTCCAAGTGAGCAACTTTGGTGGCTTGGGCTTGCCTGGTAACAAAGAAGATGCTAAAACACAGTGAGATTCAGGACTTATTTTGTAGATAGGGCTAATGGAACTTGCTAATGGATTGGACTGTTGGTAGAGGGAAGTTGAGGTGACAAAAAGGAAGGAATCAGAGAACTCTTCAGTTTTGAGCCTAAACAAGTGGGTGCATGGTGATGCTGCTAACTGACATGGAGAAGAATCAAGAAGGAACACATTGAAAGGTGGAGAAGAGGAACGTAGTGAGCAAAAAGAATGAAGATTTTTTTTTGAGGTCGCGTGCAATGGTCTGATGTTGGCTCACCGCAACCTCCCGGGTTCAAGTGGTTCTCCTGCCTCATCCTCCCCGGTAGCTGGGACTACAGGCACACGCCATCACGCCCAGCTAATTTTTGTATTTTTAGTAGAGATGGGGTTTCACTATGTTGGCCGGTATGGTCTCGATCTGACCTCGTGATCCACCTGCCTCAGCCTCCCTCACTCAGCTGGGATTACAGGCATGAGCCACTGCACCCGGCCCAAGATATTTGTTTTCAATAGTGAACATTTGAAGTTCTAATACATACCAAGTGGAGATGTTGAGTAGTAGTTAGCAGTTGCATGGATACTAGGATGGAGATTGCAGGTGAAGTCACTGTCATTGTTTGGGACTACGTGAGATCAAATTGTGAGAGAAAGAACAGAGAAGATAATTGGGCTGAGGACCTGAGGCAGTCTTAACATTTGTCATCCAAGAAGAGGAGGGGAACCCAGCAAAGAAGAAAAAGTAGCAGGCACTGATGGAAGGGGAGACTCGGAAATGTGTAGTTTTGTAGAAGTAAGTGTTTCAAGGAGGAGGTAGTGGTCACCTGTGTCAACTGCTGCTGAGAGCTTCAGTAAGATGAAGGCAGAAAAGCGACCATCGACTTTGGCATGATGCAGAGCGCCCTTGACCTTGGCAAGGAGTTCCACTGGAGTGGTAGGGAGGGTAGCTTGAGCTGAGTGGATTTGGAAACCCCTGCTTGTCCTGGTTAATGTTTTCTGGTTATTTCTTTGAGGTGTGGTACCTAAACTACACGTGGAACCCAGTTGTCTGATCTGTGCAAATATTGCTTCTCTCCTTCTGGGCTTTACCTTTTTATTAATGTAGAGAAGCCTCTACATTTACTCCCCTGGTGATCTGATGCAGTCTCCTGGCTTTAAGCACATCTGCATATCGATAACTATCACATTGATGTTTCTAGCCCTTACCTCTACTCTGAACTGGACTTGTGTATCCAGCTGTTTCTTGACATCCCCGCTTGGATGTCTGTTAGGCATCTCAAACTCAACTTGTCCAAAGTAGAACACCAGCTTCCCCCCGCATTTCCCCCTCCTCCAACCTAGTGGTCTTCCCTCTCTCAGTCAGTGGCAACTCCATCCCTCAAGCTATTGACGCCAAAAACACTGGAGGCTTTTTGTTGTTGTTTCTTTGCTCTCATACAATCCACTAGAAAATGCTGTTGGTTCTATCTTCAGTGTAGATCCAGAATCCAGTCATCTCCATTACTGTCACTGATTCAAGACACTACTACCCCTGGACTATGCAATTGCAGTTATTGCAGTTGACTTCTAAGCAGTTTCTCAGTTTCCACCCTCTACCCCTTTATTCCACAGTCTGTTATCAGTAAGCTGCCAGGGTGATCCTCTACTCAAAACCATCCAGTGGCTCCTGGTCTCTTGGGGGTGAAAAGCAGAGTCCTTTGAGTGGCTTGTAAGGTCCTACTTGATGTTGTGCCTTCCTGCCCTCCTCTCTGAGCTCAGCGGTGGCTGCTGTCCACCTTGCACTGGGCTCACAAGTCTCCTCACTGCTCGAGACCAGGCACACTCGTGCCGTAGGACCTTGGCACTGGGGATTCCCCCTGCCTGCCTGCTTTTCTCCCAGATGTTCTCCAGGCTTGCCTCCTCATGCCTTTCAGGTCCTTGCTCAAGAGAACCTTAACCTTATTTAAAATCATAATTCTCCACCAACACTTTGTCTCCTTTTCTTGCTTTATTTTTTCCATGGCATACATAACCATCTGACATTCTAATTGTTTTACTTCCTTATTTGTTGGTGTTCCCTCACTTGAAAGAAAGCTTCATGAAAGGAGGGGTTTTTAGATTTTTTAATTTAGTTAAATTTTTTTTTTGAAACGGGTTTACTCTGTTGTCCAGGCTGGAGTGCAGTGGCACAATCATGGCTCACCTCAGCCTTGACTTCCCTGGGCTCAACGATCCTTGCACCTCAGCCTACTGAGTAGCTGGGACTACAGGTGCGCACCAACATGCCCAGCTTCTTTTTTTCTTTTTTTTTTTTTTTTCCGTAGAGACAGTGATCCCACTTTATTGCCAGGCTGGTCTCGAACTCCTGGGCTCAAGTGATCCCCTTGCCTCAGTGCTGGGATTATAGATATGAACCACTGCACTTGGCCAAGAGGGTTTTTTTTTTTTCTCCTGTTTTATTTACTACTGCTATACCTAATTACTGGCATTTAGTAGTACTAAATAAATATTTGTTTAATGTATTGATGAATAAAGTTAATTTTCATTTTCAGCCCCATCACACTTTTGACTTGGGGCTATGATTTTTATTCACACAATTTGACCTACAGTCTCCCATTCTGGTTAATGAGCTTTTGTTGTATTTTTAATGCTGTTAAATTTATTTTCGTTAGTTTTCCAGTGGTTAAGCCTGTTTTTTTCTTTTTTCTTTTTCTTTTTTTTTTTTTTTTTTGAGACGGAGTCTCTCTCACTCACCAGGCTGGAGTGTAGTGGCAAGATCTCAGCTCCCTGCAACCTCCGCCTCCCGGGTTCAAGTGATTCCCCTTCCTTAGCCTCCCGAGTAGCTGGGATTACAGGTGCCCACCACCACACCTGGCTAATTTTTTGTATTTTAGTAAAGATGGGGTTTCACCATGTTGGCCAGGCTGGTCTTGATTGGCCTCCCAAAATGCTGGGATTATAAGCGTGAGCCACCATGCCTGGCCAAGTATCAGCTATTTGGTCAGTTATTTATCTGGTTTTATTCTTTGTAAAAAATGTATTTCTATAAGAAACATTCTCCTATAAATGTTTTACTTTTTAAATTCTCACTTAAATAGATTAATTTGTTCTGTATATTTAGTTATAACATGTAATATTTGAGGCTTTCTGCTTTCCTTTAGATTGCTTAGATGGGTTAGTTTTTCTCTTGTGTAAAAGATTGTAGTTCAAAAAATCTCTTATCTGGCCAGGCCTGGTGGCCCATGTCAGTAAACCTAGCATTTTGGAAGGCAAAGGTGAGAGGATTGTTTGAGCCCAGGAGTCTGAGGCTTCGGTGAGCTACAGTCACATCGCATCATTGTACTATAGACTGGGCAAGCATGAGACCCTGTCTCTAAAGAAGTAAAAATAAAAGAAATTATCTAATGTATGTAAGTATACACAAGAAAAAAAATCCAGGAGATATTTAATACGTTAAGAGTAGAGTTAGGATTAGAGAATATTTTTTGCTTCTTATGTTATATATTCCTATGAAGTTTGAATTTTTAAATATAAGCATGTATTGATTTTGCAAGCCGAAAAACAATTTAGCTAAATTTGTTTTAAAATAAAGTCTCTTCATTTTCTTTAAGTGGCTTTCTGATAGGAAGAAGAGAGCGCTACAGAAGAAAGATGTAGGTGAGTATTGTTTTTTCCCACTTCAGCTGCGTTAGTGATCCATGTTCTAATGCTTTTACTCATTTGCTGTTATCATATATAAGTGAGGATTTATAAGAATGCAGTAACGTATAGTGGAAAATGAATGCTCTTGTCCCTTTCTTTTTTTTTCCTTTGACATGGGGTCTCGCTGTGTTGCCCAGACTGGTCTCTGACTCTTGGGCTTGAGCAGACCTCCCACCTTGGCCTCCCAAAGTTTTGGGATTACAGGCATGAGCCACTGCACCCAGCTCTTCTCCTTTTTTTTTTTTTTGAGATGGAGTTTCACTCTTATTGCCCAGGCTGGAGTGCAATGGTGCGACCTCGGCTCACTGCAACCTCCACCGCCTGGATTCAAGCAGTTCTCCTGCTTCAGCTTCCTGAGTAGCTGGGATTACAAGGCACCATGCCCAGCTAATTTTTTTTGTATTTTTAGTAGAGATGGGGTTTCTCCATGTTGGTCAGGCTGGTCTCGAACTTGCAACCTCAGGTGATCCACCTGCCTTGGCCTCCCAAAGTGCTGGGATTACAGGTGTGAGCCACCGCATCCGACCGCCTTTCTCCTTAAGAAACTTTTTGTTGTGGTTGGTATGTTCCTGGTGGGTATGGGATTTGATTTTACCTTATTAACTAATAAGTTAGCCTGTTACTGTTTCATTGATAACAACGGTAGATGCAAGACTCCTGGGATAGAAATGCAGATGTTATTACTCACAGCACAGTAAATAGCATGAACATTAGCATATTTGTGCCAGCTCCCCTCTTGGGTCTCCTGGGGACACTTAGCACAGTCCAGATGGATGCTTGGCACACAGTGGATTTGTGTTGTGGTCGAGCAACACAGCTTGGGAAGTCCACTGCTTTTCTGGCAAGCAGTAAGCAAACCTGTGCTTTGTCTAGAAGGGACAGGTTACCTATCTATCAAGGTTCTCAGCAGTGTAAACAACCCTGAGAAACGGCTCAGGTAAGAGTGGCTGGGGTCTTGCAATCTCGCCATACCCAGTAAGCATGCAGGTCCAAGGAGGACTGCCTCTCCTCTAACAGGTCCCTAATTGCTTTGCTCTCTGGTGTATCAAAATCTTATCGTGTAAATTAAATCCATTTATCAGTGTTTGAGATGCAGAGACAATGAGCATTTTTTGAAGAAAGGAATTTTACATGTAGGGTTTATGAACCTGAACAATTAAAGATGATTGCCGAAGATGTTGATTCTTTTAAATTTACGGCAGCAAGAAATTGTAAGAAAAATTTCTAACTTAAATAATTTTGGTGAACAAGTTTTCATTATATTTTCTTCATTATAGCTTGTCACATATGAAAGAAAATTTATTTTCTCATATATTTTGTTTAACTTACTCTTTAAAAACCTAAGGTATCAAAGGGGTTTCCTCTTGTCTGCAGATAATTGGTGCCAACAGAGGTATAAGTCAGCTTCGTAGCAGCTTCTTATATAAACTTAAGAGGTTGTGTCAGGCACGGTGGCTTATGCCTGTAATCCCAGCACTTTGGGAGGCCCAGGCGGGCGGATCACAAGGTCAGGAGTTTAAGACCAGCCTGGCCAATGTAGTGAAACCCCGTCTCTACTAAAAATACAGAAATTAGCCAGGCATGGTGGCGCATGCCTGTAGCCCCAGCTACTCGGGAAGCTGAGGCAGGAGAATTGCTTGAACCTGGGAGGTGGAGGTTGCAGTGAGCCAAGATCGAGCCACTGCACTCCAGCTTGGGCAACAGGTGAGACTTTGTCTCAAAAAAAAAAAAAGAATTTGGAGAGTTTGGGGGCATAAACCTGTTACTTAGGAGAAAAAAAAGTTAGATTTTTGTCTTTGCCATGATTGAGTAGTAATAGTGGTTTAGGGGGCTGGTGCAGTGGCTCACTCCTGCAATCTCAGAAGTTTGGGAGGCTGAAGTGTGAGAATTGCTTGGCCCTAGAAGTTCGAGACCAGCCTGGGCAACGTGGCGAAACCCCATCTCTACAAAAAATACAAAAATCCCTAGGTGCAGTGGCATGTGCCTGTAGTCCTAGCTATTTGGGGGGCTGAGGTGTGAGGATCACTTTAGCCCGGGAGGTTGAGGCTGCAGTGAGCCATGATTGTGCCACTGCACTCCAGTCTGGGTGACAGAGTGAGACCCTGTCTCAAAAAAAAAAAAAGTGGTTTAATGTTTATGCTCTTCCTCCTGTAACACTGGATGTTTGATACACTGTTGTGGAAAATTTTTTTTCAATTAATGATGATTTTTTTTTCTTCTTGAAAAGTAAAAATGAAATACTTAGCTTAGAAAAACAATGTATGAGCTAAGGAAAAAGTGTCTGCTGTTCAATGGTTGGGCTATGCTGGTGACCTTTCCCAAGGCCAGGAAGCATTTGGGATGAATTTCACCTGTTTATAGTTGTGGTGACTGCTTGGCACACATTTGTCTTCTTATGATAGAGAATAAGCACATGTTAGTTAAACTAGTTGTTTTTTTCTCTCTTTTTAGATGTCCGTAGGAGAATTGAACTTATTCAGGACTTTGAAATGCCTACTGTATGTACCACTATTAAGGTGTCAAAAGATGGACAGTACATTTTAGCAACTGGTAAGCATCTTTTTGGTTATGATTTTCATGCATTTTGTACCAGGAAATGCTGTGATGGGAAAGGTCTTTTTTTTTTTTTTTTTAAACCCTAATATTTTATTATAAAAAATTTCAGACACACAGAAATATTGAAAAAATTGTATAGTAAACACCCATTTAACTACTACCTAAATTCTGCAATAAATAGTTTACTCTGCAGTGTTTGATTTATCCCGTGCGTCTGTCTCTTTGTTCATGTATCAGTCCGTCTTGTTTCTTTGATGCATTTCAGTGTAAGTTGAAGATACCAGCATACTTCACCCCAAAACACTTCAGCATGTATATCATTAGCTGGAGTTCAATATTTATCAGTATTTACTTATGGCTTTTTTCAAGTTAAGAAAATTTCTATTGGTGAAATGCACAGATCCTAAGTTTACCATTTGATTAGTTTTGACAGATGCACGCGCTTGTGTAACTCAAAGCTCTATCAAGATACAGAACGTTTTTTTCCTGCAGAAAATTTCTCCCACCCATGCAGAGACACCCATTGCTGATTTTTTTCAGTATAGACAAGTTTAGCCTGTTTCAGAACTTAATATAAATGTAGTCATACACTGTATATTCTTTCTCTGTGAGACTTATTTCATGTAGGATTTTGTATTTGAGGTTCATACATGTTGTTATATGTGTCAATAGCTTCTTTTTTTTATTACCAAAAGATATTTCATTCTATGACTAAGCCACAGTTTATTTACCCATTCTCCATGTGATGAACAGCTGGGCTGTTTTCATTCAGTTTTTTGGCTGTTACTAATAAAGCACTATGAACAATCGCATAGAAGTCTGTTTTGTGGGTATAAGCTTTCATGTCTTTGGTGAATACCTAGGAGTGGAATTTTTGGGTCCTAGGTAGGTGTATGTTTAGTGTTCTGGGAAACATATCAGATCATATCATTTGCACTCCTACAAGTGCAAGTGATCATATCATTTGCACTCCTACAAACAATGAATGAGAGTTTTAGGAAAGGTCACTTATAACATGATTTTCTGTATAATGTACTAATTTTTAAAAATATCCCTAAGATTTTACATTAACAGTATTTATCGTTATCAAAAAATCATGAAATACAGAGAACTTTTAGTGTGTTGGAGTGTTGAACAGTATCACCCAACCTTTAGTGGTTGTGATTTTGGTGCGTAAGTCCTGTATATCGTCCAAACATTTTTTGCTGATATCAGTATTCCTTTTCCAACCACTTTCTTTTTGGTAATACCTTTTATACATACACAGGCCAGTCTCTTTTGGTTTGTGTTAATGATTATCTCAGTACTAACTAACACTATCTACATCTCTTAGCCTTCAGTTTTATGTTCAGAAACTGGTAAAAAGAATTGAGGAAATCTAAGATATATGGACACCCTTACTGAAGATTAGAAGAAACTTAAATTTTCTTCATTTTATAGATCCAGAGATATTAAGTGACTTGTCTAGGCTCACAGATCTAGTACTTAAGAAAGCTAGGATATAGATTTGTTAAATGACACTTTCTTTTATGAAATCGTCTATTCCCATGCAAAATTAATGGTTCTTCTTCTCCTTCTCCTCCCTCTCCCTCTCCCTGTTCTCCCTCTGCCTCTTCTCCCTCTTCTCCCTCTTCTCCCTCTTTTCCCTCTTCTCCCTCTTCTCCCTCTTCTCCTTCTTCTCCTTCTTTCTTAACAGAGTCTCACTGTTACCCAGTCTGGAGTGCAGTGGCATGATTTTGGCTGACTGCAACCTCCGCCTCCCGGGTTCAAGCGATTCTCCTGCGTCAGTCTCCTGAGTAGCTGGGACTACAGGTGCTCGCCACCACACCCGGCTAATATCTGTGTTTTTTTAGTAGAGACAGAGTTTCACCATGTTGGCCAGGCTGGTCTCGAACTCCTTGCCTCAAGTGATCCGCCCAACTCGCCCTTCCAAAGTGCTGGGATTATAGGTATGAGCCACTGCGCCTGGCCTAATGGCTTTCCTTCTTATTCAGAATGCCTCGGTTTTATTTTATCTTAAAAATATTTAATAAATAATATGTGGGCTGGGCGGGGTGGCTCACACCTGTAGTCCCAGCACTTTGGGAGGCTGAGGCAGGCAGATCACATGAGGCCAGGAGTTCGAGACCAGCCTGCCCAACATGGTGAAATCCTGTCCCTATAAAAAACAAAGAAATTAGCTGGGCATGGTGGCGTGGACCTGTAATTCCAGCTACTTGGAGGCTGAGGCATGATAATCGCTTGAACCCAGGTGGCAGAGGTTGCAGTAAGCCAGGATTGCGCCACTGCACTCTACCCTGGGCAACAGAGCGAGACTGTGTCTCAAAAGAAAAAAAAAGAAAAGAAAGAAAGAAAATGTGAAACATGGTAGTGAGACTGAGGAACTGAATTTTTTTTTTTTTTTTTTGAAACAGGGTTTCACTCATTGTAACGTTGAACTTATGGGCTCAAGCCATCCTCCTTCCTCAGCTTCCTGAGTGGCTAGAAATATAGGTGCTCGCCACTATGCCTCGCTAATTAAATTTTTTTTTTTTTTTTTTTTTTTTTGAGACAGATTTGCTCTTGTTGCCCAGGTTGGAATGCAGTGGTGCCATCTTGGCTTACTGCAACCTCTGCCTCCTGGGTTCAGGTGATTCTCCTGCCACAGCCTCCTGAGTAGCTGGGATTACAGGCATGCACCACCACGCCCGGCTAATTTTGTATTTTTAGTAGAGATGGGGTTTCTTCATGTTGGTCAAGCTGGTCTTGAACTCCCGACCTCAGGTGATCTGCCCACCTTAGCTTCCCAGAGTGCTGGGATTACAGACGTAAGCCACTGCACCTGGCCAAAAAAAATTTTATTTTAATAGAGATGGGGTCTCAGTATTTTGCCCACATTGGTCTCAAACTCCTGGACTCAAGCAGTCGTCCACCTGTCTCTCAAAGTGCTGGGATTATAAGCATGAGCCACGGCACCCAGCTGGAATCTTAAATTTAATTTGATTTTAATTAATTTTAACTTAGCCTCACATTGCTAGTGGCTGCCATATTGGACAGCACAATTGTAGAGTCCAGAGTCCTGGTTTGACTTTCCTAGAGGCCTTTTTCTGGTATTGGTAGGGGAAATGGAGTTGGAGTGTCACTTACTTTTCCATTTAATTTGGTAGAGGTTTTTCTTTCAATCTCGGTATCTATCCCTACTTCTTTCTCAGATTCCCTTTGGTGTTCTAGGCCTTGTGGCTAAAAACAAGTTGAATAAGATTGGCCCTGAAGACCTTTCATTCTGGTTGGGGAAGTAGATTATCTAAGGGAATGAACCCAGGGGATGTGCTGAGTATTGAGTTGTTACGGAAGTGACTGGCCTCTTGATTCCTTTTGGAAGCATTGGTTTTATGATCATGCCAGATTCAAATCTATCCTTAGTGGTTGTGTTAATTTTTTCTGTTACTTGGGGATGAAAGATAAGAAATAGAGGATCTACTTTTATTAATATTTATAATTTTTTACCACTTTTTTTCCCTAGTGGCTAAAGTAATACTTGTAAGCCTTTTAAACAACATAGCAATAAAAAACAGCAGGGTACACAGTAGCTCATGCCTATAATCCCTGCACTTTGGGAGGCTGAGGCAGGAGGATTACTTGAGGCCAGGAGTTCAAGACCAGCTTGAGCAACACAGCAATATCCTGTCCCTACAAAAAATTTAAAAAAAATAGCTGAAAGTGGTAAAAATTAGCTATAGTGTCAGCTACTCACGAGGCAGAGGCAGGAGGATTGCCTGAGCCTAGCAGCTTGAGGTTACAGTGAGCTATGATTGCACCACTGTGCTCCAACCTGGGCAACAGCGAGACCCTGTCTCTAAAAAAAATTAAAGCCCCAAAAACAAACGACAGCGGAATAAAGGTGCTGGCTATATTAAAAGTTTTATGTATAGCCTTTCAAATTATTTGTGTGTGTGTGTGTGCACATAAAATTGTGTGTGTGTGTATATATATATATCGTCTATATGGATATAGATATATATATATACACACACATATATACACACACGCATATGTATGTGTGTGTATATATACACACACACACACACACACATAAAAATTTATTAAAATTATTGCCATACGACAGTGGGCTTATATTTACTGGTTTTAAATTTCTCTTTTTTAAGCTGGGTGCGGTGTCTCACGCCTGTAATTCCAGCACTTTGGGAGGCTGAGGTGGATGGATCACTTGAGCCCAGGAGTTTGAGACGAGCCTGGGCAACGTGGTGAAACCTCATCTTTACAAAAAATACAAAAATTACACAGTCGTGATGGCAGGCGCCTCTTGGTCCCCACTACTTGGGAAGCTGAGGTGGGAGGATCACTGGAGCCCAGGGAGGTTGAGGTTGCAGTGAGCCGTGATTGCACCCCTGTGCTCCAGCCTGGTTGACAGAGTGAGACCCCATTTCAAAAAAGGAAAAAAAAAAAAAAACCACCAAAGAAAACCCCACAAAATAACCTTCTTTTTTTTTTTTAAACAGAATCTTGGGTTTTGATCTATGCCAGAAAACAAAGGACTACCTCATTCTTTTATTTTTAAGATGTCTTTATTGGAAATATGTAACATAAAATATGAAAGTCTCCGAAATTGCACTTCACGGAGATAGACTATCATTGTGAAGTTAGTTCCTCCAACTTTTGCCTTACAAAGTGCCAAAGTTAGGCCAGGCACGGTGGCTCACTCCTGTAATTCCAGCACTTAGGGAGGCGGAGACAGGCAGATCACCTGAACTCACGAGTTCAAGACCAGCCTGGCCAACATGGTGAAACCCCATCTCTACTAAAAATACAAAAATTAGCCAGATGTGGTGGCAGGCACCTGTAATCCCAGCTACTTGGGAAGCTGAGGCAGGAGAATCACTTGAATCCGGGCAGCAGAGGTTGCAGTGAGCCGAGATTACTCCTCTGCACTCCAGCCTGGGCGACAGAGCAAGACCCCATTTCAAAGAAAAAAAAAAGAAGAGGCCGGCCTCGATGGCTCATGTCTGTAATCCCAGCACTTTGGGAGGCCAAGGCGGGTGGATCACCTGAGGTCAGGAGTTCGAGACCAGCCTGACCAACATGGTGAAACCCCATCTCTACTAAAAATACAAAAATTAGCTGGGCATCATGGCCTGCACTTGTAATCCCAGCTACTCAGGGGGCTGAGGCAGGAGAATCGCTTGAACCTGGGAGGCGGAGGTTGCAGTGAGCTGAGATCACGCTGTTGCACCCCAGTCTAAACGACAGAAAGAGACTCTGTCTCAAAAAAAAAAAAAAAGAGAAAGTGCCAAAGTTACCATTTCATTGTACAAAATAGGGATCGTATTATATGGATCATTCTCCAGCACTTGCCTGTGCTGTCCCTGTACTTTTACTTTATAGTACGTTTGGCAGCTTTCCATGTCAGTGGTTACTACAGGTCTGCCTCATCCACTTTATGGGCTATGTAATATTCCCTTGCGTGGATTTATTGTCATTTATTCAACCATTTTCCTGTCAGTGGACATTTTATTGCTTTCAGTTGCTGACCATTTATAAATAATGCTGCAGTGAACATTCTTAATATCTTTGTCAGGCTTATGGATATATTTCTGTGAGTTCAATTTGTGTAAGTTGAAATATAGATTGAAAGTATGGAAACATCATGTATTTTAGGGATTATCCTTCAAAGAAGTTGTATCAATTGTATACTAATCAACAGCAGTATAGGGGAATATTTTACACTTTCACCAACACAGATATTAACCGTTTTTTAATCTTTGCCATTCTGGTGGACAAAACTGTTTCGTTGTTTGCATGTATTTTGTTAGATTACTTGTAAAGTTTCTTAGTTATTTTGTTTGGTTTTCTATGACTTGCTTGTTTAGCTTTTGCTCAGTTTTTCCTTGGGGTGTTTGAGAGGGGCTGCTTTTACATTCCTTTCTTTTGATTTGGTTACAATTAATCCTGCCTGTCTCTGAACAAGAAGTACACTCAATGTATCTGGATGTTTTGACTATGTAAGTATGTCTTTAGGTTTTACATCACATTAATTTTTTGTAGGAACATATAAACCTCGGGTTCGATGTTATGACACCTATCAATTATCCTTGAAGTTTGAAAGGTGTTTAGATTCAGAAGGTGAGTAAAAAGCTAAATTTGAATTCATGAACATGGCTTTTTATGTTTGTCTGCTTTTCTGGTTTTAAAATGAGAACGGTTTGTAATTAGTTTTTTATTGCTGTATAGCAAATTACTGTACTACAATCCCGACGGCTTAAAACATCCATTTAGTAGCTCACAGTTGTGTAGATCTTAAGTCTGTACAGGTTCTGTGCTCAGAGAGGTCAGGGTGTTGACCAGGTGGAGCTCTGACTTGGAGGTGCTGGGCAAGAATATGCTTCCACGTGTTAGTTTGTAGTTCTTTTAGAATTGACTGGCAGCATTTCTGGTTTTCAGAGAATGCACCCTCCCCAACCCCCAAAATAATAAAAAATAAAAAAGAATTTGCTTCCAGATACACTCAGGGTATTGTCAGAATTCAGTTTGTTGTGGTTACAGGATTGGGGTTCCCATTTCCTTCTGGCTGTCAGCTGGGGGCCACTCTAGGCTTCTAGAGGCTGCATGCATTTCTCATCACGCGCTTACCTCCACCTTCAAGCCAGCAACAGCTCATCAGATCCTCCCTGTATTTCTTTTCTTTCTTTTATTTATTTATTTATTTATTTATTTATTTATTTATTTATTACTTTTTTAAAGAGATAGGATCTTGTTGCCCAGGCTGGAGTGCTGTGGCATGATCATAGTTTACTATAGCCTTGAACTCCTGGGCTCAAGTGATCCTCCCACCTTAGCCTCCCAAGTAGCTAGAACTACAGATGTGAACCACCATGCCCCACTAATTTTATAATTTTTTGTAGAGATGGAGTCTAGCCATGTTGCCCAGGCCAGTCTCAAGCTCCTGGCCTCAGCCATCCTTTTGCTTTGGTCTCCCAAAGTACTGGGATTCCAGGCATGAGCCACTGCACCCAGCCCCTTGTGTTTTGGATCTCTCTGCCTTTTTCTTCTGCTGCCAGCCAGAGAAACTCTGCTTTTATTTATTTACTTATTTATTTTTTTGAGACAGAGTCTTGCTCTGTCGCCCAGGCTGAAGTGCAGAGGCACGATCTTGGCTCACTGTAAACTCCACCTCCCAGATTCAAGTGATTCTCCTGCCTCAGCCTCCTGAGTGGCTGGGATTACAGGCGCACTTACCACGCGCAGCTAATTTTGGTATTTTTAGTAGAGACGGGTTTCACCATGTTGGTCAGGCTGGTCTCGAACTCCTGACCTCGTGATCTACCCGCCTCGGCCTCCCAAAGTGCTGGGATTACAGGTGTGGGCCACTGCGCCCAGCTGAAACTCTGCTTTTAAAGGGCTCATATGATTATAAATCTCCCCTTTGCCATAGAATGTAATGTAATCATGGGAGCAATGTCTTATCAATTCACAGTTTCTACCCACACTCTCAAGGGAAGGGGGTTATACGAGGGTAAAGGTCACTGGGGGTTATTCTTAGAATTTTGAATGGCACTGAACTCAAGTTAAAATGGGAAAGTTCAAGTGCTTTTATCAGTTGGCCTAGAATTTGGGATTGAGGGGAAAGGAGTTAATGGGATATATGGTCTGTGGAATTATATGCATAGTCTCCCAACTTGTTTCACCCTTTGTTGTTGTTTTTTTTATTTTTACTTTTTAGAAACAGGATCTTTTTCTGTCACCCAGGCTGGAGTGCAGTGTTATGATCACAGCTCACTGCAGCCTCAACTACCCAGGCTCAAGAGATCCTCCTACCTCCGCCTCCCAAATAGCTGGGATCACAGGCGTGCACCACCATGTCTGGCTAATTTTTTTTCTGTTTTTTTTTTTTCTTTCCCATAGTGATAGGGTCTTACCATATCTTTGTTTATTGAAAACAATAGAAACTCTGTGTGCCACTAATAATGGATATTTTTGCCTCTTTTTGTTTATCAGGTAGACTATGAATGGGTAAAAAATGACTTATCTTTTTTGTTAAGCAACAATTTTTTTGTTCTTTAATGTATATTTGAAAGTCTTTAAAATTATTTTGTTTTCAACATCTCAGAAAGAGTGTCAGAATTTAGAAGTCATTATATTTTGTGAATTTGCTTTCAGTTCTACAAGAAATCTAGTTGATGTGTATTGAGAAATTATGAGGCTTTTAAGTTTTTGTTGGTGTTTTGGGACAATATACTATGACAGTTTTCTTCTTGTTTCACGTAGAGGCAGAAAAAACTGGTATGTGTATAATTTCTGTGTTGAATTAGAATCTTTGCATCAAGTTTGCGTTGTTATTAAGAATATTGATTGATAATTGTATTTTTCCTATTTCTTGTTTTTCAGTTGTCACCTTTGAAATTTTGTCTGATGACTACTCAAAGGTATGTTTTATAGCATTGGTTTGTACTGACTAGACTCAAGAAATGAGTGAGTGGAATTTATTTTAATGATAAGCAGTTTTATGATATTTTTATTGTTAAACTAAAATGGCTGTGTAGTTCTATTGTTAAACAAAAATGGCTGTGTAGTAAAATGTAACCCATCATTTTTTATTAATATTAATACAGTGATACAGATAGCCTTTGGCTAATCTAATATCAAAGGTAATTTTTCGTATCATATATGAAACCTTATTTATATTTTTAAGAATTGGCAGCAGTCATCTTTTATATCATCCTATATTCTAGATTTGTGATTCTGATTATTACATTTAACCTAGATTTATTTGCCAGGTTGCTTTCATTTTCTTATTTATATGTGAAATGTAAACTAGCAGGATTGTATGTTTAATTTTTTTTAACTTTGCAAATGGTTGTGGTATATTCTGAAACAGTTCAAAATATAGCTAAGTAGATTTATTTCTTTTTTTTGGTGCCATTAGTCCATCTTTCAACTCTTCTTTTTGGAGACAGGGCCTTGCTCTGTCACCCAGGCTGGAGGGGCAGTGGCGTAATTTCAGCTCACTGCAGCATCAACCTCCCGGGTTCAAGTGATTCTCCTGCCTCTGCCTCCTGAGTAGCTGGGACTACAGGCATGCGCCTCCACGCCTGGCTAATTTTTGTGTTTTTAGTAGAGATATGGTTTTACCAGGTTGGCCAGGCTGGTGTCAAACTCTTGACCTCAAGTGATCCGCCTGACTTGGCCTCCCAAAGTGTTGGAATTACAGGCGTGAGCCACTGCCCCCGACCCATCTTTCAACTCTTATAGTCACTTTCAACAGTTATAAAATTGTCATAAACTCTTGAATTTAAAATGAAACATTTTTATTGATGTCAATGGCATCTTGAAAGAAAATTGAATTTTCTTAGCTGACATGGCTTTATATTTTCAGTTTTGGAAACTATGGGGTACAGCTTATCCTTTTGTCTATGGTATCATTTATTATACGTTTTGGAACATGTAATTTTAGAATGTATTTTCTCTAAATACTGACAAGTTTGCCTTTAAATACCATCTGTTGATGTTTAGGGTACCCCTTTAGTACACTAAAGTCAAATGTATACAAGGAGTTTTTCATAACTTGTGTGATAATGGTGGGATTATTATTATTTTTTGTTTTTTTTATTTTTTGAGACAGAGTTTCACTCTTGTTTCCCAGGCTGGAGTTCAATGGTACAATCTCGGGTCACTGCATCCTCTGCCTCCCGTGTTCAAGCGATTCTCCTAACTCAGCCTCCTGAGTAGCTGGGATTACAGGCATGCGCCACCATGCCCAGCTAATTTTGTATTTTTAGTAGAGACGGGGTTTCTCCATGTTGGTCAGGCTAGACTCAAACTCCCTACCTCAGGTGACCCACCCGCCTCGTCCTCCCACAGTGCTGGGATTACAGGTGTGAGCCACCATGCCCGGCCAGGATTATTTAAATGTGTTCCCAAGTGAAAGAGGGAACTGATCGTTGAGGGTACCATGAGAGTGCTCTATGTTATGACATGCTGGTGCCACGTAAATGAAGGGCGTTTGTTTCAAGTCTTTAATTAGTATGTAAGGTTTGCAGAAAAGCTATCAGGATACAGGAGGGCATTAAGGAGCCAATGGAGAGTTTTCATTCTTAATCCCAGTGGAGAGTGTGTGCATGGACATGTGTGTTTAGATACAGAAAGTGAGAGAGAGGTAAGAGTTTTCCTTGGTTTGCCAGTTTTTTAGTGATAATGAAGTAAACACCTAACTAGAAACCTAAGCAAACTAATTTTTTTGTTTTATTTTCAGATTGTCTTCTTACATAATGATAGATACATTGAATTTCATTCGCAATCAGGTTTTTACTACAAAACCAGAATACCAAAGTTCGGGAGAGATTTCTCTTACCACTATCCATCCTGTGACTTGTACTTTGTTGGTGCAAGGTATTGGATCCAGTCCCTTTTTCTCCTTTTCATCTCCTAAAACAACCAACTTCTGTTCCTAAATTTCTTGTACATTTTCTCTGTTTAGATAACTTGCTTTAATAAAAAAGTGATATGTGGCTCTTGTAAAAAAAAAAAAAAAAAGAAAACAGGATAGGCAAAAAATTCTATTTTCTACATATTGGTTTACTTATAAGTACCATATACTGTTTTAACAACTGTTGTTTTGCTTAATACAATATTTTCTAATGTTAAAAATATCTGTGATAGTTATCTGCCTTATTGGGAAATACTGATGGGAAATGTGTGAGCCTTTTCAGTTTAGCCTGGTTGCCACAATTTATGAGACATAGTATTGTTTTATTTATCTGTTTATCTTCTAGACTTTTGTCTCTACCTTAAGTTTGCTTCATGTCAGTAATCAGTTTCTATCTGATCACTTTGTGATTAATAGGTCATATGTGGTTATGGACTCTAGTTTAAAAAAATTAGGAGAGGGCTTTATTGTTATTATTTTTGGTAATTTGATAGTTTGATTTAATTTAATTTGCATGAAATGACAAAAGCATTTAAAGCATCTTTCATTATGTAGTTGATGTCCTACATTAAACAGTCTGCTAAATTCTAAACAAAAGTTTATTAGCAAATTTTCAAAAATTTAAAAAACAGTTGTTTCAAAACCATTAAGTAGTAAATGTATTTAAGAAACTAATTAGGACAGAGGTCATAACTTTAGAACACCACTACCCATGTTTTTTTGTTTTGTTTTGTTTTGTTTTTTTGAGAGGGAGTCTCACTCTGTCACCCAGGCTGGAGTGCAGTGGTACGATCTTGGCTCACTGCAACCTC
Source organism: Pongo pygmaeus (assembly GCF_028885625.2). Classification (NCBI taxonomy): domain Eukaryota; kingdom Metazoa; phylum Chordata; class Mammalia; order Primates; family Hominidae; genus Pongo; species Pongo pygmaeus. The sequence goes on from NC_072385.2 coordinate 123,374,194, forward strand.
TGCCTCCCAGGTTCAAGTGATTCTCCTGCCCCAGCCTCCCGAGTAGCTGAGACTATGGGCGCCCACCACCATGCCCAGCTATTTTTGTATTTTTAGTAAAGGCGATGTTTCACCTTGTTGGCCAGGCTGGTCTTGAACTTCTGACCTCAGGTGATCCACCCACCTCAGCCTCCCGAAGTGCTGGGAGTACAGACATGAGCCATGGTGCCCGGCCCTGTTTTTTTTGTTTTGTTTTGTTTTTAACAAAGCAATTAGTGTATCTTTTTGGCTATTAGTATTAGCAATTTATCTACAATATTTAATGAGATAAATTGTTGGTAAAAATTTAGTACAATTTCAATAGAAACATCCCTTTTTTTCGCCTGAAAATACAGCAGTATTTGAAGGACTAATTTCTTTAAAGAAGAATAAGACATGATCTTTGCTTTTAAGTTGCTTAAAGTTAAGGTATAATTCCTACATGACTGACTCATTTAGGAGTTATATCTTTGGCTTCTGTTAGTATGGTGCAAAATATGGAGATATACATGTATAATCTAGTTGATAAAATCAGTTTCTTAGCTCTATTGCACAGTATTTGAAAACTTTTTATTCTGAGTACCTTTTTGGTTTTATTATTAGTTTTTTATAAAGATGGGGTCTCACAATATTTCCCAGGCTGGTCTTGAACTCCTGGGCTCAAATGATCCTCTTGCTTTGGCCTCACAAAATGTTGGGATTACAGGTGTGAACTACTGTACCTGGCCTATATTATTATTATTATTATTATTATTATTATTATTATTATTTGAGATGGAGTCTCGCTCTGTCACCAGGCTGGAGTGCAGTGGTGTAATCTCCACTCACTGTAACCTCCACCTCCCAGATTCAAGCGATTCTCCTGCCCCAGCCTCCCGAGTAGCTGGGATTACAGGCATGCGCCACCACGCGCAGGTAATTTGTGTATTTTTAGTAGAGACAGGGTTTCACCATATTGGCAAGGATGGTCTCGGTCTCTTCACCTCGTGATCCGCCCACCTCAGCCTCCCAAAGTGTTGGGATTACAGGCGTGAGCCACCACCACCCAGCCCTGTGTTATTTTTATGGTCATCAAAAGGTAGCATTTGACCAGGTATTTGGCTGGTGGCTATTATGTGTGTGTGTGTATGTATGTGTGTGTGTGTGTATATATATATATATATATATATATATATATGAAAAATACATAAAATATATATATATACACAAATACATACCCATTTTAGAAAATTGGGAAAATATAGAAAAGAAAAAATTCAGGCTGGGCACGATGGCTCATGCTTGTAATGCAGCACTTTGGGAGGCTGAGGTGGGCAGATCACCTGAGGTCAGGAGTTCAAGACCAACCTGGCCAACATGGTGAAACCCTGTCTCTACTAAAAATACAAAAAATTAGCTGGATGTAGTGACGGGTGCCTGTGAGCTGAGATTGCACTATTGCACTCCAGCCTGGGCAATAAGAGCAAAACCCCGTATCAAAAACAAAAAAAACAAAAAAAAGAAAAAATTCAGCCATAATTACACCACCCAGAGAGAATCCTTATTATATTTCCTTCTAGTCCTTTCTTATATACATATGTAGATACATTACATGTACTTTTGGATCTTGTATTCTCCATCTTATTTGTAAATAGTATTCTACGTAATGACTTCATAATATTTCCTTGGCACATGAGTGGTTTAAATCACTTTTATACATGAACAAATTCATAAAGTGGATATTTTTCAGATTTAGAATACATTTTTGTATCAGTTTTACAAAAGGAAGTGATGGCTTATGAGTGATATATATATTTATAAAATTTATATTTACTTAAAGTTTCATTGTAGCTTAGCAGGTTTTTAACTTACTTTATTACTTTACAGTTCTGAAGTTTATAGGTTAAACTTAGAACAAGGACGATACCTAAATCCTCTACAAACTGATGCTGCGTGAGTATTGTTTTAGTAATTCTGCTATATACATTTTGACCAGGAGGTGGAGCCAGATGCTCAGTTTGTTAACAAGTAACATAAAATATTGCAATTAAGCAAAACTCCCAGCAACTTAGTTAAAAAGTACTGTTGAATTTATTCTTAGACAGAAAATTCACTGAAAGATATGGTGATTACTATAAAAATAAATAAAAGCTTTTTTTCATCTACTCAACTTTAAGTCAGTTAAAAATACACAGTTTATTATTATTACCTGTAGTGTTCTTTAAATTTACATTCATGGTTTTGTTTTGTGATATTTTCTCCTGTGGAGAAATTGTTAATTAATTTGGAGTGCCATTTTTAAATTTTTATGCTTTGCTAGTGGACATTTAAGGTTTTTAAAGGTTTCCTTAAATACGTTATAGTCTACACATATGTATTATGCAGCAAAAATTTTTAGGAATGAATCCATCATCATCATCATCACAACAAATAATAGTGATAAACACAGTAAGAAAGCACTTTGTGCCAGGTATTATTCAGTCATTTTACCTTTATTAACTCATTTTAAACTTAGAACAGATTTTTGTGGTAAGTACCATTTTACAGATAGGGCAGCTGAGGCTCAGAGAGGTAAGTAGTTTGCCCAAGGCCACACAACTAGTCAAGGGTGGAAGCTGGATTACTTCACATTGTGTATATGAAGAGCTTGCTGAATTTTTCTTATTGCTTTGAGAGGATTTTTAAAGGGTAGGTGAACATGTTGTGATAAGAACCAACTAAACTCCAATTTTTTTTATTTCACACTGGCTAAAAATGCTTTTATTTTTATTTTAAAAAAAACTTGTAGTAGTAACTTCACAAATGCATTATATTGAGTGTCCTCTGTACTCCAGATACTGCTGAACACTTTGCAGTCTTTTTCATTTAATCCCCATAACAACCCCCTGAGGTAGGTGAAATATCCATTTTACAGAGCAAGAAAATGAGACTTAGAATTATGTGCCCAGGACAAGCCTGTCAAGGCTCAGGATTGTCATGGTGATAGCGTGTGTTCTTTTAAGAATGGTACCTGCCTTGGAAGAAAATACCTTGAAAAAGAGAGTGACCCTTTCTTCTCATGGTAGTGGAATAGTATTTCAGAAGGAAGTCCTTCCTTGTTTGTCACCTAGCAGGTAGAGTATCACCCTGGGGATCAGAAACTCCAGTGACTGAGCCAAGCACTTAACCCTTTCATACCTTGGTGTTTTCCATTTGCAGATTAGTAAGAGAGAATCTGTGTGTCTTCTTTCTCCTCAGAATTTGGGTTGACTTTATTTATTTAATATTCCTTCCCTACTAAAGTGGGTGCTAACTAATTCTTTCTTACTGCTTTCCTGTGTTAGGGAGAATAATGTTTGTGACATAAATTCAGTGCATGGCTTGTTTGCCACAGGAACCATAGAGGTAAGCATATGTTGACTTTATTTTTTAGAATATTTGTTTTATATTTGATTGGAATTTTTATTTGAAGACTGAGTTGCTTGATTCCTTAGAGTAGGATGATAATGAGGTGATAGCTTGAACATCCTGTAGGGTAGCATTCAGTAAATATTGAGATGAATGTACACAACATTTTTCTTTTAAATGATAATATCTTTGAATCGATGTCCTTCACACTTACCAATAATTTTTTGTAGATTTGCATTTTTCACTTGAAACAATGATAAATATTCATAGTTTTAAAAAATGCAAATATGTCAGAAGCATGTAATTTTAAAAAGTGCCCTTTTATACCTTCCAAGTCACCAAATCCTACACCCCAGAGGTAACACTTGAATGGTTTGGAGTAGTATCCTTCCAGATTTTTTCCTAAGTGCTATATGCCAATATGCATATGTGTACATACATATTTTTTAAAGTGGTTTACCAAACTGAAATTGTTTTCTACTGTAGTTCTCCATTTGCTTTTTTTTTTAAGACATAACAGCATATAATATACATCTTATTGGTATTTATAATTACTTACAATGCTAAACTAATTAAAAAAAAATTTACAGGCCAGGCACAGTGGCTCACTAATCCTAGCACTTTGGGAGGCCAAGGCAGGCCAGATCACTTGAGATCAGGAGTTTGAGACCAGCCTGGCCAATATGGCGAAACACCGTCTCTACTAAAAATACAAAAATTAGCCGGGTGTGGTGGCACACACCTGTAATACCAGCTACTTGGGAGGCTGAGGCAAGAGGGGCGGAGGTTGCAGTGAACGAAGATTGGGCTACTGCACTCCCGCCTGGGTGACAGAGCGAGACTCCGTCTCAAAAAAAAATGATGGTTTACAGATAGCATTCTGTTGTTTGTACTATAATTTATTAAACCAGTTTCATATGGATGCAATTAATGGTTTTTTTTTTTACTCAAATTATTTTTATGTTGAGAGATTAATGCAGCCACAAAAAAGAATGAAAGCATGTTCTTTGCAGCAACATGGATACAGCTGGAGGCTGTTACCCTAAGTGAATTAAGACAGGAACAGAAAACCAAATACTGCATGTTCTCACTTACGAGTGGGAGCTAACCATTGGGTACTCATGGCCATAAAGATGACAACACTAGACACTGGGGATTACTGGATGGGGAAGGGAGGGAGGGAGGCAAGGGTTGAAAACTAACTGTTGGCTACTGTGCTCACTGCCTGGGTGACGGGATCAGTCATACTGCAAACCTCAGCATTATGCAATATACCAGTGTAACAAACCTGCACGTACCCCCAGAGTCTAACATAGATGCTGAAGTTGTATTTTAAAAAAAGATTAATATTTGAAATGGGACACTGAGTTTGATCTGACAGATACTATGTAAAACTATGTTGAATGTGTTTGAATACTGTTATGTCTAAATCAAGCTTTCTCTTGGTAGTCAGGTTACTTGAGATTATCAAGGGGAAATTTTACAAGAGTTTCTCTGAGAAAATAGTTTTTAGGGTCCTTACAGGGCAGTCTAGGCTAGACACCAGGCAATGTGCTCTCTAAGAGAAGTTATGTATTAGAACGTGCTGCTCTTCCAGCAGCTGGTTTAAGACCAGCCTAGGACATGTTGAAGGGGTAGGAGGTAGGGATGCCCAAAGACTGGGCTTCCTGAAATTCCTTGATTATTAGCAGCTTGCAGTTTCATAAGCATAGTCAGATCAGGCTTAACAAATTCATTTTACATTGATTTTGATATTATATCTCAGATTTTAGTTTCTTCTTTAGTTCTTAGTTATCATAATATTATTGTCAAACTAAATGTTTGCATTTTGTGCTTTTTGAAGTGCCTAAGAGTGGAGGTTTGACAATGGAAATATTCAAATTTAGGTAATAGAAAATCAGTGTGCTTAAAAATACATTTTGTATTTACGCTGGAAGTTATCTGCATACCCATTTTGTGTTTTTGGAACTCAGCTTTTCTTTTTTATGTCCATAAAGTTTATTAACTCATTTTCAGAAGACACAGAAGACTAGACCATTTGGAATTACCTGCTGTAGTTTAAAAAGGTTTCCCTTCCTTTATTCAGCTTTGCAACATACATACTTGTAATAATATTAAAAGATTAATGAGGTCAGAACCTCCTAAGTATATTCAAGGTTTTGCTTTTAAGGTAGTTAATATATTAAACAGTCTTAAAACACCTTTGTTTATGTTTTTGTTTTGTCATTACAAAATCAAATGATAGACAAGAATACAAAGTGAAAAGTGTAATTCCCTTCCGCCCTGTCCTATTCCTGTTTCCTTACGTAAACATTGTTAATAATTTGCTCTGTATCCTCTCAGGTTTTTCTGTTTGCACAAGCATTTTTTTAAAAACACAAATGTTGGCTAGGTATGGTGGCTCACATCTGTCATCCCAGCTCTTTGGAAGTGCGAGTGGGTGGAACGCTTGAGTCCGGAAGTGCGAGTGGGTGGAACGCTTGAGTCCAGGAGTTCGAGACCAGCCTGGGCAACATGGCAACACCTCTTCTCTACCAATAATCCAAAAATTAGACAGACGTGGTACGTATCATAGACGCAGCTACTGGGGAAGCTGAGGTGAGAGGATGGATTGAGCCCACAAGGTGGAGGCTGCAATACGCTGTGATTGTGCTCTGCACTCCAGCTGAGTGACTGAACAAGACCTTGTCTCAAACACACAAACAACAACCCCTCATTTAAAAAAATAAATTGCTTTTTTGTGGACACAATTCTAGTACATATATATTCACATCATTCTTCGAAATGGCTAATATTCAGTTTAAATGGACGTACTACAGTTTCTCCATTCTGTTTTTTTTGAGACAGAGTCTTGCTTTGTTTCCCAGGCTGGACTCGGCTCACTGCAATGTCCCAGATTCAAGTGATTCTCTTGCCTCAGGCTCCCGAGTAGCTGGGACTACAAGCGCCCGCCACTACGCCCGGCTAATTTTTTGTATTTTTTAGTAGAGACGGGGTTTCACTGTGTTAGCCAGGATGATCTCGATCTCCTGACCTTGTGATCTGCCCATCTTGGCCTCCCAAAGTGCTGGGATTACAGGTGTGGCCACCGTGCCTGGCCGGGATTCTTCTTTTCATTAAAAAAAAAATTTTCCCCAGCTTTTTATTTTTAAAAAGTTCACATCTTTGTAAAAGTTTAGTGATAACATATATATTTTGCATTTTCTTTTCCTATAAAAATGTACATGTATTAAAAATGTTTTTTGAACCTTTCGAAAATAAGTTGCAGACATTATGATATTTGTTCCCTAAATACTTTAAAATGGATTTCTTAAAAATAAGGACTTTTTCTATGAAATAAACAATGTGGTTTATTTTTGTATGTGTTTTAAGGATTTCTTAGCAGCTTTTTTTTTTTTTTTGAGACGGAGTCTCGCTCTGTCGCTCAGACTGGTGTGCAGTGGCACAATCTCGGCTCACTGCAACCTCCACCTCCCGGGTTCAAGCAGTTCTTCTGCCTTAGCCTCCCAAGTAGCTGGGATTACAGGCGTGCACCACATACCCAGCTAATTTTTTGTATTTTTAGTAGAAGCGGGGTTTCGCCATGTTAGTCAGACTGGTCTCAAACTCCTGGCTTCAGGTGATCAGCCCACCTCGGCCTCCCAAAGTACTGGGATTACAGGCATGAGCCACCATGCCCGGCCTTCTACAGCTTTTATTTAAAATTGTTTTTCATTTGCTTAGGGTAGAGTGGAGTGCTGGGACCCAAGAACTCGAAACAGAGTTGGCCTGTTAGACTGTGCCTTAAACAGTGTCACAGCAGATTCAGAGTAAGTAGAAATTAATTTGCAATGTAAATGTTCATCAACTTTTAATTTAAGTAATGTATCTGTATTAAATTCAAATAAATTGCTACAGGATATCTGAAATTGTACTTTCCATGATTGTTTTTCATAAAGATCCTCTCCTGTAAAAGCTCACTAGTGAGTAAGCCAGATGGAATTTCTTTCCAAAATACTATACAGAAGGCCTTATTTCTTTAGTTGCTGTACAATTTTATTAAAACAATTACACTACAGGAATTTATATTCCAATTTTGTAGAATCTAGTGATAGAACCAGGAGTCCACCACAAAGTCCACAGAGGTGTGCTTTGAATTCTAAGGTGGAAGGAAGCAAGTGTTTTTTAAATATTTTCTTGTTCCTGTTTGCCTAATTTCTACATTTAACACAATCAGAAGAGTTTTCACCATTATACATCCATTTACAGTTTTATGATTATTTCCTGGAAAAAGATACCTAGAACCTGAATTTCTGGATTAAATAGCATACATATTTTGAAGGTTTTTGGTACATTGCTAAATTTCTGCCCTGCAGAAAACATAACCTCAGGTTAAATGTCTGCCTGCATGCCCAGAGCATACATTGCTTGCTTTCCTCAGCCTGGGACGTCCATCACAGCACTGCTAATAATAAGTCTTAGAAAGAGCCTGAGGATATTGATTAAATAAAGCTTAGTAGAAATAATAGCTGGCTGACAGTGCTTTCTATTTGCCAGGTACTGGGTCTAAGTTCTTTATATATATTAACTTATTTAATATGACAGCCCTTTGCTGTAGGCACTGTTATTGTATTTATTTTACAGAGAAGAAAAATATTCGTCAATGGCATACGTGTTATTCAGCCTTTAGGAATTATGTTGCAGAAGCATATTTATACTAGGAAAAGGTGGTCCAAATGCGCCTGTCAATGGAAGAGCGAGCCATATTGTTGCCTATAGAGTGTTACCACATTGTTATCAGAAAAACAGTGAACACAAGTATAGTCATAGGAAGAAGGCTGGGTGTATACCAGAATGTAAAAACTAGGGTTTGTTTGTTTGTTTTCTGATTTGGTTTTAAGTAATTTTATTTTTTAATTTTTTTTTTAGTGCTTAGCTTTTTTGTTTTTGTTTTCCCTACAAACCTTAGAAGCTGTCACTTCTAGGTGGAGCCAATACAATATGAGAAAGCCGTAAGTGTGTGTTGGTTAGGGGAAGCAGGCTGTCATTATTTGCAGATGATATAAGTTTCTCTGCCTGAGAATCTCAGGGGAGTAACTGAAAATCTATAAGAACTAATATAGACCAGGCACGGTGGCTCGTGCCTGTAATCCCAGCACTTTGAAAGGCCGAAGCTGGAGGATCACTTGAGGTTAGGAGTTCAAGACTAGCCTGGCCAACATGGTGAAACCCTATCTCTACTAAAAATACAAAATTAGCTGGGCGTGGTGGCACATGCCTGTAATCCCAAATACTTGGGAGGCTGAGGCAGGAGAATCGCCTGAACCCGGGAGGCGGAGGTTGCAGTGAGTCGAGATCGCCCCACTGTACTCCAGCCTGGGCAACAGAGCAAGACTCCATCTCAAAAATAAATAAATAAATAAATAGGCTGGGCACGGTGGCTCGTGCCTGTAATCTCAGCACTTTGGGAGGCTGAGGCAGGTGGATTACCTGAGGTCGGGAGTTTGAGACCAGCCTGACCAACATGGAGAAACCCTGTCTCTAATAAAAATACAAAATTAGCTGGGCATGGTGGCGCATGCCTGTAATCCCAAGTACTTGGGAGGCTGAGGCAGGAGAATCACTTGAACCCAGGAGGTGGAGGTTGCAGTGAACCGAGATCATGCCATTGCACTCCAACCTGGGCAACAAGAGCAAAACTCCATCACAAACAAACAAACAAATAAATAAAGTGTTACCACATTGTTATCAGAAAAACAATGAACACAAACATAGTCATAGAAGGCTGGATATATACCTGAGTGTTAAAACCAGGGTTTTTTTTTCTGATTTGGTTTTAGGTAATTTTACTTTTTTTTTTTTTTAATGCTTTGCTTTTTTTTGTTTGTTTTCCCTACAAACCTCATAAGCTGTCATTTCTAGGTGGAACCAACACAATATGAGAAGGCAATAAGTGTTAGTGTTGGATAGGGGAAGCAAGCTGTCATTTCCAGATGACATAAGTTTCTGTGCCTGAGAAACTCAGGAGAATAACTGAAAATCTGTAAGAACTAATATAACAGTTAAATAAATTGGTTATAAAATGTTCAAAAATCAGTGACCTTGTTATTTATTAGCACTATCCAGTTAAAAAGGTTATAAATGGAAGAACATTCTAATAACAACAAAATTTGTAAAACTCAATAAGAACATATATGGGCCAGGTGTGGTGGCTCACACCTGTAATCTCAGCACTTTGGGAGGCCAAGGCGGGCAGATCACTTGAGGTCAGGAGTTCAATACCAGCCTGGGCAACATGGTGAAACCCATCTCTACAAAAAAATAAAAAATTAGCTGGGAGTGGCGGCGCACATCTGTAGTCCGAGCTACGCAGGAGAATTGCTTGAACCGGAAGGTGAAGGTTGCAGTGAGCCGAGATCATGCCACTGCACTCCAGCCTGGGCGACGGGAGTTAAACCCTGTCTCCAAAAAAAAAAATATGAAGAAAGTGACAAAGGAATGAGTAGAGAAATATATCACTGTATTGAAAGAAGTGATTAAGTATAATTTGAAGAGTGAGTGACTAAAGTTGCTGTGCATATGAGGCTTTGAGGTTCCCACAGGTGCCCCAGCGCAGTTACAGGCTCAGGCTCTAGGTGGCAGAAGAGACCTGATGATGCTGACAGCCAACAGCCAGGACTCTAGGTCCTGGGCCAAGGGCATGTGGATGATAGGATTGATAGCAATATTGTCCACTTCTGACTCATCGCCTAGCACTCTTTCCACTGGAGATCATTGCTTTTGGTGCTGATTGGCTTGGTTGGTATGTGAGAAGCATATTCTAGAGTCGTGGCCATAGCATTCACTCTGTCTTTGGTACTTTCAGAGGCTCTAGGGTCCCCATTTGAGGATTCGTCTTTTATTTTAGCTGAACTTGGCTAATTTTAAAGTGGAAATGGTGTACCCATGTCCAAACAAAACGATTTCTTCTTAAGTATAAAAGGGGATGTTTCTATAAATGCCTTATTCTGGCTTAATTAAAATGGAAGAAAGAAGTAGATTACATTTTGTATATAAAGTATAACTTTATTTTGATAATGAAAGTTTGAATACAATTACCATTTACTTACTATTTTTGAGACAGGGTCTTGCTCTGTTGTCCCAGTTGGAGTGCAGTAGAATGATCACAGCTCACTGCAGCCTTGACCTCCCAGGCTCAAGCAGTCTCTTGCCTCAGCCACCCAAGTAGCTGGGACAACAGGTGTGTGCCACCACAACTGGCTATTTTTTTTTTTATTAATTTTTTGAAGAGATGGTGTCTCACTGTGTTACCCAAGCTGGCCTTGAATTCTTGGCCTCAAGAAATCCTCCCAACTCAGCCTCCCTAAGTGCTGGGATTACAGGTGTGAGTCATCTACCAGGCTGCAGTTACCTTTTAAACAGAAGGCTAGAAATGTGATTTCCCCCCATTAGATTTGAAGCGAAGACTAATAATGAACTTGTTACTTGGAAGGAGGTTTGGCTGTATATTCATGAAGCATGAATATTTTGCGTTTCAGGATAAACAGTTTACCAACAATCTCGGCTTTGAAATTTAATGGTGCCTTGACCATGGCAGTTGGAACAACCACAGGGCAGGTAAATATGTTTAATTTGGAAACTTCACATGTAAGTTGGTATTTCAGTGGTATGTGTATGTGTCATGAGAAATACACTGCAGGAACAGAAAATGAGACCAGACCAGAGGGTATGCCAGGATGCTGGATTCTTCCACACCTTGAGAAATCTTGACTCTTGCCTTGGTCAGTCTGCGGTGCTGTGGACTTAGAGCTGCAGTGGGACAGGCCTGCACCACCACACCTGGCTAATTTTTTGACTTTTTGTAGAGACAGGTCTCACTGTGTTGCCCAAGCTGGTCTTGAATTCCTGGACTCAGGCGATCCCCCCACCTTGGCCTCACAAAGTGTGGGGATTACGGGTGTGAGCCACCGGGCTTGGCCATAGGTATTCTCTTGTTAGTGGTTTGGAACAGCATTTTTCAGAGTCTATGCAACAGAATTCTGTGGTCAGACAGTCTTGGGAGTCTGCCAGACTTTTACTCTTGAAGATTGACAGTGGGTTTCAATACTTTTTTAATGAAGGCTCTCAGGAATTCTTGCACACAAGAAATATGTTTAATAAATATTTCCAAAATTTGTGTGTTCAAGGAACTTTTTTTTTTTTTTTTAATATAGCATCATTAACTACAGCACATGCCATAAGTGGTCAGCAGAACATGCATTAGTAGTGCTAGTCTGAGTAGTATTTCTTTCTTTCCTTCAAGGCAGAGCCTGTACACTCGCCTCCTACAAGAGGTCTGAAACCCTGCCTTGGAAGATTTACTTTCTTTGTCATCATGGGCTAGAGAGCATCTGTCACCTGGGACTTAATCCTAGAGGAGCTTTCCCAGGCTTCCTTGCCTCTAATGACAGGGGTCCGAA